>NC_040903.2:9055636-9358667 GCF_004126475.2 Phyllostomus discolor
GCGGAAAATGCACTGAGACTTGCTGTAGTTGGTAAACGGCAGCAGCATCCAGACTTCAGCAGCATTTTCCCAATCCCTCCTTGCCTCTCACACAACGGACTCATTTGCCATTCAAGAAAACCAGAGCGATTTCACCCGTTACACATTTTAACAGCTGTCACGTTCTCACTGAATTCTTCCTAGGCAAGCAGTCCCAGCTCCACCGAATGAGTTTCTATAGAAAGGAAACTGACAAAAACTCTGAACTAGCTTAAAAGATTACTCATTAAAAATAGTAAGTCACTTAAAAAGCCAAAACATACAGATCTGATGAATAGGATTATATTTAAAGTACATCATGGCCTCTAATATCTGACAAGTCAGAGATCCAAAGCAGTATTTTCATATCAGATCTTAACTGGTTTTTGGAAATGTTTACATCGTTTACTGTTTGATGTGCCCTCATGGACCTCATTTTGTTTTTCAAGTTAGCAGAGCCCAGATACAGCGGCAATGCCTTCTCTTCCTCCAACAGCTCCAGGATTCGTCCTTCTGTGTCCTCAGAGTATCATGTGCCCTGGCCGGATGGCCCATTGGGTTGGAGTGTTGTCCTGTGCACCCCTCAAAAAGGCTGTGGATTCAGTTCCCCGTCAGGACAAATACCTAAGGTTGTGGGCTTGGTGCCTGGTCGGGGCGTGTACAGGAGGCAACTGATCTGTTTCTCACATGGATGGTTCTCTCAAATAAGCATGTACTCGGGTGAGGATTTAAAAAAACACTTGATGTACACTTCTTTAAGAAACTAAGGCAGGCTATGAAAGTATAGTCATATTAATTGAGGCACCTTGGTAGAGAAATATATCAAGTATCCAACTCAAAAAAAAAACCAACAAAAAACAGCACAGAGCACCAAAATCATGGTCATAAAAACTTCTGTTTCCTGCTTGTTATGTGACTGGCAAAGGTATATTCATTGCAGAGTAATAACTATGTTCTTCTTTGCCATACTGTGAAGACAGGCTTTTTGTTTGCTTTCGCTTTTCTAGAGAGTGCACCGTACTCTAAATTTGGGCACACATGCTCAAGGGATGCCCAAAACTATACACAGTTTTTCTTCCCATACACGTGCATAGGAAGAAAAAAGAGGTAAATGTTAGTGCTGATATACAGATTGGCATGTGTAATTCACAAATATACACAAACCTAGTGAGTGTACGGAGTTGGGGCGCCCCTGATCTATAAAATAGTAGTAATGGAAGAATACAGCTATCTTATGAACTGCTAACAGAGACAGAACAGCGGAGCTAGAAGAGAACTTTCCAGATAACCCTCACCTCCTTTTAAAAAAAGATAGCGAAACTGAGGTATAGGAAAATAGAAAAATAAACTTTTTCCCCAGTGTTCTAACCACATGCATGTGAACTAACAGAAGAACCTGAATCTCTAATTAATCTACTATCACCTAGAGTACTTTTCAATTCCATTTCTATGGTATTAAATTATTTAACACTTACTGAGTACCCACTAGACAGCACTATGAAATATAAACATGAGACAGACATAGAATCTGCAAGCTAGACGAATTTTTAACAAATATACCTTCATATTTGGAAGCTAAAATTTTGACTAAACTAGGTTTAATGCCAGGAACTTGTGGCATAATCATACACATTGGTACGAAGTGAGAGATTAATGATTCAATTTTACTTGATGTGCTTTTTACTTTTTTTTTGTATGTTATAAAAATAGGTCCTGTGTTTAGAAGATCACCGCAAAATGATTTATACAGCGAAGTTTCACAACTCCAGTTGGCCAGTATTTCTTGGGTATCCTTCACATTGACACACATACACACTGTGTTTCAGCTATTTCCTCCTATACAATCCTGCACACTGTTCTGTACTTGCTTTAAAAAATATGTGTATTTTGACAGCATAGGGAATATAGTCAATAATACTGTACTGTGTATGGTGCTAGGTGGGTGTGGGGATTATCGGGGGGAACACTTAGTAAAATGCGTGATTGTCTAACCACTATGCTGCACACCTGAAACTAATATAAAGTAATATTGGATGTAAACTGTAACTGAAAAATAAAACAGTAAAAAAATAAAAATATGTATATTTTCCAGGTTGCTTCGTATTTGTACAGTGAATACTTGATACTTTGATACCTACATAGAATTCCACTCCATAGATCAGTCATAATTTACTACATTGGTTTTCAGTTGATAAGACCTTTAGGCGGTTCCAATCTTTTGCTTAAAGTGTGAATCACTGAGTCTTACTGTGTGTGTGCAGGTTAACCACAGTGCTGATGTCTAGCAGGATGGCTGGGTCAAAGGGTGCTTTTCAATTTTGATAGATCTTTACCAAATGCCCCCCATAGACTGCGCCCTTTCACACTCTTAATATGGTAATGCCTTTCTTCCTTCACACGCTCACCAACATGTGGTAGAACTGAGGGGTGTGGGGGGAAATGATGGGTAAAAAAGGGTATGCCACTGTATAATTTGCAATATTCACATGAGGAAGCTTAAGCGTATTTTCATTTCTTGGAAGCCATCTTTCATTTTCCTTTGCCGTGTTCTTGGCCAACTGATGATCTTTTTCCTGCAGGTACGCAGTTAAGATGAACCCTTCGTTCTATGTTTTTCAAGCCCATTCCCATCCCCGCCCTGCCTCGTTCCTAAGTTGTTTGTGTCTGCTTATGGCGACTCTGCCATAAACCCACTCTAAATTTGGTGTCAAATTTATTAATTTTTATTTCATGGCTTCTCTGCTTTCCATCATAATTAGGAAGCTGAAGCAGTAACATTTAAATTGCCTGAAAAAGTGGCCTCTTATCTCCATATCCAGAATTCTAACGAAACCTCAGCAACAGTGTATACGGCAGACTCCTTGAAAGCGGAGAATTAGGAGAAAGAATGTGAAGGCCTGGATCCTGTTCTGACACTAATAATCGTCAGCTACGGACCTTACTTTGGACAAGGAACCTTAGCCTCCTTCAGCCTAATTTTCATCTGTTGGAAGAAAAATAAGACATCTTCCCTGCTTGCCTTACACATTCCTGATGATCTGACGACAGCCCACTCACATGCTCTAAAAGCCACACGGAGCTGTAGACAGATGCCAAGGTTTAGTTTAACACTGAATACTTTGGTGGAAGGAGGACGAAGCTGGAAAAGAGGTACTTCTTGTAACCTGCATGGTAGGTGAAAACTGAACAAGGGCAAAGAATGTTGAAATGATTAAGACACCTAAGCCTACTTTTAATATTTTAGGGATTTCATCCACCCTAGATCCACTTTCTCCTTCTCTATAGAGAAGGAGAGCCTCTCTATACCATCTGGATGGAAGTTTATAGAATACGTGCATTTGCAAAGTATAAAAGATGAAAATCTTTTGTGGGTCATTTAAATTGATAGTCACTGATAATTATAAGAAAAAAAATTTTTTAATCCAGCTCTAATAATTTAAACTTGTTTTTATTACTGGAGATACATTATAGCTCATTTGCCATTTAGACAGTGCACTTTAATGTAATCTCGCCAAATTGCAGGAAACAGTAAATTTTAGTGTGGTTAAGACAGGCCTGAAAATATTTATGGAGCTGCTATATGTCAGGCACTACGCCAAAAGCCTTCTTTTTGCATTACCTCACTCAATTCTAACCACCACCGATGGAGGCGCACAGAAGTGAGACTTATCCGGGTCACAGGACTAAGGGGAAGTCTTCGGGGCCAGTGACCTATGACCCTACCTTGCATACTAACTCTTGGAATGTAATTCTGTCATGACTCACCAGGCTAGCATCCACTCATCTGCCACTTCAGAATACCAACACCTGGCAAGTGTCTGATCTATGGGTTTCAGACAGGAAGACACCCTGAGGGGCTGTGGGGGTTCTATCTAGGAGAGTGATGGAAGCAGAGCGTGAAGTCTCCTCATAGTTAACTAAACGAGGAGCTGCCAGCCATCTTTCCATTTCTCAAGGTAAATAAAAAGTATGAGAGCACAGACGAATGTTTTTGAGAGCCACCATAAGAGTATCCTTTAGGTTGAATTTCACAAATGAATTCATCTTTGCAAAGGGTAAAGGAAGGAAGCTACAGGCAGGGAGAAAATGTTTTCTGGTATGGGACTTGGAATTGCAATAGTTCCTCTAAAATACATAGAACTATCAAATTTGAACTCGGCCATTTAACGTCAAATTCTGGAGTTACACTACTTTAATGAGTTCCCCTATACTTGCTATCACCATTGTCTTATCCTCAAGCCACGCCAATCTGGCCTCTAGGTCTTTCGCTTTATGAAAACAGCACTACAGTCACCAATGAATTCATTAAGTCTAGTGCATGATGTTATAGTTTCCAATTTTTTGCCTTCCCAACAATATTTAAAACTGTTGGCCATGTCCTCTGCTACGGACTGAACTGTGCACCTCACATATCCATATGTTGAAGGTCCAACCCCCCATACTGAGAGACCCGACCTTTAGGAGGTAATGAAGGTGAACTGAGGTCACAGGGTGGGGCCCAAAAGGATGGGGCTGGTGTATCTGTAAGTGCAGAGGACACCAGAGGACAGGAAGGCGGCCACCTGAAGGCCAGGAAGAGAAACTGAACCCTTCAGACCTTGGTCTTGGACTTTCTAGCTTCCAGAGCTGTGAGAAAATAAATTTCTGTTGTTTGCCATGTAGTGTTTCTTTGTTTTTGTTGTTGTTGTTGTTGTTGTTGTTGTTGTTGCTTTTTAATGGTAGCCCAAGCAAAGTAAGGCATCCTCTTTCATGAAACTTTTTCTGGCTTTAAGACAAAGCACACAATGCTGGCTTTCTCTGCTTCTTCCCACTGCAGGTCATACTCCTCTACCTGGCTAATAAATGCTGGAAGTTCTCAAGGCCGAGTCCCAGGCTTTCCTTCCTTCTTATCCAGTGATTTCTCTTTAGGGTTCTCATAATACTCAGTTTCGGCCAGCAGCGAACCCTGGATGCCTCACCTGCCCCCACAGCGATGCCACACTCCCTCAGAAGGGTTTTCCTGAGTGCTCAACCAAAGCAGCTCCCGAGGAATTCCTACATCTCCTGATTTCACTAATAGGATTGACCACTGCCTTGTGTTTTCTACTTCAATTTTTCTTTCACTAAAATACAAACACGATGAAAATAAAGATCCTTGCTGGTCTTTTTCAGCACCTAGTGTATAGACATTGGATAAATACTTGTTAAAAAAATAAATCTGGGACTTCTGGCCACAAAGAAGTAACAAGAACTGGATTTACCATTTCATTTTAAGCAACAGATAAAATATATAGTTTTCTTTAAGCCCATGAAGGACAGGAAGTGCAAGATGACAGCGGTCCCTGAAAGAAGGGAAACGAGGGAGGTAAGAACTACCATCGGCTCTGGCTTACAGCCGGGTGGGTTTCCAGGCTGCAGCACACGGACAGGAGTCCAAAGAGAACTTGGAAATCTTCCTGAAATGAGAAGACAGACTTGGAGGTGAGGAAATCTAGGTCAGCTAGGCTGTGTGGCTGAGCCGCTGAGGGAGCTGCAGAGAGCTCTCGGGGATCCGTGTAGGGTTCCCTGGAGACTGGAGATACTGGCCCGCGCACGCCTGCTTCCCAAGGCGGTGAAAAAGACGACTGAAAGGGACCGGGTGGGAAATCCCTACCCAGCCTGTGGGACTGGGTATCTGTGTTCATACTACAGACAGCATACGAGCAAGAATGGGAAGACCTCTTAAGACATGGGACAAGAGGAACCTTCGGGTATTGCTTTTCGCCCTAACTAGTGGTGTAAAATTAGCCCTAGCTGCTGAGAATAATCTTATTAAAATAATCTCATCACAAAAACAAAAACAAATAAACAAAAAAACTAGGTACAGTGACACTGTGGTGATTATTTTGCAATACATACAATATCAAATCAGAATGTCATACACCTGAAACTAATATGATATATGTCAATTATACCCCAATGATTTAAAAAAGAGGTTCACTTCATATGATAAAGGAACCAATCTATCAAAAGTACATGAAAATTCTAAATGTGTAGGAATCTAATCATAGAGCTTCAAAATACATAAGCAAAACCTGATAGAAGTAAAAATGGTAAGTAGCAAAATCCAGAATAACAGTTGCAATTTTCAACACCCCTCTCTAAAAAATCAACAGAACAAGTACACTGAAATGCAGTAAGAATGGAAAAGAGTTACACAGTGCCCTCTACTAAGTGACTTAATGGACATTTCTAGAACATTCCACCCTAGAGCAGGAGAATACACATTATTTTCAAGGACATACAGAACATTCAATAATGTAGATCTGGGTAGACTCTGACCCGTAAAACAAATGTCGGTAAATAAAAAAAGACTAAAATCATACAAAGCATATTTTAAAGCCATAAGAATTAAATTAGAAGCCAGTAACAGAAAAATATCTGGAAACTAAACAACACATCTCTAAATAATCCATGGGTTAAAGAAATCACACAGGAAATTAGAAAGTCTAATTAAATGAAAGTGAAAACTGCAGAGCAATGAGAATCTGTAGGAGAGAAAGTTTTTAGAGGCAGTTCACGACAGTATGATCACATCAGGTAAGACACCATCGTCCTTCTGCCTTTACAACACTAATTTCTACACTAACGGTTCTCAAAGCTTGCTCCCTGGACCAGCAACGCAAGCACCCCTTGGACCCCACTCCACAGCCACCGAATCCAACTGGCTGGAGTCGAATCATCTCTTTTTGAACGAGCCTTCCTGGTGACTCTGTTTCACACCACAGTTTCTAAACCACTGTTTCAAGCAGCGCGGTCCCCATTTGGGCGAGATCTCTAGTAGCCACCGGAACCACCGCACGCACACAACCACGGCTGCAGGGAGCCTGCAGGGTCCAGGCTTCGCTCACTCCCCAGGCCTCACCGCACCACGCTCCCCTTTCTCCCTTGACTCTGGATGCGTCAGGCATGTCTTATTCCTCTTCCTGCCAAGAATTACAATGCCTCGGAGTTTTGAGCGTGCAATCCCTTCTTCCTGGAGGGCCATTCCTCCCCTCCCGGTTCTCTGCTGCTGCCCTGGTTAACTCCTGCTCCACACTCACAGCTCCGTTTCAGGGCCATGTCCTTAGGAAGGTCTGTCCTCACTTCCCTGACTGGACCGAATCTGTAGAGAGTTCTCACTTACCACCTACTAATTAAGAAGTTAAGATTTGTGTAATTATCTCCTCAATGTCTGTCTTTCCGAATAAACTTGATCCATGAGGGCAGGGACCGTAATCCCAGATGTCTACCATGCTGCTTGGCACACAGGAGATGAACATTTTTGAAAGAATAAATTAATGGGGTCTATAGGTTCTAGCTTTCTGTATTTATATAATATAGAAACAAAGTCACAAATAAATTTTCAAGGTTGCTGGGAATTAAAATTGGGAGGAAGGAGCCAAGGTGTTTTTTTTTTTAATTAAACAAAAAAGATGAAACTTGGCCAGATGAAGTCATTCAGACACCTAGACTGCTTTCTTTCTTTTTTAAAAATAATTAATGATAGGTGAATTCAGTGGGCATAACATGATGATCACAGAATGCTCAGCTCCACTACAAAGAAAATGGTTCACAGCCCAGGAAAGCTGGGGGTAGGGGTAGGGGGATGGCAGCCAGGAGAGCTGATAAGAATTTTGAACTCCTAAGGGAAGAGCTAGAACAAAGGGGCACAAAAGGAGAGAACACTTGCGGAAGGAAGTCAAGGCCTGAAGCACCAGGCTCAATCTCTCACAGGTGGTAGGAGCTGGTTAAGGAAGAGAAGGGTGACCCTTGAACTTACCTCATATAGACAAAGCAGGTCTGGAGGCTGCAGGGAGAGAATAGAGATTTACAAAACAATAAAACCGGCACTCAGGACTCCCCCAGCGTCACTCTGCTGGATGAAGACAAGTCTAGTCCCACAAAGATACTATTTGACAGAAATGTACTGTGTGGGAGGAGGGAGTGGACAATGGCAGGGAGTGGATGGCTTTTGGGAGTAATTTGGATATAATCATTTTAATTCACTAAAAAAAAAAATCCAACAACTGTTTCTAGCCACTCCACCTCAAAATTCTACTGATGCGAACAGGGTCTGTGAGCGCACTTCTCCTGAGAAGGGCCAGGTGAGTGCTTTAGGCCCCGAGGGCTCTGTGTGGTCTCTGTTGCAATTACTCAGTTCAGCTCCCGTGTGTGACACAAAACCGGCCACAGAAAGCAAGTCAGTGAAAGCTGGTGCTCCAAGAAAACTCTACTTCCAAAGTGGGACATGGGCCAGGCTCCTGAATTAGAGAATTAATATTATGTTTAAAAATGATTTTATGCCCCATATCCACTAGTACGGAAAATCAACCAAATAATCTTTCTTCAGTGTATACTTATGTTGCCCCGAACAACTTGGAATATTTTTTGATACGTTCCCCAAGTTCACGCATTCTTTCTGGGAGTATCACAGTAAATACAGAAAAACCCTAGTACGAAACCATGTACAGCAATGTTTCCCGATGATGTTCCCCAGGCTGTGTTCGGTCGGACATAAAAAGTCACATACACATAGTTGGAGAACACAGCTCAGCATGTTAATGGGGTGCTGGGACTCAGTAAGCAGAAGGACAACAGAGCCTTTCCCAGAGCTACACCACCACAGGACCCTTGCACACAGGACCCCCTGGGCTTCTGTATTTCCTGGAATACATCTCCGGATGCCTGTGCAGCAGGTTAGATTCAGGGTGACGGTGGCTCATTTGGAACCTTTTTTTTTTCCCATCAAAATGAAATTTAGAAAATCATCTACTCTCGCTTCATAGTTTTCCCATTAAGTGATAATAATGATGCTAAATAATGGCACATGAAGAAACTGTGGACTTTAAATTTTATTTTAAAAGGTTAAGGATACTTTGTGTCAAGGGTTGCCTCAACCATACAAATTTAAAAGAATATCTTAAGACTCAAAAAATTTGGTAGAATGTCCGTAAGTAGGACCAAAGGATGTGTGGTTAGTCTGGGTTTCTGGTTGATGAGGAATAATATACTGTTAATTAAAGAGCACCCATCAGTTATATACCTGTGTGAAAACCAGCAGTCAGAATGAAAAGAAAATGCATATTCAGTCATTCTCGAGAAGAGATGACAAAACAGGACAGGCGAAGAAAACTGAACATTTTTCAGTCATCTCAGAATCCAAATCAAAGTGTCAACTTGAATTCTCAATTTTTACGAGGGAAATTTAACATTTTAGGATGAGACCTATGAATTTAGTAGCATCAAGTCCACATTAGGTCACTCTAGCTTTACAGCCTCCTCAGGGGTGTCCACAGGCAGCGTGTTTATGCTCACACATGTAGCAGCTGGGAAAAGGCACGTATTTGCTCCGGGAACTCAAAAGACACTGATGTTAAAAAGGTCTATATTATTTTCAAGAGTCACACTCCATTATCAATCAAAATAATCTCTTGCAACTAGCCCTTCATCCACCCCATTTTGCTCTCCCCCTCAAATGTATACTGTGTGCTCCTCTTAGAAAAGACACTAGAATCACACCTCCATCGGCCAGTTTCTCACTATTCACAGAACTAATTCTTGGCTTGATCTCTTTAGCCTGTTACACCCACCAGGTGTACGCAATAAGGATTAAATCCAAGGCCCACCTTTCTCTATGCTTCCATTCTGGCTGCAGAGATAAGATCCCAAAGCTGTTCAATCCAGTTATTTCTTGGGACAGTATTTTAAACCTATCCACATTACTAACACCCACCATACAGGTCTTAGACTACCTCTCGATTCATACAAAATGGATTCTAATATGCTTAACATTCTGCCCATGAACTTACAAAGAGATTGTTTTGTCCTCATATATATCCCACTCCTCATGTTTTAAGAGAGAAGTGACTCTCGTGGCCAAGGCCAATCTTGCTAATGATGCTCCATAATACCCAATAATGAAATCAGGGGCTTCACCCCACTTTCACTGCTTGCCATTTCGGTTTTGTATCTTCCTCCTTTCATTTTCCACTGGCTTCTCCCACTGGCATCTAACTTGATTTTCTTTATAAACCTGCCTTAAACAGGGCTTCCCTTTCATTCCTTCCCTATCTCCTCTCCAATCATAGCCATTTATAGTTTTCTGTGTATTATAATTTCCTCCCCCTGCATGTACTCAATCACAAGGTATTATAATTTCCTCCCCCTGCATGTACTCAATCACAAGGTTTCTGGCTCTCTTAGCCCACCATACTGCTCTCTCCCAAATCAGTAAAATAACCTCTTGTGCTATGTTCAATGGAAATGTACCCAGGCTTAATTGACCTGTTACCGACAGTTGTTACACTTCTGTTTTCTCCAGCTATGACGCATTTCCTTTTCACCACCCTCTCCTGCCTTCCTCTCGCCCACTGACCACTCTTACCAGTTTCCTTTGTACACCGTGTTTCTTTTCTCCACATCCTTGGGGCTCTGGGGTCCTAGGCTCGTCCCATTTTACACTGAACACAATCTCTTCTGTGACTCGCTGACACCAAATCTTTCCCTCTAGCTCAGAACTCTCTCCTGAGCAAAACTCCACCTTAAGTAATTGCTTCCTCACCATCTCACTGGATACCCAGGATTCCTTATGTCTAAAACTGAATATAGCACATGTTCTCTTATACCTCAGTGCAGGTACTACCACCTGTCCAGATGTTTAAGCCCCAAACCTGGATGTTATCCTTCATTCCTCTACTCTCTTAGAAGTATTGATTCTACTTCACAGATTTTTCACAAATGTATCTATTTTTCTCCATTAATGTCACCAGTAGGGCTCAAAACATTTTTTTCATTAACTCACAGTTTGGGCTGTGCTTCCCTCAGTAGCTTTATCTTTTGCCCTTTTCCATCTACCCCCAGCCCCATCCTTGAGTCCCATTTTATGCCTCAGCTATTTGAACTAAATTACTTAGTGTTCCAAACAAGCCTTTTCGTCTCCCCAATTTCTGACATGCAGTTTGCTCTGCCTGAAGTACGCCTTTCCCAACTTCTACTACTTTGGCATCCTTGAACTCTCAGCTTAGCTGTGACTAGGTAGGAATCCTTGCCTAACTCTCCAAACCCGGGTTCAATTTCCCTCCTGTGTGCTCCTACCATCCACGTCTCTCACGGATCCTAGCACTCACCTTTCCACTGGAGTTGCCTATTCACAGTAACTCCATGATAAGCACCGAGAGCACGAACCATGGCGTTAACCCCCAAAACATATACTATCCCCCTTAAAACATAAAATACACTCTATTTGTTGGATAAATAAGTGATGTAGGTCTTGTTTACCCAATTAGATGGAAAGGGAACTTTCTGAACATTTTACAGTGCCTAAGAGCATATTGTAGGCATTCACTAAATATTTGTTGAACTAAGAATAGAATGGAATTGTATTTCTTTTTCCTCCTTTCCATGTCTACAGACATACAGCAGTACAAATGTAGTGAAGTATAAATCTTAAAACTCCTGAGTATTACACTATATCTGAAGTTAATTTTGAAGTGTATAAAAATAAGACACTCGTGGTAGAAGCAAAACTTTTCCTCAACAGAAATACTGCATAATTCATTATATATATACATTGCACTAGGAAGTTTTCTAGAAAAGTTCTATTGTTAAAAGTCTCTCAGGTCTCCAGTCACTAATTACTCTATGAAGAACAGAAACACATATAAAACTAATAACGATTTTAGTGTTATTTCCAAAAAGGCAAAAAGAAGTATGAAATACCCAGAATAATGAGAAAAAAAATAACACCTTAAAGAACATTTAAAAATCAGATAAATATAACAAATATTGTTTTAAGTACAACTTTATAAAGATGTCCTTGATTAATTAAAAAAAAAGAATGTTAAAAATAAAGAAGGAAAGTTATCAGTAAAAAGATAAAACTTTAAGCAGAACAGGAAATAGTACTGATAATTTTTAAAATGAGAAAAGGTGAAAACAACTCTAAATGTACTAAAATTGTTTTTACATGATCACGAAATGACCGAAATTAATTTGAAAAGTAATAATCAGGCATCTTCCATCTTATTTTTCTAGGGTAATCTCATATTTAGTACGATGAAAAATCATTAAAATATAAATTTTATATTTCCACCTTAGGAAGATACAACGGCTAAGAAGCTGAAAGGACAAAACACAGTTCTGTTGTAGAATGAGTTCATCAGACTGCCTCGCTGACTCCCTTTGGTAAACTTCAACAGCATGAAATGAGGATGGTATAGAGATTTAAAAATGAAACACTACGTTCTCCATTCATGACAGTATTTTAAAAATGTGTGTATATTTTTAGGTGGATTGTAATTTTTTAAAAAATCACTACCAGGCTTCCCTCTTTTTTTCCTGACATTCTATTTGTTATAGTTACTTTTAGTTATCCTGAAGGCAAGAAACAAAGGGTATAATTTTAGATTTGATATTTTTTCATAATGAAGACTCTAATTTAAAAATTTTAATCATTGCATGTTAGTTAAAAATTTTAATCACTGCATGTTAGTTTGGATATTACCAAAATAGGCATTTTAAAACTACTTAGTTAAATAAATAAATTTTGGTGTCCATAATAATCTTCCATATTAAAACTCAAGTTTAATTATTGCTTTTAATATTTTAACATAAGACCTGAGAGTACTTTTTTAGCTTTTAAAAAAGTTTTAAAGGGTAGAAATAAAGCCATCAATACCAACCCAACCCCCAGAAAAATCCCCTCAAATATTCAACGTGACAATGCAATCATATGATAAACTATCCTTAAATTCCCAAACGTAGCCTGGCGCTGCTTCATGATAGGAGGGCAGTCAGGAAGCACTGCCGCACCCCTCTGTGTCTTGAATTGTCTAGCCCTTCACGGTGAGCAGAGTCAGAACTGGCTACATGGCCACTGCGGTGTTCATGGCCCCTTTCTGCTAGGTGCTAAGAGTGGTCTCCCCGAGGCGCCAATGTCAGGTTAGTGTAACTGAGGAAAGCAGGTAATTGCTTCCTTAATTTCAGTTTGCGACACCTTAAAATTAGCTGCGTAGCTCATTTCTCCCAAGATAGACTATGGAGTATCTTTGGAAAGAAATGCTCATGGAATCTAGTTCAGCGTCTAATATGAAAAATACTATTCAACAAGTTTGCTGATTTGTTGGAAAAAAAAAAATCTTCTTCCTTGACACTGTTTAAATAAGCAGAGTATTGAAGTGGTTTGCACAGCAGTACCAAAGAGCATAAGTTAATGGTGAGTGTAAGACTGGTACCCTAGAATTATTAGCCATGTTACAGCCTTTCCTTTTTTTGACATGGTCTGGTCTCTAATTATCAGACAATAAATATGTATTAGTCAGTAGTGTAGTAGTTAACTTTTAGACAGTTACCTGGGCATATTTATGTGTCAAAC
Source organism: Phyllostomus discolor (assembly GCF_004126475.2). Classification (NCBI taxonomy): domain Eukaryota; kingdom Metazoa; phylum Chordata; class Mammalia; order Chiroptera; family Phyllostomidae; genus Phyllostomus; species Phyllostomus discolor. Next base: position 9,069,027 of record NC_040903.2, read on the forward strand.
TGTCTTCTGTATTTATATTAGATCCAATGCAAAAGTAGATAATACAATTTTATATTAATGATACACATTTAGAGGCTTTCCATATCTCTATTAAATGTATTTGAATTTGCTTGAGATCCTGGATACATTACACGTGGGGAAGTGCACTGGTACATTTAGCAGCACCTAATTTCATGAGTTTCATACTAGGTGCCAAGAAATTAGGTTGTCCAAATATTTTGGAAATAAATTAAAACTAAATCAGCTGTTTCTTTTCTGCCCATCAGTTTATGCTTCACTCGAGGCACCTACAATGAAACTTTAAAATTAAGTAGAGAAAAACTTACCTAGTTGGGATTTTGAATAATAGTTTGCCATTTGTCCACTGTTGCAAGACTGTCGTTTATGTCTTTTTGTTGACATTTCTGTGGTCTTCCATGGTGGTCTTTTTCTTTTGTTCAATTTGCTAAGAACTTCAGAACTATCGGAAGGAGTCTTGTCATAATTAACGCATTTATTTAATTTACTATTGTCAAGTTGGCCAGGAAATTTATCAGCTGCAGGACTATTTACCTTAGCATTTTCTATTTCTTTAGACTGTTTTTTAAAAGAATTTTGCCTAGCAGAATGGGATCGTAAGGTAAAGCGTTTTGATTCTTCCATATGAGTCTGATGATTACTTCCACTGGCAACAGATTCAGGAGAATAAATAACTGTATTTAGCTTAAAAGTATTTTTGTGTTCAAGATAGTTGATCTTTCTCAAAAATATTCTACAATCTTTTAAGGTTTTTGATCTCCAATTATTTGGGCATACATTTCCTAGTCTTGGTCCCTTTTCAAAATCTTTTTGGCTGCAATTTGTTCCATTTTCTTTTGCTTCTGACTTAAATTTACTCTCTAAACTAGCATGGGTTTTAAAGTCAGACTTTGCCACTCTCTGTTGCAAAAAGCCATCCCTGATCTCAGGTGGCAAAATAAACTGGTTATCTACTGTGTTTTTCCCTTGGAGTGGGATGTCAGCGTTTGGGCCCCCCTCAGTCTTGTTTAAAAATTGGTTCTGGCAGAAAAATCTCAAGTTCCTCCTTTTAGAGATCCAATCAACTGTTCCATGGGTGTGCAGCTTTCCCTCTCTTCTCCACCTTTCGTGTTGCAACCTCTTAAACTCAGTCCTTTTGAATCTACCTAGTGTTAAATTACTTTTCACATTTAAGAGTGGAGAGCTAACCATTTTATGTAGTATATGCAACTTCCCTGATTTTGAAGGAGAAGATAGTGCAAATTTTTTAAAGTGCTTTTTGAAGGGGCTGGTATTAAAATCGGAATATTTGGTCCCTAGTTTAACTCCTCTGGTATTTATTACTTCTAAAGGGTTTCGAGCATTTGCTTTTCTAACTAGAGAAAGAGACTGTGTTTCTGTCGTTTGCATAAACCAGGTACACAGATCATTCAAATCATATTTTTTCTGAAAAAGCATTTTTACAGGTGAGACTTCAAGTTCTAAAAGACAGGTTTTCAAAGGGCTCGCTATTTTGCAATCATTACTTTCCGTGTGTTCCCTGTTTTTATGAACACAATTTTCAGCTTCATCTCCACTCACTTGCACCCAAGCATTTGTTATTTGCTCGAATCTATTGTTTAATTCTTCTAGCAAGGAATCGCTTGAAGCAGAAGCAGCCCACCATCTGAGCAAAGGGTTTGAGGAAATTATGGGGTCCAAGGATATTTCAGAAATGGGTCTTAATTTGTTATTTTCCAAACATTTTTTCGCATTCCTTGAATTTCTAGCTCCCGGTGTACCTTTGGGAGCTATTTTTATCCTTGACTGCCTATGTTTTTCCTTCTGACTTTTCCCCTTCTGCAAATGGAGTTTGTATGATTTATGGAGCAGAGTATTTCTATAAATAAGTGAACTAGAAGATGCTAATGAATGTAAGAAATGCAGGGATGGTTTTCTATCCCTAACAGAATGTCTCAAAGGTATAGCAGCAACCATACTTTTTGAACCATTCTTAAATATGTCCGCTTCGCTGTGCCTTGTATCCATCTTATTGCATTGGTGAACACACTTTTCTTCAGGCAGACTTTTTTCCAACATATTTTCTTGTTGTAAAGGAGGTAAGCAGCTGCTGATACTCACTTCTCTCTCCTGAGGTGAAATTCTATTAATAGTTACAGATATACCAGAGATTTTCACTTTTGCAGGTCTACCCGGCTTCCTAATTATTGCCAAAGGCTTCTGGTTTGGTCGAATAATGTTCTTGGAAGGCTGAGGTATCACAGACTTGTTCTTGATAGGTCTCACATATTCAAAGCCACACCCTAAGATCTCGCTTTCAGTAGTCAAACTTGACACAGCACTTACTCTTTCACCTGAGTCAAGTTCATATTCCCTAATATTTCTGAGATTATTATAGTCAGTTGGAAAATCTGCAACCTTATTGTTTAAAGACGTAACATTGCTTATGTTTATACTTCCTTCAGAAACATGCCTTTTAGTTCTTCTTGACCTTCCATAAATAACAGTTACCGTAATACTCTTTTTATAAATGCCTTCTTTTACTTCTGATAGGAGAGATTCTGGGCTTTTCTTTCCAGCACTAAAGGACTCATTTTGGCAAATGGTGATGTCCGTTTGATCAATTTTCGGTTTTGGTGGTCTTCCTATTGGTCGCTTAATCTGTTTTACAACCTGGGGACCTATTTTTTTAGGTCTACCTGGTTTTCTTTTAAAAGATGAATCAATTGCACTGCTTGAATTTTCCTTAGGTTCTTCTTGGGGCTTATCACTATTTGTATCATCAATAAACATTGCAGAAGATTCTGCAGATTCTTTTCCACTGTTAAATTTGTTTAGTTCTCCTTGAAGAGTGTCACTATCATTAAGATTGGAACTAAAATTTTCAAAGTTAGTATTCGGAATATCCTTATTTGTTTCTGCTTTTTTTTCAGTTACGTGATGGTTTGAGCATTTTTCAGAAGAAGGATGATCAATATGTGATTTAGAATTACCGACTGAAGTTAAAGTATATTTGACTCCTTCACTGCTTTTAACCTCAGATAAAAACATGAGTTTGATGGGACTAGAATAGGTAGAAAAAGAAGAGCTTTCGATGGCTTTACACTTCGTTGGTACATTCTCAACAGTGGAAATCAAGCTACCCGTATCTAAAATAGATGACTTTTTCAGATTATCAAGTCTTCTTTTATTCAAATCTATTGGAGGCATATGATTGCTTTTCATATTGCTGGATGCTACCACAGATTTTGATAAACTCTGCTCTTTGCACGTCATTCTACTTATAGTAAGAGTCATATTTCTACTGGCATTTTGATCTTTACCATCAATTTCTTTCAATTTCTTGGATGCTTTATATCCTTCTGATAACGACTGATTATTCCAAGACTTCTTGGCCATATTTATTGTATCTTCTAAACGCTCCACGACAACTTGTAAATTAGAATTCATCGCAATTTTGTTTAGATCTATATTGTGTGAGCTTTCAATTTGAATACTTTTCACTTGATCTTTTTTTTTTGTAGATTCAGAAACTTTTTTGGACTTAGGGGATTTTTTGAGAACATAATTATTTGTTACATATATAGAATACCATCCTGGAGGCACAATATTTCGTTTGGTTCTGCTCAAAAATCCAGGGACATCACCTTTCAAAGGAGTTTGAGTATTCTCTAATTTTGAGTTCTCCTTATGATTTTGCAAAAACTTTCCAGCTGCAGATTTCTCCTGTGTATTTTTTATGTTTATTTTCTCAGGTGTAATTTTTTTTAAGCTTTCTGAAAATGTGTCAAAAGCCAAGTTAGTTTCTAAATTATGAAGAGGTAGTTGCAATGACTGTAATGCATAATCTGGTGAAAATGCCATTTCTGCACGATGGCTGTCTTGAAGGTTTTCAGAATTTTGTAAAGAAGGCCCTTGGTAATGACAGAATTCTTCTTTGTTTGTTGAAAATATCACATCATTGCATATCAGTTTCCTTGAAAATTTTTCACTGCATTTCTTTCTTATAAAATTTTCATCAAGACTAGCAAGTTCTCTTTTTATCTGCAAAGACTGCCTTCTATACATGGGTGAATCAGGAGAGTTATGCATTGCAAATAATGTTTCTTGACGCTTTCGAAATCTTGTCTGAATAATTTTATTTTCTACCTTTTTATCGTGTTGACTCAGTAATTCCATAAAACTGTAATCACTGGCCTTTGCATTATGCAAGAGGGAGGTTATTAAATCTCTCAATTTTAAATCATTATCTGTATTACAATCACTGCTAGGTAACTTGATAAGATTTGTCATATCTGTAGTTTCTATTGATTTTAGTTTTTCATTAATACGGTCCATTAAATCTTTAAAAATTACAGTAGTTTCACCTTTTTCATGATTTGTAGTATAATTATTGCTGCCTTCCGAGAGCAAAGAATCAGAGTTACTGGATACTTCAGTTTTATGTAGTTTATCTTCATGATAACCTTTGTCACTACTTATTTCTGCTGGTGTGAGAAATGGAGGCTGGTTAATGTTTGTTTCAAGTCTGTTATTTTCTAAGGCTGAAAGCTCTGAGATGACATCTTTCAATTTTTCAAATCCTTCAGGCTGTACAGGTGATAATGGTGGGGGTGAGGGACTTCGAGATCTACAGATGTCTTCAAGGCTGACTGAAACATCACCGCGCATGTCCTTTGATGAAAGAGGAGTATGAAAGGCCAGTTTTGTAGAGTGAGTGTTTGGCAACAGTCCAGAACAGCACCTGTGAGAAGTATAACTGTTTGCAATTCCTCTATTCACTACTGTCTTAATGTGTTCAATAGTTACAGTTTGGCACGACAAACAATGTAAATCTTTAATACAGACTGGCAGAGGCACAAAACCAGGGCTTTGTCTTTCATTTTGTAAACACCCTCTTTCTGCCAGCCTATATTCACAATTACAGAATAGACCATGTAAATCATCTTCAATTAGGGACTTTTGAGATTCTGAAGACACAGTATATGATGTATTACAACAGCAAAGAGAAGCAGCATTCTGCTCTTGGACTAGAAATTTCAACATAGCCAAAACTTGTTGCTGGTGATGTATGCACAAAGATTCCAAAACTTTGCTTAATGCTGATTTTCCTTTTTCCATTTTAGTAGCTTCCTCTGATTTTGCATCAACAGTTGAACTAAAAATAAAAATCAAACAAAAAATGAATTACAGCAAAAATACCAACATTATAAGGAGTTATAATTTTAACAGAGTTTGAACAAAAGCTATTTTGGTATTGCTGGACTAGTAACTTCTACAGAGCTTCAATAATGGCATCTTGATTATTGTTTAGCTTAAGTAAAATGAAGCACTGATGATTCTCTCCTATGGCAAAGTCTAAGAGTCAAAACAAAGCCCTGGTTTTGTTATATAAAAGCTGATGGTTATAGATATGATTGTATTTCCAGATTGCTAGTGTTTAGATCTTTGAATATATTAAGAATATTTAATGAAAGTGCTTCACCAGGAGTTAAAGTTTTTGTAAAGTAGACATTTTATAAGTTACTTTGATAATTATCAGTTGGTATTAGTGCAAATAAAAAAAGAGATGTATGAGAAAATGTTATCTTTATTTAAAATACATTTTTTCAAGTTAATGAAAATATTATTAATAAAAGCTTTGCATAATCACAAGAAAAATTAAGGGATTTAGATTTCATATAAATAACAAAATGTCTGTTCTAAGATTAAGCTGCAGGCATTTTAACCTAATAAAAATAAAAAATTTAAGCTATTAAAAAATGAAATCTATTTTTAATTGATTTTAAATATGAAAGTAATTACATTGAAACTAACGGCATTACTTACCTAATTATTTAATCTCAAATGCTGGAAAATGTCCACTGCAGAAACTACTATGTATATCTAACTTTAACTGAGACTCATTATTACTTAGCAATCAATGTAAAAGTCTACAAAAATTTTTTAATCCGGCTACCAGCAGTAAGAGGAATAAAATATATAAAAGAATTCTGTTTCAGAAAAGCATCCATTTAAATTAAACATATCACCAAACTCTGTACATGAAAACAGCCTCCCACTCCTGACTTCTTATGTTTGTTGTTATTGCTAGAAGCTCCTGGTTTGTAGAATTTAGGGTTGGAATTGGGATATGCTGATTATGAGTTGCTACAGAAGAATGAGTTTTATTTAATAAAAGGTTATGTTCATGCACATTAAAAATTAATGAATTCTTTTAAAATGAAAAGTGGGATTGATTTTATTTTGTTTGCTAAAAATGGCTTAATTTGTTTTACAGATAAGTATGCAACATTTTATTTACATTTTATAAAAACTTATTTGAATAGGAAAAATACCAGGCAAATTTTGAACATTAGATCAAAATTTTTCTAGTAAAAAATAACTTTACTAGATTCAACTAATATTTCACTAAAACTAGCATGTGATTAGATATAAAGTAGTTATCAAAGTGAGAAGAGATAGGAAATTACAATAAAGTTCACTGCCACCTCTAGACAGATGAAGATATGACATTACCCCAGTAACATTTTCTTTCTGAAAATAAATATTGTAAATTTTAACATGGTTGGGGTGTAAAATGATGAAACTAACTCCCAAGATTCAATATTAGATAATTCAAAAAAATATATGTAGGGAACAAAAGCAAGAGGAAAAAATGTTAACTATCAATTATAAAGATATAAATAAAATTATGCTATTTTTCAGCAAATTAAAAATTATAATTTTCATATAAGCAGAAGAACCCCCTCCCCCCCAAAATTCTGATAAACAGACTTCAAAAGTTTCTTTAGAGTTATTGTATGGCCTATTAAACACATATGTGACTAAACAGTTAAAGATTTTTACATACTTTTCAGAAAAATATATTGCACTGTATTTTAAAGATTAATTTGCTTTCATAACAGTTCCTGAAATGCTCAAATGCTGTTTTCCGTTAGTAAAATCAAGTAAGACACAGAAATAATATAAATTAATGACTAATGTTAACTATTCTGAAAACCACAAGATTTTTCTCTCTCTCTTCTAACATTGTAAGGAAATTTGTATTTTAATTACTTCTCAGTTTATTACTTCTAATAATAAAATTCCAAAAAATACTATAGTGGCCAGTAATTTCCATCTAATGCTATATGAAGAATAGCTTAATAAAGTTCCTAATTAGATATTCAGATATTGGATTAGATTCAGACATTTGATAATTAAGTTCTCAAATTATAAAACTCTATAATATGTTTACTTGGCTTCAAATTTTTCTTTTTCCATATTTCTTTCTTGCATGTTAAAAAATCTCAAAGAAAAATATAATACATTAAACCTAATATGAGTAATAGTTGAAAACTCGTAAGTCTCCAATCTAGAATTTATTCCCAAGTGATTAAAGGTTCTAAAATTGTATCTTTCATAGCTTCCTTTGTTTTAATGCTAAAATTTTTTCTACCCTTTTCCTGTTTGATTTATAGACCAAAACATCCTGCCTATTCTTGTGTGTTACTATCCGTTTTCCCATTACACATTTTGTTATTGAAATAGTTTTGGAGAAAGTCCATTTCTAGTATTTCATCTTAATAAAACGGCTTCCTAGAATGAATTAAAGAAGTCAGTGTAGTCAGTTTTTTCTTTGCTTTTCTTTTTTCTCTTTTACTGAATGAGTAAATCAATCACACACCAACAGTGTTGTAAATTTAAGTGCAAAAGCATTGAAGTGCTTTACTACAAATTACAACCTAGAAACACGTTAACTGAACAATTAAAATTCATACAATCAGATTTAGATATATAACAACACAAAGTAGGAACAGAATTACAGTACATTTACAACACAAGACAGATACATGAATTCATTAGAAAATATTGTAATAAATAATTCATGAATTATAGTGCAATTGATTTATGCATAAATATAACTAATTGCCTAACAATCAGTTTATATTAACAAAATCTGTCAAAATCAAGGCAGCCACAGAGTTTTACTAAATTACTGCGACAATGAAAATACTGCAATTAAAAAACAAATACAAGTATTTGTACTGTAAACAACTAAAAAAATCAGTCTCACTAAAGTTAGTATACAATTTAATATAAAATTGTCATTAGCTACCAGAAGTGGTTTAAACAACTTTACTGAGCAGTAGTTTTCTAAAAACAGAGGCACTGTTTTTTTGTTTTCCTTTTTTTTTTTTAAATATAAAATACTTGAGGAACATTCAAATAAGTAGAAAGCACATAAGGGTTGCTTTCGCCTTCATTAAAAGTCTGCTGAAACTGGATATTTCAGAAAATTGTCAATTGATAAGTAGTAACTGGTAACTAAATTTATAAAGTACTTTGAAAGTTTAACATAAAGAACATCTTAATAGAATCACTGGTGAGAAAGGGAACCCATAAATTTCCCTGCCTTTCCTCGTTCATATAATCAAAAGTTAACTCAATAATTAGAAACTTTTTTCCTTTTAAAAGTTATGGGTTGATCATTACCTATAAACTATCAAAAAATATTTAATTTATTATTTCTGACCAAAAATAAATAATACAAGTACTAAAATGCTGCAAATTAACTATAATATTACCTATAAAACTACTGATCACTGTGAAGTCAATAGCAAAATGATCCCTGATTTTATGAATCCTGTAAAGTTTTTGGTCAGGTCATCTTTTAAATGATATAAAAGAGTTCTGTTAAGTATCCCTTTACTATAAACTTCTCAATCAATTTATTAATGTAAATATAGTGTGAGGAATAAAAAAGCTCAATACAATATAAATATTATGTAATGCATTCAAGCCCCCAAATTTTTGCAAGTAAAATTCTATATAAAGAGGTCAATAAAATTGTGTGGAAACATTTACTTTATCTTTAACTTTGTTTTTCAGTGGGGGGAGGGGTAATATATTAAATAATCCAAGTTCTGGCCCTCACAAAATATGGCTTAATTCTTTAAAAAGAAAGATGACCCTGACATCTGCTGTTTTGCAATCTATTATGTATACTTTCTTGGGGGGAAAAAAAGAGCAAGAGGATTCATACCCTACTATGCAGATAACATTAACAGCTGAAGAGGGTTCAGTATAGATCTAAGAGACCAAATAACAACTTAATTGTTTAGGTTCCCACTCTTCAGTTTCTTTAAACATATGTAAGCAGTTTTTAAATGTAATAGCTGAAAATCTCTTTAGTTTTACATCTGTATGTGATTATTAGATACACACAAACACAAGTGTAAAAACACAAGTATTTGACAAGGTGCACTTATTTTTTTTTTTTTAAATTCAGCTTTAAGTATTCCTTTTGGATTTAGGAAAACTGGCTTAGAAAAATGATCAGAACCTGAATTTTAACAGAAAAAGGGTACTCAAAGAATTTTGAATATATGAAGCAAATCCCCATTCTTTATATGGAGGCACATGCTTTATAACATTTTACTACCAAAACTGCATTCTCCATAAATCCAACATGGATACTCTGAACCACATTTTAAAACTGCTATATAAAAATTACTTATCTCTTATGAGTCTGGTAAAAGTTAAAATGCACTGCCCAACTTCTAACTACCCAATTAGTAGAGAGTTTACATTACTGAAAGTTCAAAACAGCTTCAGTGTTAAATATTTGTAAATCTATTCAAGACCCTGAACAAACTGCAAATTTGGTTATTAGCAAAATGATAATGTTCTGCCCACCAAAATGAAATCTGTAATTCATTTTGATAAACTGAAAATGTTTTGAAATGTCACAGCAGCAAATATATTAAAGTTACACTGAGGTTTTTCAATAGTAGGAGTGTGTCACAATCCTTAAAATTTAAAGTAGTCATAACATCAACTAACCAGCACATTTAAACCAAAATTATCATTCTCAAGTTTTTTCTGTGCACATTATAAACATGCTCTAAGTTGCATTCCAACTTTCTTTTCTAACCTTACACATTAGCTTATTTTTCAAATGAAAAACAAAATTAAATTATTTTAATAATTAAATTTAAATTACTTTTTGTCCTTAGTATTCCATCTTATATTAAAAGATTCTATAGTTGCTGGGGTTAACTATGTGTCAGTTTTTTTTTTAAAAGCATATACCTTATAAACCCCAACATCCTGCTAAATCAACTATTAAATGATAAATATTAAATTTCATTATACATATCATTTAAGGTTTTCTTTTCTATTCCTGGTGGATGCACTTGAGTGCATTTCATATTTCATAGAATGCACTGTAGTGTACTAATACTGTATATATTAATTTTTCTTAGCATGGATATAGCTGTCTAAACTTTGTTGTTTGATGTACTTACAATAACTGTAAGTATGTTAAAATGTTTATAAACTATTAATATCATATTTCCATTATAAGATGGTTCAACTGAATGGCTGGAGTGGTCTTTCACCTATAAAAATGTTTCACTTGACAATTACTCATTTTCCCACAATGCTTTATGCTATTGACTACTAAAGAAAACCTGAATCTTTTTCACCTATTTATACAAGGATTAAATACAAACTATCAGAATTAAGTAAGCAACTATATAATCTGTCCACAGTGAAAACCCTGAATAAAACTTTTTTCAAAAGGCATGTAAGTGGTTTTTGAACTGTAAAATTTCATGTCTCCTGTCAGAGTGAGCATCTGTAATTCCCACATGTGTGTATATAGACACACAAATACACACCTGTGCACATACACACACGCAAACACACATACACACACGCACGTACACACACACACACACAAACGTTTTCCTAACAAATAATCTACACAGGCTTGCTGCCATTCTTGCAGCTGCCAGTCCCTGAATCTGTCATATTATATAACCCAGTGTCTGCTAATCGGAGTTTCTTCTTCGGAGGAGTCTTCAGTGTTCCAGATCTTTCTTTTACCTTGTATTCTAAAGTGCTGTGAGGTACCCCATAAATTCCTTGTGCTTTGGAAACACTCATTTTTCCACTCATTACCATTGCAATAGCCTCTTCCATTATTTCATGATCATATTGCCGATAACGGCCACGTTTTTTCCTGGGTTGCTTATTATCTTTTCGATCCAATCCATCTTCAGTATTTTCAGAGGTTCCATCAACTGTTCCATTTTTAGAATTAAGACACAAAGGAGAGAGGTCCCCATGTAGAAAATAAGAGTCAACACTTGAGTGAGTTATGGGCCCAGAACATTCTATTTTGTTCTGTTTAGGGAGTATATTTTTCAGTTTTTGGAGAGCTGATCCTTCTAGGACTGGAGAGGTTTTAGAAACTTGATACATAACATCCAGCAGACCAGGACCATCAGGTTGTTTGGAAACAGAACTTACTCGTAGCTGAGGAATTTTTAACTGTACAGTAGGATGTGAAGTTTCATACTGTAGGCTTTCATTTTTTTCTTTAAATTGAGTAACCATTTTCTGTAGAGTTAACTGATGGAGGTAACTGGAAGCTGTTGGGAATTTTAATTCTGAGGTTTCAAGTAGATTGAGTTTACTTTTTTCTGTGCGCTCTGCTTGAGCTCTTGCCCACAAGGCTACTTTTTGCAGCACTGCACAAGTTTCTTTACTGTCTTTATATGAGTAACTATCATTGAAATCTCGAGTTTTGTTTTTAAAAGATGCAGGCTTCCCTGCTGGTAAGGCTTCTAAGTGGAGAAGTAAAGTTTTTTGAGGTATGCCATAAAGTATGCCTGCTTTATTTATGTCCAGTGCTCCAGACTGAATGTCTTTCAAAGCTTTTGAGAGCAAACCATCTGCAAACTCAGCACTTCTTTCCACATAGTCCTCTCTGTTTCTGTGTAGTCTCCTGGATGGATGGAATGAAACGATGGTAAACTGATGTATGAGAGACTCTCACACAGCTATGGAAGGGGAGGGTCCACTCCTTTATTATACTCCTTGCTTAGGTAACATCACTGCTTATACTCTTTTAAGTCTGTGAGATGTAGTAGTTACTCCTTATCAAAGCAAACGCTACAGTCCTGGTAGGACAATGTGGCATTCATACGGTGGCCCCAACAGGCAGACCTTCCAAGAACATAAAATCCTAACTCAGTATTTGTAAAAATACTCTCATGATGTTGCTATTCCTCTGACAGATGCTTGTAGAGCAACACTTAGAATTTTTACTTGTACAATTAGAGTTCCATTATAAAAAAATACCCAAATCCTAAAGGAGTTTTTGTTAGTAGAAACGTGACGTTACCGCTAAACAAGTAATAAAAGAGTCAACCCCTTTAAAGGAAATTTGTAGCAGTAAGAATATTTCCAAACACAAACATCCCATATTTCCACAAGACCAATTTTTCTCTAGATAAAAACTTACAATTTGAGACAAGAAATAAGTTATATTTGGGTAAATAATTTTAGGTATTATAAATGTTATTGCTACTTCAAATTTATCATTGTAATTTGAGTTTCTCAAACAGAAAGCTTGCTATATACCTCATGATTCAAATACTACTGCACCTGTAGTTTAAACAAATTATTACTACACTCTACATCTAACATTTAAATGTGACAGAAAAGCTTCCTGTATAGCTTGTTAATGGGAAGATGCAAGTTATTTAAAAAAAATCCCAAAATCCAACAGAACAGCATTTCATACTAATTATCTATAAAATTAATGTAATGACAGATTTCAATCAAAGCATAAAAGGATTTTTTGTGGTGATTATGAGGAATATTAAATAGTTTGCCACCACACCTAAATCACAATGGAAAAAACATAAACACTCTCAGCTAACTGTAAGAATTAGTAAGTATAGTACTTTTAAAATTTATTGTTTAAAAAAATTAAATAGTGAAATTACATATTTCCCTTAAAACTGCCTTCGGAATACTGAATTTAAAATTCTCTCTACTTGTCCTGCTTCTCAGTTTATAGTCTATGGTTTAGTTGGTAGTTCATTTTTAGTAACATGAACTAAAGTTTGGTGATTGTTCTGATAACTTTTCTTTAACAGAAAGAATAAAAAAGAAAGAGAAAGGACACATGGAAGGTATGAGAGACAAACACTTATGAGTGACAAAGCTTCTGGAGGAAAACTGTATATGTCAATCTACTCAGAGCAGTATTAAGAGTTCTCTGCAGAGATAATTTTATATTAATGTTATAGTATATTTCCTAGATATTGCTTACCCAGCCATTGAATTTTCAGAAGTAGGATCACATATGGATGACTCTTCAGATTTTATGCTGGTTTTCTTTGTAGAGAGATCTAACACTCCATCCCCTATAATTTTTGCAAGAGAAAAAACTTTATATTTGTGACAAATTAAAGAAACAAACAGGTTATGGCACAAAACCTGTTTAAAATCAACCCTTGGTCACCTTTCCCACTATCTGCAGCGAACAGCCATCTGACTGCCCATCCATGACTGCTTTCTATTCAAGGATGCCCAGATGACCCTTTGGGAAAGCAGGAATGACGTAAAGTGCACAAAAGAGAGCATGGAAAATTATAATAAATAAGAACAATAATTAGCATTTACTAGGACTAGCAGTATGTGGAACACATACTTTAGGTAAGCTGTGACTCCATGTGTAACCAATGTGTTTTTAGAAATTACAGTGTAAAAATTTACTATTTTAAATATCTGAAATATAGAACAGTTGAGTCATATATCATGGTAATATCTGTGACTGAAGATATAACAACATAACACTTCAGGAATATACCTGTTAGAAAACAATTGCCTAAGTATTTGTCATTAAAATGTAGTTACTTTTTATTACTATTACAGTGTTAAATTTACATAAATAAAACTTCTATGATTCAGACTTATTGTTAATTTGACAAACTTCATTATCAACAAGGATAAAAATAAACTATGAATTTAAAACATATAAGGGCTCTGGCTGGGTAGCTCAGCTGGTTAGAGTGTAATCCTGATACACTAAGGCTGCAGGTTCGATCAACGCTAAGGGCACATATAAGAATCAACCAATGAATGCATAAATAAGTGGAAAAATAAATCAGTGCCCATCTGTCTTTCTCTCTCTCTCCCACCCTCCCTCCCTCTCCTTTCCTTTCTCTCTCTAAAAAAAATCAATAAAAAGATAAAACATAGTAAATAATATCTTTATTGACAGCTAGAAAATTAAAAATTTAAGCTATAAGGAATAAGAAAATATATGTTTAAAAATATACTAAAAATACTACTTTTTAAAAAATCAAATGGGTTTTACTGTTTTCATATAAATCTACTTAACACTTAAGTGCCCTGGTAAGACAAAAAATAAGAAAATATCCTACCTATCACTTACTATGTATAATTCAAAATAATTTTGAGTGCTTACTATGTGCAAAGCACTATTCTAAGAATCTGGAGAGCAGTAGAAGAAACAGCACACCAAGCACCTATTACGGTGCTTAAGATGTAGTAAGGTAAGTCATACACCACCATCATCACCACCCAATGTATTTTTAGATGGGTGATTAAGAAAAACAAAGCAGAGTAAGCTGACTGAGTATGGAGGTTAAGCCAAAAGAGGTTGCTATTTTACTGAGTGTTATCAGTAACAGTCTCTCTGCCTTGAACAAAGTGAGAGTACCAACCAAGCAGATTACCTGGGGAAAGCTTCTGAAGGAAGTTAGTGCAAAGGCTGTGTGTGATACGAAATCATGTCTGGAGTGTTTGAGGAACAGCAAAGTCAGGGTGGCTGGAGCAGAGAAAGTCAGGCTGAGTGAGATGAGAAAAAGTAGGAAGTCGAGTCTCATTGGGTCTTGTAGGTCACGGTAAGAAATCTGAATTTTATTTTGAGAGAGATAGGAAACCATGGCAGAATTCTGATAAGACTGACACAATTTTCATTTGTCTTGAAAGTATCCATCTGCTGTGGAGAGAATGGACTGAGAAGGTCTACAGGTGGGAACGCGCTCTGCTATCTCTCACTGGTGGGCTGTCACACTTTCAGTTAGTTTCCTCTGCCTAGAGACTCCTAATCCTCTCCTCCTCCTATCCCCACACTCATCCTAGTGCTCACCAAATCTTGCTCATCATTCGGTCATTCAGGCACAACTTGGACTTGGTTGGTCATCATAACTGTAGGTTCCTATTCCTGCAATATCTATCCATACTATTAGCATTTGGTAGGCTGTATTCTAGTTTTCACATACTTGGCCGCATTAGCAACTGGACTGTAAACTATGAAGGCAGAGACCATGTCTATTTTATTCACTGATGTATCCTAACTGCCTAGCACAGTGCCTGGCACACAGTATGTGTTCAATAAATATTTGCTGAATAGAATTTTGAAGAACTGAAAGAAATTCAGTATAGCTAGAGGTTAGAACGCCCAGATTAAAAGGAGCCCTGGCCAGGTTTCGCAGTGGGTCGGGATGTCGTCATCCCTTATACCAAAAGGCTGCGGGTTCAATCCCTGGTGGGGCACATACAAAAGGCAACTGATTGATGTTTCTCTCTCACACTGATGTTCCTCTCTCCCTTCCTCTGTTTCTAAAATCAATAATAAAAAAATATCCTTGGGTAAGGATAAAAAATTAAAAGTAGTAAAAGGGGAAAATGGACAGGTAAACAAAGTATACGGTACATCATACCTTCAAAAATTATAACTTGAAGTGTCTTGTCCTAGTTTATCCATTAAACCCAATTTTATGCTTAGTCTCCAAATCACACTTGCTGTGTATCTAACTACCTGTAGTTCCTTACCTGTGCTATGTGGCCTCAGGACTCTCATACCGCACTGCATGATTCCCTCTGCCTAGAATGGTCTTTCTAGCCTTTCAACTTGTCAAACTCATACTCTCTTTTAGGACTGAGATCCCAAGTGGAGGCTGATTGCTGTGTCCCGTGAGTCAACAGTGTCCTATAACACTTATGACATTCTCGTGCAATTATTGACTTACATATCTTTTTCTTCCATAAGACCAAACTCCTCAAGGTCAGAGGTCTTACCTTGTTCATTTTTACTTCATACATAGTAGAGTGCTACAAGCTACTAAATTTTAAAGAAAGAAAGAAATGTCTTTTACTATCCCATTTCTCTTCTTCAGCAATTAAAATTTTACTACTTCAAGACCTCAAAAGACTACCTCCTTCAAAAATGATTACCTAATCCATATTCAGATTTATCATTCAATTCACTAGTTTTGATTTTGCTCATGTTTCATGTAGTTTGCAGCAGGTCAAACACACTATTAGTGTGTTATTCCTAGTCGATGTTACAGAATGAATTAATAAAAAAGTCTCCAATTCTAAACTCTTCTACACTTTTAATATGGTCAAAATAAAGTCAATTATTCCACAAACCAGAAATAAGGAGGTATAACAACCCCCTTCTCTCTCTCCTCTACATTAACTATGCAAACTGGGCTACAGCTCCCTAGCTAAGGCAATAAAGGCATTCTTGTCCTTTGTGGACCACTCACTGGCTGCTGTGTTGACAGCCACACACAGCCCTGGTTTAGCTAGGGTGAGCTTGAGAAGCACTCTTCCAACTTTAACAGAGCGACACAAATCAGGCTTATACTCCTGATTCCTTTTCTTTAGGAATTCTAAACAGTGACCCAGGTGAGAAATACTTTTATATTTTTTGTCCCTTCTTAAACGTAGGTTGCCTGTATTAGAAATTGTGCTCAAGCCCTGGCTGGCGTAGCTCAGTGGATTGAGCTCGGGCTGCAAACCAAAGTGTCGCAGGTTCGATTCCCAGCCAGGGTACATGCCTAGGTTGCAGGCCATGACCCCCCAGCAACCGCACATTGATGTTTCTCTCTCTCTCTATCTCCCTCCCTTCCCTCTATAAAAATAAATAAATAAAATATTAAAAAAAAAAGAAATTGTGCTCTAAAAGTATCTGTTAGCTAAAGAAACACATTAAACTCAGTGAAAATGGAAAATATCCTTCCTCAACACATTTCTGCCACACAGTAAAATTCTTTAATCAGTGAACATTTATGTAGTGAATACAAGATCACAGATACACACATAAAAGATTTTTAGATAAGTTTTAGTTATGTATAGAAAAATCTCACTTTTTTAAAGGAATATTATCACCTATACTTTTTTGTACTTTGCTGGTATCATAATCCCATTTTCCTTCACAAAGGCTGTAGCTTAAGAGCTAGAAAAGTGGTAATGAATCACCCCATGACTCTATGAATTAGAAAAACGAAAACAAAAACAAAAAAGGGAAGACACAGCTTGGGCAGAAGGGTTAAGAGAAAGGAAGATCAGGGGTGGGAGGTGAAGGGCACTTCTTGCTCCTGTTGATGACTTCTGTTCAGCCAAATGGTGACTACATGCATAACATCTCTCCTTCACAATGGAACTACCATATCATAAATAGATTGTTTTTTGTGTACATATTTCCAAAATATTAATAATTAACTCAAATAAAAACTAAGCACTTATTATGCTAAATGCTCTAGGACAGCGATTTTCAACCAGTGTGCCACACGCCAGTCAGTGTGCTTGCAAGAATTCTTAAAACATGCAATACCTGACTATTTCGTCAGAGGCACTGACCTCTTTTCCCTCAGGCTGCCAAATTTAAAAAAAAAAATTACAGCAGTGAATGTAACAATAGCTGTCTGGTGTGAATCAAAATTATACTTATTTTTTTGTCTAGATGACAAAAAGTGTATTTTTTGGTGTGCTGCAGAATTTTAGTAATTAGTTTATGTGTGCCATGATACAAAAAGCATTGAAAATCACTGCCCTAGGGCAATACAAAGTAAGTAGAAGGAGAGAGGGAGGCTGAAATTTATTTACCATTGGTAAGTACCTAGGTTGTTTTAGTTTTTCGCAACTACAAACAACACTGAAATAAAAATACTTCCAAATATTTCCTTGTGTATAAAAACTTTTCTTGGACATATTCAGTAGATATTTCCAAATTTCCTATATCTTTGACAAGACCTGATATAGTTGACATTCTTAATTTTTGCTAATATGATTAGTAAGAAAAGTAGTAGGACTAAATCAACAGTAGTGCATTTAGTATGCATTATATACATTTTTAAAGCACACAAAATTATTTTGCTTATAGACACATAAATAGGTTATTATTGGTGGCTGTTGCCAAGAATAAATGAAAGGATGAGATAGTTCTGGGTGATAGGAACAGATTATTATGCTGTATTTTTCTGTCTATTTGAATATGTCCCTAAAAATAAATACAAATTGTTTCCATTTATTGGTTGTAGATTGGACAAATCACCTTCTCAGAGGCTTTGCCTAATCATTTATTCCAATATAGTAACATCTTCCCACCTGCTACTGTTATTACTCCTTGCTGTCACTGAGTTTCATTTCCATTATAGATCCGATCACCTTGTGAAATTATGTTTTTATCGATTTGTTTACCTTTTTTCTGTCTACCCAGGCAGAATAGAAGACCCATGAGGGCAGAAATATTTTCTATTGTGTTCTTTGCTTCCTTTGTACCTAGTAAATGACTGGCATACTACAGCCATAGTAGTGTAATAATGCTTAGAAAAATTTCTACTTATCTGTTACCAAATAGATTAAGGGAAAATAATTGTAAAAATGTCAGGTCATTATGAGGAAGTACAATAATTAATTTTCATGTTAACACTTAATATTCCATATGTTGTTTGAGAAAGTATAATAATATTGTAGGGTATTTTCCAACTGAAATATTTAAAATAAAAAATTTCAGTGCTCAAAGATCATAAGCCCAATGATCAAATCTCATTTTGTCAGTAGCATCTGAAAATAGTGACGATTTTTTAATCCAATAAATCCAGTATGTCAGTGTCATACATGCACTGGGGATACAAGCAAACAGACTGTCTCCTGCTCTCAAGCGTAGATTACAGTGGGGAAACAAGCATGGAAACAAGTACAATGTAGTCAGAAATTTACTATACTGATGTTCTAGTAGGATAGTCAGTGGAACTCGCGGTAGAAATGACACCAACAAGGCCAATGAAGTGCTGCTCTTCTGTCTGCCCACATTTGATCTTGTTTGGTATAGGACTGGTGAACTCTTCATGGTTGTGATGATAATGATAAAGGTCCCCAGGGTGCAAATTTCTTCTGTGCTTTATAATTAAGGAGAAGTTTTTACCTTGGCCCCAGATTAAAAATGAAATTGAAACAGTTTTTTTGATATGCCAATGGTATTTCTACGTGTATTTTTAAGTGTACCAGGACAAAAAAAAAGTCATTTGCACAAGCAATGCATGACTTACTTCCTCCCAATTTCTGAGGTTCAGAGTATTTGTGCAAATTTGTAGAAATGAAAGCACAAAAATAAGTATCTCTAATATAGAAACACCTTGTTAGAATGTAATACCTTGTTACTAAGTAACACCTGTAACAACTTTCTAACAAGGTGTTTCATTTGCCTCTCCAACAACAAGAAGCAAATGAAAATGTTTTCCTTAGGACAACTATGTTTTAAGTCAGTTTACAGTTTGTAAAAGACAGGGCAAGGAAAACGAAGACTCCAGAAGCTGACCTTATGAAGAATTAAACAAGCTAAAAAGATCTGCATGGAAAACAGAGGTTTAGAGACATAACAGCTTCAACAAGTATTTACAGCACTAGTAAATAAAAGGAGATAAACTCTCCTATTATTACAGATGGGAAAAAACACCCTAAAGGTTAGCATGGAAAAAAGAAGTCTTGGAGATAGTAATTTCTATAAATATCTGCAGAACTGTGAAGTAAAATATTGTTGCAGATGAATAAAATATAAATTAAGAGTAGGTATTTTGGAAATGTGAGATGTCAAACAAAATTTTTTACAAGTTTCTCATTAATCAGAGGTTGAATTACCATCTCTTATACTAAAGAATAAAAGTATATTGGAATAGACTGGAAAGGATAACAATATTTCTTTGGTTATTTTATTACTCTATTATGAGAACTATTTATGCCTTTTTGTTTTTCTCACTGGCTGTAGTTTTTGTTTGTTAGGCGAATGGTACCAGTTATATCAATTATAAATACTATTTCCCAATTTGAGGCTTGAACTTTCACTCCATTCACACTTTTATAATACTTAAATTTTTTTCAGTATAATCAAAGTTACAAAATTGTTGTATGGACTGGTAATTTTGCACCTTAAGAAATTCTTCCTTATTTTGAGTTCATTAAGATATCATTCTAAATCTTTTAGAATTTTTAGTTTTTCTTTTCATATTTAGCCCCTTGACCCAACTGGAATTATTTTGGTGAGTGGTTTGAGGTAGGGATCCATCTATTTTGTTTGTTTCATGTGAGTAATCAATTGCCTCCAAACAATTTACTGAATAGGTCATCCTTCCTTAACTTATAATGACATCTTTGTCTTACACCAAGATTCTGTTAATGTTTGGAGAGTTTCTGGACTTTCTAATCTGTTCTACTGATTTTGTATATGGCCAATAGTAGCCTGCTTTAATTACTGTACTAAGTAACTCTTCACATGTTTTAGAGCAAGTCCTTCACCACTTTTGTCTTAGTTACTCTTTTAGTATCGTTCATAAATTTTAGGCTTGGTAAATCATTTCTCACAATAAACCTTATCAAAATTTTGACTGGAATGACACTGAATGCATAAGTATATTAAAAATGATTGACATATTTTAGTCTTCCCACTCATTTAAAATATAACCCCTCATTTTGGGAGTCTGCTTTTATGTCCTTTAATAAAGTTTTACAATGTTCTCCATAAGGTCTTACATAGTTCATTAGTTTAATTCTTAGGTATTTCAATGCCCCCCCCCATTTTTGTTGCTATTATAGATTCTCTTTTTAATGGATTTTCTAATTGGGTGGTTGCTGCTATGTAGCAATACATATTGACCTTATGAGTAGTATCTTTTCTGAAGTTCTTCACTAATTCTAAAAGTTTATCTAAATATTCTTTTACATTTTCTACATGTACAATCATATTGCTTATAAGGGATGATAATTTTTCCCATTCTTTCCTTATAACCAATTGCTTAATATTGCTTATTTTCATATTTCTATTTTCTCATCATGTTATATGAGTCAGGACCTCTCATAAAATATAAAAAATTAGTGATAGTGTACGTTTTTGTCTTCCCCAGTACTTCAAGCCATTAGATTATAATGTTTCTGGTAGTGAAAGTGGTCATATAATCTCTGTTTGACAGGCATCTTATAGCATAAATGTGTCAGCATTTTTAGGATTTTTTTCTGTATCTATAATAATGATATAGTTTTTCTTCTTTTTTTTTTGGTAATGTGTAAAATAATAAAGGTTTTTCAAATGCAAGATCATCCATGACTCCCTAGTCATTATTTGTTATGTTTTTATACCTCACTATTTTCAATTTTCTAATATTTATTTAGACCTTTTGAACTTGGGCTTGTAAGGACGGTTTGCAACTTTTTTTACTTTTCCTATCTTTGGTTTTGGTATAAAAATTATACCAATATTTGTTTTCTATTTTTTAAAAGTCTGTGATTGATAGGAATTATCTGTTACTTTAAGGTTATATAAAGTAAACTATGAAACTATTTAGGATTGATAATATTATAGATTTATAGGTTAGGCTATAAATTATTCATATTATTAGTTATTGGATTATCTATTGGATTTACAGATTATGTTATCTAATTTAAATAAAATAACACAAAATGAACTGACTTGAATACTGTTAAAAATTATAGAGTGAGAATAATATGAAAAACGTAAGCAGTAGCTACAAAGGAAGGCAAAACTAACACTACTTCTATTAGTAGGAGCACTTTATTGATTATACTACAGGCCGATTAGTCCAAATTTTAAAAATTTCTTAGGAAAACCATTTGAAATACGGATTTGTACCTTCTATCATTACTAATGATACTCTCACTAAGTCTATATTGTGCAGTAAGGTACCGACAGTGACCATGATTAGCAAGACATTTAGAATTACTTGTAACATCTTTATTTCAACCTTAAAAAATTTAATTTGTGGAAAAGTGAGTATGTATAAGGTGTCAGTGTGTATAATTATACAAATACACACATGTGAACAAACAAATGCATCAAAGGGCATGTGCTCAATTTTTTATTTAAATAATTTGGTATGCACAGTAGGCAGAGTTACAGCCTATCAACTTGTATCACAGAAGTATGGTTTATTAACAAAAATCTGATTTTATTACACCATGCTTACAGCAATGTAGCAGTTTTCTGTGCCTCTAAGGAAAGTCAAAATCCTTACCATACCCTACAGGGCTTTCTCACAATCTGGTCCCTATCTAGTTATTTTCAGCCTCATCTATTACCAGCCTCTCTTTGCTCTCTGTATTACAAGGCACACTAAGACTCAACCATTCCTGTCCTGAAGGACACTGAAATCGTGCATGATAAAAAGCCACCCCCCAATTAAAGTCCTCAAGAGGACTGAAGCACAGATCTACACCCACTATCACGGCTCTTTTCCGCCTCAGGGTGCCCACACACATGCTTGTGCACTTTCCCTGGGACACCCCAGTAACACAAATAATTCACACTACTCGTCTTCTACATACACTTGGGTCTGCCTTACCATTCAGTTCAGAGAATCACAGAATATCAGAGCTGGAATTTAACTTTTAAAATTTCATCCATCCTATCACTCATCTAATACTTTTGAGTACCTCTAAGTAATGATAAGACAACCAGGGAATCATTTGCCTGTTTAAACTTTAAGAACTGTCTGATGCTTAGAAATATTCTTTCTTCTGTGGACCCAAAGTTTGTTTCTACCCAACTTCTAGCTTGAGATCCTGATTGTATTCACAGGCCATTCAGATGAAGTCCAGTTCTACTTCAGTTTAACAGTCATACAAAGATTCACAGATCACTATGATGCCACTTCTAAGGCTTCACTTCTATGGTGATAAGGAACAGAGGTAGAAAGTATGGAGAGACTAGTGTTTGGGGATCTTTTATGAGTTGGTTCCTTTATGTTTAACTTTTCACACTGCTCCAATGAGTTTTCTATTATTATTGCCAAATAACAACAACAAAATTGAAGTTCTAATAGGTAAAGTTACTTTTTTAAGTAACTTACTGGGCAGAGGTGGGATTTCAACCACAAATCTTTCAGATATCAAAGCCTATGTTTTAGTCTCTTTAGAATACTAAACTGCCTTCCACAAAGGAGAAGAGATATAAGAGGGTATGAAACTTGGAAAAGCAAACAAAGAAAAAATTTTCAAAAATCTTATGCTTTCTAATTTCCAAACTTTGTGTTGATATATTTTTCCTTAAGCCTTAATTATAGTCATCCTTGAAATTTTCTGTCATATAATCTAGTATTTCACATCACATACATTCATAAATTAAAAAAAAAATTTCTAAATTTCAGCCCCCTTTCAATTTTAACCTGTCTTACACATTAAAAAGACTATTTTCTTTAAACGACGACTTGTGTACTTTTCTTTAGAGCCCCAAACACCACAATGCCTCCTGATATCAAACTTAATGCTGATACTTCTCTGGCCCCAAGAACTGACAATAACATCCCAGCCTCGCGTTAACCAAAGCCACTTGGTCTGTCTTCTCAAATCAAACACTTATTTTGCTGTCCTCCACAAGCACTTAAAAGGTCCTTTCTTCCTTTGCTCTGTAAATTATGGCTCTTCCTTCAACTAATTATCAGATAAATCCTACACAGCCCTCATCATTCAGACTCTTATGAAAAATGAATCTATATAGTTAACCACATGATTACATTATATTTATCACTTGTATTAACTTTTCTTTTTCCCTGTTTACATTAACAATGGAAGATAATCATCTATTTCTTTTTATTTTTCATCTAAGTGTAAAAAACTGAACTATAGGAGACCATTCCGTGTGGCGTGAGGAATGTAGCCCAGCCCAATTGAGAAAACCGATGGTGAGCGAGGTTGGCATACAGGACCCATGCCCATGGATAGGTTTTCCCGTGGGGAAGCAGGCCTGCATTGTACCTAGGCTGCTATGAGCTTGCTTTTGCTAAAACTCCCTCACCCTGAATTGAGGCAGCAAATGTTGACTACCTATCTTTAAAGTAACTTCCTAAAATCTATGCTAAACCTCCTAAGGATGGGTGTAACCAGTTCAACCACTTTTCCCTTTGCATTTGCAAATATCCTTCTTCTTTGATGTAATTAGCAACACCCTTTTCTTTGTTATCTGTAAAAGATAACCACAGCAAACCTACGCATAGTAAATGAGGATCATCCTAGATGTAAGGTACCCAGAAAAGCAATAAAAGCCTGTCCAGGCAAGGGTCGGGGCCCTCTCTCTCTCTCAGGGAGTGGCCATGCCGTCCCTTCTTCTCCACAGGACTTCTGCAGTCAACATGAATTTGTTTGTCACAGCCACAACACATGGACCCCACGGGCCGGGGGCCGGATTCTCTTTGCAAGTATATTTTGCATTTCAGTTGCATGTTAGGATTCTCTCACCATACACTTTATTGTAAAAAGAGACTTGAGAACAAGTCAAATTTCCTTTTTTATAAATAAAAGTCAAATGTAATATAAAAGCTCTAAATTAGCACTTCTCAGTAGTCCATATCACATAGGCTAATTACAAGTGATATTACTTATTAAATTTCTCTATAAATATAAGGTTACATACATTTAAGAATATTAAAACAAAATTATATATTACACATACAAAAGTCTTACCTTGCTGAGTATTTTGTTCTTGCATTCGATTCACAGTGAGGTCTAAGGGGCCTTCCTGCTCTTCCTGAAGGGAGTTTTCTGCTTGATTCATTTGGATACTTTTATATATTAGACTTGGTCCAATTGAACCATTTCTGTTTTCTTGAATTTTACCACTTTTTGAAATATACTCAATTGCAAACTGACGTATCATCTTTTTCATTAATTCCTGAGCAACTAGGGGAATGTTAGGATCACAGTTCTGAGGAAGATCTAAAGAAGAAATAAATACAATAAGCATTAGAAATGAAATACAAAATACTAATATTTAAACTTACCTTGTTTTTATTACAAATTAATGATTTCAGAAGTCACTACATAATTACCAATGGTTTAAGATGTAGGAACAGAAACATTGTAGATTTAATTAATATTATGATAATATATCAACCGCAAACCTTGACATATTTAATTAGTTATTAAAAATACACATTTTTGGTCACAAACTAAAATACAGACAAGGAATTTGACATAGTTCAGTTATGTCTTAATAGTTTTGATTCAAATGTATTCTACTAGACATTAAAATTCAGTATGTAAACATAAATTGTATGTATATAAGTTATTAAGCAATTTTTACTTAATATACAAAAGTACATTATCTGTTAAAGAAAACATCTAAACTCTCATAACTGTTAATTACCATTCAATTCTTCAATTCTGTCAACTGTGTATTCCATACACAGCTTGAATGTCATCATCAAGGATTTTTTATTTCCTCACCTTCTTATATTGAAAAATTTCAATCAGAAAGAATAAAGCATAGTACAATCACACAGACAACCTCAACCAAGATGGAAGAATTGTTAGTATTCTACCACATTTGCTTCCTTTTATCTTTTTTTTTTGGTTTGCAGATCCACTAAAAGTAAATTGTAGAATTATGACATTTCACTCCTAAAGGTTTCAGCAAGTGTCTACTAAGATTCTCCTATAAAAATGACAATATCATTATCAAAGCTCTTAATCCTTGATCTCCAAACATGCTGATTGGCTACAACTATAATGAAGGCCAGCAGTGATATACCATTCTACTTGAAACTTGTACAAGAGGTCAAAACAATCGAATGATTTTACAGTGAGACTTGTGGAATAAGGACAGACCAGTTATAAAAAGTTATATAATGGTAATAAAGAGTTATGGAACTGGGAAAGGGGGTTGGTGGTAGCTTTTCACACACACTTCAGGTCTCAACCCAATGCTTTTATTTACTCTGCTCCTTCAGAGTTGAACAGCAGAAAATTGGAAAGGATGACTAAGCATACTTGGTTAGGCTCCACAGTTCTTCAAGTGGTCCTTCTTCTTGAGATGCTAGTTCTTTGCTCCTTAAATGCTTTAACACTTACCCAGGCAGATCAGTGTGATGTGACAGGTCTACTGATCTGGGGCTGTCTGAGACTGAAGGGTCAGTTTCTTTAGTTGGCGGAGGGGGGTGGATTCAGTATTAGCTGGAGAACTTGTCTGAGATATATGAGGGCAAGTCTTTGAACTAGCATTTATTGTTATAGATTCCCAATTCTAAAATGCAAGAAGGTCTGAAAACATACTATTTGGAGGTGAGAAGAGGCAATAAACACCTTCACTATGACCATCCCCACACTTGGTAGCAAAATGTGACCTAAGATGACATGAATCTATTCATGGTCCCTGCAGAAATATCAATATATGTGATCACAGCATGCCGTTTTCAAACTGTTGGAGATGGTACATAATAAAGATCTCCATTACATTGCCTCTTTTCAAATAAAAAGTTTTAAATTCTGAAGAAATGTCTCAGGAAAGGGACTGAGAATCTATTGAAAAAAGCAGTATTTTAGCTTTTACATTTATTCTCTGAACCTGTGGTAAAGAAAGGCACTATTGGTTTGGGGCTACTGGGAAAAAAATAAACTTTAGCTTTGGAATTATAGGTTGGAATCTTAGTCATATTTATAAACATAAGCTAGTTACATACCTTCTCCATCTTTTAGTTTCTCTGTTCATAAAAATGGGAATAACAGAATCTTAAAAAATCACAATGGGGCTTGCAGTGATAAATATTAGCTTTTAAGTTAGAGTGAAAATAACAAGAGAAACAAAAAGATGCAAACTGAAAAATTGTATTTTATTTAAATCACAAGATGTCAAGTAAAAATATTAAGGGAAACATAGAAAGGGCATGATATCTAAGCCTATGTGATATTTTTTGGTTTAAAATAAATAACAAATAATATTAGCACATGTAACCTAACTGAAGTGATTTACCAAAACAAGAAATTTCCATGTTGAACATAAGGATTCCCAGTTTATACCACTTCTTGATCATTACCTCAAACAATCTTTGAAGGCTTCTTCACCTTTTTTTAAACCTAATTTTGCTTCACATTATGTATTATGAGGCGATACTGAATGCACCTCTATGTATTTTGGTTAACCGTCCTGCAATTTATTGACTAATGTCATGTTATAATTTCAAAATCACTGAATTTCCCAAAAAGAACAAAAACATAATCAGACTCATAACATACGATTAGGGCTATACTTTAGGGTTGAGTTTAGAGCTAAGTTTTAAACAGGATAGCACTACTCTCTTCCATTCACCTACTCACAGTTTTTGTCTCTTCATATTAGAAAATAAGTCTATGCATAAGACCAAAGAACTTGGCAAAAGCTAAACTAAAAAATAAATAAAAAAGAGAAAGAGACAGACAATAAAAATGTCAGCTGCTAATTAGCTGATGAGTTTTCTTTTTTTGATTCTTTTATTTATTGATTTTTATTTTGAGACACAGAGAGACATCAATTTGTTCTGCTGCTAATAAGTTCTCTAAATTATAAGTACAAGCTGTGGTAATTACAAAAACAAATGAGTAAATCAAAGATCTAGGTTGGGGATTATGAACTCAAGTGTTTTCAAAGGTAAGACAAATAATAAATACTTAGCTAGAAGAGAGAATGCTGCTACACAGAAATGGTGTCTACTGCCCTCCAGAAGACAGAAGAAACTTATTTTTGCCCTAGCTTTTTATTTTACAAATTTAACTATGTAATTAAAAAGTTTAACATGCTCTTTGTGGTAGCCAGGATCAAGAAGGTCCTCAGTGATTTCCATCTTTTGGTTTAATACTGTTATATAGTCTCTTCCATGTTGTATCAGGGGTGCTATGTGTGATTAATAGCACACTGCAAAAGTATACTTCACTTCTGATACTAGATTATAAGTGCATGTGGTTTCTATGTTGGATACTGTTGAATGTTGCTGTTCGCTGCATTCTCCCTGCACCCACCCATACTCCATCCTAGCATCTCTCTTCTCTCTCTTTCTCTCCTCTTTCCTCCTCCACCCACTCATTACTTGCTCTGGAGGAAGCCATACTGTGAGAGGCCCTATGGTGAGCCTCATATCGAGATGAACGATAGTTATAGGCTCCTGTGAACAGCCAAGTAAGTGAAATTAGAAGATACTCCAGATCAATCAAATCCCAGATGTCTGACTGTAACCCTACCTGACCCCTTCACTACTGCCAAATGGAAAACTGGGCCAGAAACATACAGTTGAGCTACTCTTGGATTTCTGGCTCAGAAATGTGAGATAATAAATATTTGTTATTTTAAACTACTATATTTTAAATAATTTGGTAGACAGATAATAATAGATAAATAATACAGATTCTGGCATATATTAGTGGGATGCTACTTAATTAAAACCTAAAATGTATAGGTGTGGCTTGAAAACTAGACATTGGCCTTTGGGAAGAGTATTAAAATGAGGTAAATGTTACTGGGAAATAAAGGAAAGAATATACTTATTATGTAGTAGCAGAAAGACAACACTTGTCTGTAGTAACTTGGAAAGTAAAACATGTGCCTAATGAGTTGAGTAGTCTATCTAGGGAAATGTCTAAACAAAGTGTTGAGATGCCTTTGGGTTTCCTCTTGCTAATTATAGTAAAATGTAAGACAAGAGAGCTATGCTAAAGGAAGGACAATTAAATAAAAAAAAAAACCAAACAGGTCCTGACTGTTTGAAATTTTTCGGTCAATACAGATAGCAAATGAGGCTAAACTTAAGAAAGGTTGAGCAAAGACCAAACCAGGAAAACATGCTTCAGAAAGCTGATGGGTTTTCTTGAAATTTGACTTTCTTAATAATGTTGTGAGCCTTGTGTGTGAGTTTTTCATTTTCACTTCAAGTTTTTTGTGGGAGGGATTTCATTCCTCTAAACAAAGAACTCTGGAAGTAATGACAATCTCTCAAGGAAGTGTCTGTTTAAGAACACTGGCTAGCCCTGACTAGTGTAGCTCACTTGGTTGGGCTTCACCCCACAAAGCAAAAGGCAGTTGGTTCGATTTCTGCTCAGGGCATGTGGCTGGCTGGTGGGCCCAGTCCCCTCTTGGGGCATGAGCGCGAGGCAACTGATTAATGTTTTCTCTCCACTTTCTCCCTCCCTTCCCACTCTCTAAAAATAAATAAATAAAGTCTTAAAAAAAGAAAGGACACTAGTTAATCTCTGTAAAAACAACTATATATAATACCTCAATTGCCCTATGTCCATCCTCCCATTCTAGTTTTGAGGTAGCCTTCCTCAACACAGACATAGCTCTAGGCAAAGACCAAGAATCTCATGGTTCTAGAAATTTAAGGAATCTGTTAAATTATTAATTGACAACTAAATTAAGAAATATGAGTGACTTCACAAAATTAGCTCAGAAAAGTCACTAAACAAACAAACAAACAATAATAATATACAGCAACAGCAGCAAACTGAGCTGGGAGATCATCTGATTTACATAGCTGTCACACTGCATTATTTAAAATATCCAGTTTTTAAGTGAAACATTATGAGAAATACAAAGAAACAACAGAATATGGCCCATACATGGGAAGAAAGAAGTCAACAGAAAATGCATCGGAGGAAGCTGAGGTATTGGACTTACTAGACAAAAAGTCTAAGCCATTTAAATATGTTCAAAAGGAAAAAGGACTCATGAACACAGACAACAAGGTGGTGATTGATATGGAGCACGGGGTATAAGGGGACTAAATGTCCCCTTATGGGGACATAATGGAAAGAAGATAAAAATAAAAAAATAGGGACCTCTGGCCAAGATGGAGGCGTAGGTAGATGCACTATGCCTTCTCGCACAACCAAAACTAAGGACAACAAAAATTTAGAAACAAAAAACATCCAGAACAGAGAGAAATGAACTGAACCAAAGTCTGACAACCATTCATCCAGACTGGTAAGGAGGGGCGGAGTAGGAGGTCTATGGAGAGGGGTCGAGGGGTGCTGGCAGGAAAAAGCGATGGCTGGCAGATGCGGGCGCGCAGGGCGCAGGCGGCAGTTGGCGGACCCCATTGGCGGACCCCATTAGCACAGGGGCAGGGACTGACTTGGTGGCAGACCCTGGGCACAGGAGGCAACGAGCAGACCCAGTGAGGGGCGCAAGGCAGCTGGCTGTCCACAGTCACACATTTGCGCGCAGATAAACTAGGCCAAAATGGGTGCGACACAGACCACGCAACCCAAGAACCCAGCGCGGGGGAAACAAAGCCTAAACGCACCGATTGAAAACACCTGTGGGGGTTGAGGCTGGAAGAATCTCTCAGCCTCACAGGAGAGCTCCTTGGGGAGACCTACAGGGTCCTAGAAAGTACACAAGCCTACCCTCCCGGGAGCCAGCACAAGAAGGGCCCAATCTGCTTGTGGGAAGCGGTAGAGGGGACTGAAGTCCTAGAGAGAGTGGAGTAGGTGCCATTGTTCCCTCTTGGACCCCGCCCCCACATACAACGTCACAACATCAGCGACTGAGGTGCCCCGCCCTGGTGAACATCTAAGGCTCCGCCCCTCATACATAACAGGTGGGACCAGACCAAAGGTGGGGGGGAGAGATGGCTCCAACAGAATTGAAAGCCCCTCGGCCAGGACTTTTAAGCAAATGAGAGATAGCCAGCCTATCAGATGCACAGTTCAAAGCACTGGTGATCAGGATGCTCACAGAATCGGTTGATTTCGGTCACAAATTAGATGAACAAATGCAGACTACAATAAGTGAAATGAAGAGAAATGCACACGGAACCAATAATTCTTTCTGATGGAAAGAAAACTGGGTTTCAAATCAATGGAATGGACCAGAAGGAAGAAAGGAACAACCAAACAGAAAGGAATGAAGAAACAAAAATTTAAAAAATGAGGAGAGGCTTAGGAACCTCCAGGACATCTTTAAACGTTCCAACATCCAAATTATAGGGGTACCAGAAGGGGAAGAGGAAAAAAACAATAAGTGGAAAACTTATTCGAAAAAATAATGAAGGAGAACTTCCCCAATCTGGCAAGGGAAATAGACTTCCAGGAAGTTCAGGAAGCTCAGAGAGTCCCAAAGAGGTTGGACCCAAGGAGGAACACACCAAGGCACATCATAATTACATTACCCAAGGTAAAAATAAAGGAGAGAATTCTAGAAGCAGCAAGAGATAAGGGGACAGTTACCTACAAAGGAGTTCCCATCAGACTGTCAGCTGATTTCTCAAAAGAGACCTTGCAGGCAAGAAGGGGCTGGAAAGACGCATTCCAACTCACGAAAGGCAAGGACCTACATCCCAGATTGCTCTATCCAGCTAAGCTTTCATTTAGAATGGAAGGGCAGATAAAGTGCTTCCCAGATAAGGTCAAGTTAAAGGAGTTCATCATCACTAAGCCCTTATTATATGAAATGTTAAAGGGACTTATCTAAGAAAAAGAAGATAAAAAACATGAACAGTAAAAAAAGACAGCAAACTCACAGTTAGTAACAACCATACCTAAAACAAAAGCAAACTAAGCAAACAACTAGAACAGGAAGTGAACCACAGAAATGGAGATCACATGGAGGGTTAGCAACAGGGGAGTGGGAGGAGGAGAGAGGGGGAAAAGGTATAGAGAATAAGTAGCATAGACAATAGATAGAAAATAGACAGGGGGAGGGCAAGAATAGTATGAAAAATGTAGAAGCTAAAGAACTTATGACATATGGACATGAACTAAAGGGGGGGAATGTGGGTGGGAGGGGGTGGGCAGGGTGGAGGGGAATGAAGGGGGAAATGGGACAACTGTAATAGCATAATCAAAATATATTTAAAAAATAAAAAATAAAGTCTTGGTAAAGTTAAAAAAGTAAACCATATATAAAGGAATTTTAAAAAGCATCAGAAGACTATCTCATTAAATAAAAATAGATATAAATTAAAAAAACATTAAAATTGTCAAGTAAGAAAGTACACTAATTAAAATTCACTAGATGGATACAACAGCAGATTTCAGCTGGTTAAAAGAAGAACCAGTAACTTTGAAAATAGGCCAAGGGACTTTACCCAGTCTCAGCAGAGAAAGGCAAGAAGAAAGAGAGGACAGAAAGGGATGATGGGAAGGAAGGAAGGAGGGAAGGAAGGAGGGAAGGAAGGAAGGAGGGAGGGAAGAAAGGAGGGGGGCAGGGAAGAAGGAAGAGAGGGAAGAAAAAAAGAAAGAAAACAGCTAAATTCTGTTTTAGAAAAGAAAAAAACATTGAACAGAGCCTCAGAGACCTGTGGGACAACATCAAGTGTACCAACATACACAAATGGTAGTCCCAGAAGGAGAGGGAAGAGGCACAAATGTTAGAAAAAATGTTGGGTAATAATGTCCCAAATTTTATGAAAAACATTTATCAACATATCCAAGAAGCCCAACAAACTCCAAACAGAATAAATGAAAAATAGTCACATTGGGTTGCATCTAGACATACTGAGATGCATTATAATAAATCCATTAAAAACCAAAGATAAAAAGTCAATCTTGAAAACAAGAAAAAAATCAACTCATCACAAACAAGGACCCTCAAGGAGATTAACAGTCAATATCACATCAGAATTCATGAAGGCCAGAAGTCAGTGTGATGACATGTTCAAAGGATTGAAAGAAAAAGACTGCCAACCAAGGATGCTATATTCAGCAAAATTATCCTTTATAAAAAAGAAGAAATTTAGACATTTTCAGATAAAATTTTTTTGCTAGCAGACCTGATGTAATGAAAGAACACTAGACAGTAAAGTAAATCCACACACAAAAAATAATAAACACCAGCACAGTAACTACATAGGTAAAGTACAGTATAGATGTATTTGTTTGTAAATTATGAACGTATTTGTAGTTTGTAATGTTTTCTTCTTATCTAATTTAGAAGATAACTACACAAAGCAATAATTATGAGTCTGTGTTGGTAGACAAACAATACCTAAGATGCAATACAAAAGGCAATACAGCATAAAGGAGGAGGGATGGTTCTGACACACATAGAATCAAGGTTTTTGTATACTACTGAAGTTAAGGAGGTATGAAGCTGAACTAGACTGTTGTGTAAGATGTTAATTATAATCCCCAGGGAAACCACTAAGAAAGCAACGGAAAAACATATAGTAAAAGTAACAACAAAATAATTAAAATGGTACACTAGAAAATTTCTATTTAACACGAAAGAAGATAATATTGGAGACACAGAGAAACAAAAATATATTGAAAACAAATAGTAAATAACTGATGAAAACCCTACCTTATCAGTAGTTACATTAAATGTAAATGAAAGGCAGAGACTGGCAATATGGATTAAAAGAATAATCTAACTGTATGCTATCAAACAATTCAAATTCAAAGATACAACTATGTTAAAAGAAAGGGACGATGAAGACATACTGTGTAAATACTAAGAAAAAGAAAGCTTGGGTGGTTATAGTAATATCAGACAAAATTATCATCCAAAACAGAGGTCATTTTATAATAATAAATGTTCAATCCAAAATACATAAAGAAAAAAACCTAACAAAATTAAAGAAATATATTCAATAGTAATAGTTTGAAACTTAATAGATGACTTTTAATAATGGATTAAAAAATGAGACGAAAAACCAAACACGTAGAAGACATAAACTATTACACCTAACAGACATATACAGAACACTCTATCCCCAAACAACAGAGTATGTGTTCTGGTCAAGTGCACATGAAAACTCTCCAAGACATAAAACAAGTCTCAATCAATTTAAAAAGATTTAAAAAAGTACAAAGTATGTTTTCCAACATCAAAGAAATGAAAAACAAATGTCAGTAAGAAGATGAAATTTGCAAAATTAACAAATGTAAAAAACATCCTAAATATATAATAGGTAAAAAATGGGGTCACAAGGGTTATTAGAATACACTAAAAGTTGTAAGAACAGGAAAACACAACATACCAAAAGGTATGAGATGTAGGTAAAGCACTGACAATTTATAGATGCAAATACATATAGTTAAAAAAATATTTCAAATCAATGACCCAATTACCTAACCTACCAACTTATGAGAAAATAAAATAAAAATTAAACCCAAACCAAGCATAAATAAATAAAAGGTGAGAGCAGGAAAAATAGAGAACAGAAAAACAACAAACAAGCTCAATGAAACCAAAAGTTAGTTTTTTGAAAAAATCAAACAATTTACAAACCTTTAGCTAGACTGACCAAGAAAAAAACTAGACAAGATTTAAATTGCTAAAATCAGGAATGAAGGAAAAGATATCAACCATTAACATTAAAAAAGCACAAAGGATACTCAGGAAATACCATAAAAATATACATCAACTAATTAGATCTCCTAGATAAAATGCCCAAATTCCTAGAAAGACACAAATTACCAAACTGATTCAAGAAGTAATAAAAAATCTGAATAAACCTATAACAAGTAATGAGATTGAATCAATAACTAAAAACTCACTCTCTCATTTTTCTTTTACCCTCCTCCCAGCTCTGGCAACCACTAATCTTCTTCCTGCGTCTCTAGATTTGACTGGTTTAGACATTTCATGTAAATCAGGCAACTTTTATTTAGCATAGTGCAGCTTTTATTTAGCATAGTGTTTTTGAGGTTTATCCTTGTTTTAGCATGTACCAGTTTTTCCTTCCTTTTTATGATTGAATAACTCTGTTAAAATGTTCTTTCTCAATGTCAAATGACATCTCATTGCAGTTTTGATTTACATTTCCCTAATGACTAATGATGTTAAGCATTGTGTCATGTGCTTATTGGCCATCAGAAGATGTTCTTTGGAGATGTCTATTCAAATTATTTGCAATATCTTAATCATTGTAGATTTGTCTAGTTAATGACTTTATCAGGGCAATGAAAATGTTCTAGAATCAGATAGTGGTACTAGTTGCAAAACTAAATGAGTATACTAAAAGCCACTGAGTCATATACTTTTTTGAAAGATTTATTTATTTATTTTTAGAGAGGGGGAAGGGAGGGAGAAAGAGAGGGAGAGAAACATCAATATGTAGTTGCCCTCTGATGTGGCCTCCACTGGGGACCTGGCCCTCGACCCAGGCATGTGCCCTACTGGGAAACAAACTAGTGACCCTCTGCTTTGTAGCCTGTGCTACAATCCACTGAGCTATACCAGCCAGGGCTGAATTATATGCTGTGAAAAAGTATATTTTATCAATATGATAAAAATGTCTTTCACAAAAATTAACTCAAAATATGCTGTATACCTAAAGGTACAAATACAACTACAAAACCATTAAAAGATAGCGTAAGAGAAAATCTTGGTGACCTTGGGTTTGACAATGACTTTTTAGAAAACAACAAAACATGATGCATAAAAAAAACTGGTAACACAGACAACATTAAAATTTTAAAATTTCTGGTCTGTGAAAGGCTCTATTAAGAGATTGAAAACAAAATCAGAAAAAAGAAAACCTTAGAGAAAAATATTTGCATAACCTTACAAAGGGGTCTTATGTCTTAAATAAACAAAAAACTCTTAAAACCCAACAATGAGAAAGTGAATAACCCGATGCAAATGGGTTAAAAAATATGCAAAAGATCTGAACAGATATCTGACCTAAGAAGATACACAGGTAGCAAATAAGCATATGAAAAGATGCTCAATATGTGTCATCAAGGAACTGAAATTAAAACAATGAGATACCACTAAATACCTACTAGAATGGCTAAAAAATAGGTAAACGTGGCTCACTTCCTTGTACAACCACATCAAAATTACAACTAAAATATAGCTCCACCATCACTCATTACCATCAGGAATGGAGCCGAGTAGAAGTCTGACAGCAACAGAATTAAAGAAACCACATCCATACAGACTAGTAGGATGGGCAGAGAGTGGAACGGGCTGGTCCCCACACTCAAGTGTGGTGGATAAAAATTCAGGAGGGGTGTTTTAGGAGTGAGAAGTCCCAGCCCCACACCAGGCCCTCAGCACAGGGTTCCAGTGCCAGGCAGAAAAGGCCCCATAACTTTTGGCTGCAAAAACCAGTGGGTGGGAGCACCTTCTGGAGCCCCAAGCAGTTTGCCTTAAAAGAATCCACCCACAGACTTACTCCCTCCTAACTCCAAGATCAGAGGATCAGTTTAAAAGTCATCAGTGGCATACTGGGAGGAACTGAAGTGTCTGTCATCAAGGCAGCAGCTGGGGCATAGCTTTCTCCAGACAGAAGGGCAGGCAGACACCCTTGTCCCTTTTCTAAAAGCTCCCTACACAGAGCCAAAGAGCCGGCAGGTGAGCGCCATATCTAATACTCCATCAGCCTAGCTAATACTCTTTGCCTCGCCCCGGAGATCCCTTGAAGACTCCTCCCTTCTACCCAACTTAGGGGTCTAGCCAAGCTGTTAACAGAGACGTTCCCCTGTGAATGGCAGGTCATGGCTCCTGCTTCACAACTTCCAAAATCTTAAACAAGCAACAGCTGGCCTCAGTAAGCCCTCACCCAGCCCTCCTACCTCTTGCTAAGTGGCCCAAGGCTCAGCACTAGCAGCAGCCAGCCTAGATTCACAGCTTGGCTTTGCCTGGGAACCTCAAACCCCAGCACAAGTAGCAGCCATCTCAGATTCCTTTATAGCTCAGGTTGGGTGGCCCTGGGCAGAACAAAGGTGTGGGCTCACCTTGGCCTATACCACCTAAGAAACCTCAGGGCCAGTGTACCCAGTGTATAGCTACAGACCACATCGGACCACCACAACCCTACCCCTCCACAGCTAATCCTCCATGGAGGGAGGAGGTTAGTGGTAAGTGGTCACAGTCCATCCTTGCAGCTGACTGGCCTGGATAAATCCCCCTCACTGAGCTGCCAACAGCAACCAAGGCTCAACTACCTTGTAGTGGGAGGGTGTAATAGCCCACATGAAGGGCCGTACCTGGAATACCCAGCTTCCTGATAGGGGAGTCTGTGCCATTGGACCCTACAGGACACCTACTACACTAGGCCACACCAAGACATGCAGTCAAAGGAGCTCTACCTAAAACATAGAAACAAATGGAAGGAGACTGCCAAAACAAGGAGACAAAAAAACATGGCCTGAATAAAGGAACAGATTAAAACTCCAGAAAGAGAACTAAACAAAATGGAAATAAGCAATCTATCAGATGCAGAGTTCAAATCACTGGTTATAAGGATGCTCAAGGAACTTAGTGAGAACCTCAACAGCATAAAAAAATGATCCAGTCAGAAACGAAGGGTACACTAATTGAAATAAAGAACAATTTACAGGGAAACAACAGTAGAGTGGATGAAGCCAAAAATTAAATCAATGACTTGGAACATAAGGAAGAAAAAAAATTAGAACAACAAGAAGAAAAAAGAATCCAAAAAAATGAGGATAGTCTAAGCAGCCTCTGGGACAACTTCAGGAGGGCCAACATCTGCATCATAGGGGTGCCAGAAGGAGAAAAGAAAGAGCAAGAAATTGGAAATCTATTTGAAAGAATAATGAAAGAAAATTTCCCTAATTTGCTGAAGGCAACAGACACGCAACTCTAGGAAGCATAGAGACCCAAACAAGATGGATGCAAAGAGGACCACACCAAGATACATCATAATTAAACTGCCAAAGGTTAAAGATAAAGAGAGAATCTTAAAAGCAGCAAGAGAAAAGAAGTTAGTTACCTAGGGGCAGTTCCTGTAAGAATGTCAGCTGACTTTTCAAAAGAAACTGCAAGCTAGGAGGGATTGGCAAGAAATATTGAAAATCATGAAAAGCAGGGAACTACATCCAAGACTGCTCTCCTGAGCAAAGCTATCATTTAGAATTGAAAGGCAGATAAAGAATTTCCCAGACAAGAAAAAAACTAAAGGAGTTCAACATCACCAAACCATTATTATATAAAATGTTTAAGGTACTTATTTAAGGAAAAGAAGATAAAAACTATGAATATTAAAATGGCAATAAATTAACAACTATCAACAACTGAATCTAAAAAACAAACTGAGCAAACCAAAAGAACAGAGACAGAATCATGCGTATAGAGGGCATTTTCATGATTGCCAGATGGGGTGTGGGGGATGGGTGAAGAGATGAGGGGACTGAGAAGTACAATAGGCAGCTACACAACAGCCATGGGGATATAAAGTACAGTGTAGGAAATGGAGTAGACAAAGAATTTATACATATGACCCATGGACATGAACAACAGTGGGTAGACTGCATGAGGGAGTGGGGCTGCTGCATGGAAGGTGGCAAAAGGGAAAAATTGGGACAACTGTAATAGCATAATCAATAAAACAGGATTTAAAAAAATTTAAATATAATTTAAAAATTGTTTATAATTAAAAAAAAGAATGGCTAAAATCCAAAACACAGTAACAAATGCTGACAAGAATGTGGAACAATAAAAATTGTTATTCAGTGCTGATGGCAACACAAAATGGTATGGTCACACTGGAAGACATGACAGTTTCTTACAAAACTCAACAGTCTTGCCTTAGGATCCAGGAATTGCCCTGTTAGGTATTTATCCAAATGAGTTGAAAACTTATATTCACACATAAACTTGTAAATATTTATAACTGCTAAAATTGGAAACCAAGATGTCCTTTAATAGGTGAATGGGTAAAACAAACTGTGGTATATGCATAACATGGAATATTATTCAGCAATAAAAAGAAATGAGCTATTGCCCGCCCCCCCTCTCTAAGAGGAACCTGGAACGCATATTGCTAAGTGAAAGAAGCGAATCTAAAATGGCTACACACTGTTAAGATATCAACTATATAATTTTCTGGAAAAAAGCAAAACAGTATAGAGACAGTAAAAATATCAGTGTTTGACAAAGGTTGGCCACAAGGGGTGGAAGGATGAATAGGAAGAATAGTTTTCTGGGCAGTGAAACTATTGTGTATGACACTGTGATGTGGATTCATGAAATCGTACATTTTCAAAACTCACTCAACTGTACAACACACAGAGTATGTTGTACTTGTAGGTTCTCTCTGTGTGTTGTAGGTTTCATTTAATAATAATGTATCAACAGTGATTCATCAACTATAGAAAATGTAATACACCAGTGAAAGGTGTTAATAATAGGGAAAACTGAGTTGCTCAATTCTTCTGTAAACGTAAAAAGTGCTCTAAAAAATAAACTCAGTTAATTAAAAAAACTGGATTAAGTAAAAAAATTTAGTGATTTCATATGCTTTTCTTCCTTTAAAAAATTATTCAGTAGATGGCACCAGAGATCCTTTAGAAAAATGATTACAAGGTGACATAATGCTTAGTTTTGATGTTACCATATGCTTTGAGATTGTATTTATTCATTAATAAATACGATAATTGACACTATTGAAAAAAAGATGTGTTATAGACAGCCTAATTTAGATGCAAATTATATCATTCCATAAGTAGGTAAATAATCATGGGAATTTAGGAAAGTAGATCTGAAAAATTATGCAGCAAGAGCAACTGATTCTACATTATGGATAAATTAAAAAGGTGCTATATTAAGCTATTTAAAAACCAAATTCCAACTCACATTTTGACAACTACATAGCACATCTATTTGACACTTCTTGACTACTAGTGAGCAAATATCTCATTAGTAAATTTCCTTTCTCGATAGGCTAAACACATTCAGTAAAGGTGGCATTAAGGCATTCTAAAACTAATTTTATCCTCAAGCTGAGACAGAAAGAAGTATTTTGTCTATCTAAAAAGCAGAGGGGAAAACATATTAATACTTATTAAGCAAAACTTTCTTCTCCACCCTCTGGCATTCAAACTGACATACTAAATATGCAGCTTCATAGAGAAGAAATGAGGTAGCCATGACTTATAAAAAATCTCTTCCCCCACAATCTTAATTTATATCCCTTTAAAGTAATCTTATACAGTACCCTGGTTTTACATACTTTACCCATTAATGAAGCCCAAATGCTATATATTGCTGCTTTGGTGGGTATAGAAGGAGTAGAAGAAAGAAGGGAATCAAAGAAGTATCTGGAGAGAAGAGTGAAATGATATCCTTATTTTTCCAAATTAAGACTTCAATTCTCAGAAAACAAATGACAGACAACAGAAGCACTGGCTGATATAGTCATATAAACAAGTATATCACTTTTTAATTACCATTATAGACTTCTGCACTCTAATTACTATTCAACATTTATTTCCAAGAAAAATACTACTCACACTTCCAAACAAATTAATCAATACATTTTCAGAACAGAGTTTAACTGTAGTTGTGAAAAAAGAAATGAAATAAAATGAAGTCTAGGTGTATAATTGTAAACCAATACAGGAAGTAAATCCCTGGAAAGTCTACTTTGCATTACAAGATAATACAAAAACATGAGCACTGATGGATTTCTGATTTGTCCAGAAACAGATGTATTAATCTTAATTTGCAAGCATAAACTATGGTCACTTACGCCTCAGGAATTACAACTTATTAGACAATATGATTGCAAAGGCATACTTTAATTCCCTATTGAATTTAATTCAAAGACATGCCAATAAAAGTTAAGTTGTTTTGTCTGGCAAATTTTGTGGAGAAACAGCAATTTGAACCAAATATAAAGATATTTCTTGTTTGGTTTACACTTTAACTGTAAGTAAACATAAAACTTTTTCTGGCTTTTTGAAATGTCAAAAGAGCTTCTAGACTTCAAGCAGCTTTCAGGACCACCAGACTTCAATCAAGATCTATGAGGCTCAGAGTCAGAAGCCAATCCAATCACGTGATTTTACAGAAGAAGAAACAAAAATCTAGAAAGATCAAGTCAGATAATAGCAGGGCTTAGAATACCTGCTTCCTATGTCCCAGATTATTCTTTCTACCAGACCATTCGGTCTTACAAAAACAGTAGTGCAAATATCAATCCTTATTCAAATTTACTTGGTTCTTAAAATTCACATAATTTAAAGAGCAAGTTCAGTCTCAAGGGATATTACAATATCCGGATCTATATGATTCCTGAGTTTTCAGTAGCTAAAAGTATACTTGTAAACTTATCTGAATTTATTCAGTTCCTGAGTTCAGACAATAAGTGTTCAAGTAAAGAGGGGGAGGTGTATTTTATACGATTGGGGAGACTTCCAGTCAAGATGGAGGCATAGATAAACACAGATCGCCTCCTCGCAAAACCACAGCAAAAATACAACTAGACTACAAAACAAATATTACCTAGAATCGTCAGAAAATTGAGCTGTGTGGAAGACCAACAACCAAGGAATAAAGAAGTCACACTCTTCCAAATGGGTACGAGAGGCAGAGACAAGGAGACAGGCAGAGTTGCAAAGAAGCAGAACAGGTGCTCACACAGCCACGTGTAGTGGATAAAAATTAGGAAGAACACCTCGGGAACCAGGGATTCCAGCCCCACACCAGACCACCCAGCCCAGGGTTCCAGTGCCAGGATGTTAAGTCCCCATACTGTCTGGCTATAAAAACCAGTGTGGCTTGGGGAGGTGGAAGAAACTGCAGGATTCTCAGGAGTCTGCTCTTAAAGGGCCCACAGTGGTCTTAGGTCTTACACAGATTCATCCCTTTGGGCTTCAGCACCAGGGCAGCAGCTGGATGGGCACCAGGGCCATACAGGGAGTATCTAAAGTGTCTGGCATCAGGGTGAGTGCTGGGGGACAGCTTCCTCCTGGACAAAACTCCAAAGGACAGGCAGTGGCCACTGTCCCCCTTCTGAGCCCTCCCCCACACAGAACCACAGAGTGGTGACTCCCTATTGGAGACTCCTTCAACAGGGTTTTCACACAGTTGCCACACCCTAGCGATTACCTAAGTTACCAGTGCAATTTTCTACAACAGGCCACACTACAGAGACGGGGGTCAAAGCAGCTCTACCTAATACATAGAAACACACACATGGACGCAGCCAAAATGAGGAGACAAAGAAACATGGCCCAACTGAAAGAACAGAACAGAATTCTAAGAACTAAACGAAATGGAGATAAGCAATCTATTAGATGCAGAGTTCAAAACACTGGTTATAGGATGCTCAAAGAACTCACTGTGTATTTCAATAGCATAAAAAAGACCCAGGTAGACATGAAGATTACATTAAGTGAAATAAAGAAAAATTTATAGGAAATCAACAGTGGAGTGGATGAAGCTGAGAATCAAGCCAATGATTTGGAATATAAAGAAGAAAAAATATTCAATTAGAACAAAAATTCTTTTATTTCATTTTGTAAATGTGTTTAAAGCTTAACTTGTTATATAAAACGTTTGAAAGTAAAGTTACTAAGACTCTCTCAACTTTTCAGAGGCCCCTCCTTTATTTTCTTGGTTATTTTAGTCTTAGCTTAGTAGTCTTATGTGTTTAGTTTCTTTAGCTACCATGTGGAAAATATCAAAACTTTATCTTCAGCTTCACAAGGCACTTCGACAAGGTTAAAGCCCTATTCAACAAAAATACAAAACATTACTAATGATCTGATAAAGTACATTCAAAATTTACAAAAAAGCACACACATTTTCAATAATAAAAGGCAAACAACCCAATTAAAAATGGGTCAATAATATTCTAATAACTATGTATGGTGTCAGATGGGTACAAGATTTATTGGGATGATCATGTAGTAAGTTACATCATATCTAACCACTGGGTATACACCTGAAACTAATATAATATTGCATGTCAACTGTAATTTAAAAATTAAAAAAAAAAAAAGGCTTAAAAAATGGGCAAATGGCCTGAAATGACCTGAATGGCCAGATTCTTTAAGAAAGATACAGAAATTGCTGAGAGGAATCTCAAAATGTGCTCAGTAAGTTATCAAGGGAAATACAATTTAAAGCAAAATGAGATAGCGTTTCACACCTATTAGAATTAGCTAGAAAAAACTGGTAACAATAGTTGCTGACAGAGATCGGCAGCAACTAGAACTCTCATGCATTCCTAGTGAGTCTGCGAAATGATAAATTTGGAAAGCTTTTGTAGTTTCTAATATATTTTAAATATATATTGACGTTAGAACCCAACAATTCTATTCCTATGGATTTTGCTAAAAACAAAACAAAACAAAACACAAAAAACAAAAAAAAACCCCAGATGCTCAAAAAGTGTAAGAATGTTCATAGCAGCCTTATTAATAATCAATAGTAACTTATTAATAACCCCCCTTTTAGAGGAAGGAGAAAAACAAAAAATAAAAATGATTCTTGCACTTTAATATTTTGTGAGTGGCATTAATTAATGGGACATATAACAGGAAAAAGAAAGTGTTTAAAAATGGAAGTAAGTTTAGCTTAGATTTATTGAACTTAAAATTCTTCCCATGACATATATGAAGCTATTTAGAAAATCACATGGAACTTGTAGCAAAGCTGTGGCTCATCACAGAGGTTAAATGTTGAGGTCAGAAGAGGGAATGAGATGGGGGAGGGCCAGAAAAATATGTATGTGTACAGAAATACACATGTGTATGCATATATAAATTATAGGACACAGTCCTCAAGGTACAACATGAAGATCAAATAGTAAAGAAGGTAGATAGGCTCTTAGCCCTTTTTGTGTGAAGACTCCTTTGGCAGTGTGGTAAAAAATATGGGTTCCCCAGAATCATGTTTTCAGTACACAAATATGTAGGGTTACCCCAAAACCAAGTATATTGAAATATAATTGTCAAAAATATTTTGAAATGAGATATAGTAATATGTACTTTTTTCCTTAATGCATTAAAATATAAAATTTGTATTTACAATAGCCAAGTGCTGGAAGCAACCTAAGTGCCCTTCAGTAAATGAGTGGATCAAAAACTATGGTACAAACAAACAAACAAACAAACAAAAAAAACTGTGGTACATTTACACAATGGAATACTACACAGCAGAGAGAAAGAAGGAGCTCCTACCCTTTGCGACAGCATGGATGGAACTGGAGAGCATTATG
Source organism: Phyllostomus discolor (assembly GCF_004126475.2). NCBI lineage: Eukaryota > Metazoa > Chordata > Mammalia > Chiroptera > Phyllostomidae > Phyllostomus > Phyllostomus discolor. The sequence goes on from NC_040903.2 coordinate 9,112,799, forward strand.
CTGAGTGAAATAAGCCAGGCGGTGAGGGACAAATACTATGTGATCTCACCGTTAACTGGAACATAATCAACAAAAGAAAAAAGCAAACAAAATATACCCAGAGACACTGAAATTAAGAACAGTCTAACAATAGCCAGAGGGGAGGGGGGAGAGGACAATGGGGGAAAGGGTTTTCAGGAACTACTGTAAAGGACACATGGACAAAACCAAGGGGGAAGGTGGAAGCAAGGGAGGGAGGTGGGTTTGGCTGGGGTGGCAGGGAGTGGTGGGGGAAAATGCAGACAACTTTAATAGCACAAAAATAAAATAATTTAGAAAATAAAATAAAATAAAATTTAGTAGTAAATTTAATACGTACCACAATTTCAAAGCAGTGAAAATAGAAACAATAACTGAAGATACAATATGGCATGAAAAGATCTGATATTTATTGCTTAGAACAGGTACTACTGCTATTTGTTATCAATATTTATATTTGAAGAAAATGTTAAATTTCAGCTAGGAGTTGGTGAAAATAAAGATGTCATTTTCCCCACATTTAATTTTATGGACCTAAGAAAATCAAACCCATGAACTTGCTGGGCAGTATCCCTGGTTAGGAACCCCTGAGCTAGGAAGTAAAACTGAAGAAAAATAAAACCTTGATAAAACAATACCATGGAAATTATAGCAGGAAAATAGCATGCTATTTTTAAATTGCTGTGATAAAATACTACATTCACTACTTCATTTCCTAAAACTCTGAACAACAGAGGAGGTCAGATGGAGAACAGCATGGTAAGCAAGGTAAAGCAGAAAAGATACAGAGGTTTCTGAATATTTTTAGAAAAATAAAGTAAATCACAACTGTATTTAGACTAACCTAAAAAAATTTATCCCCATTAGGAATTACCAACATAAGACTGCCAATACAATAATCATTCTAGGTACCGGACATTCCACTCCCATACCGCTTCATCCAGCTTCCACTTCCTATACAATCTACTTTCATATTCTGCCATGTAAGCCAGGGTCAGATCAGATAAATGACAATGGCACAAGCCTTTCAGTTGGCCTAACTACTACCCCAGAGATACAAAACAATCCATTATGATACTGAAGAGGAGGGTAGACTGTTTTTCCCTTGCAGGGATACAGTCAGGCAACTTACCCTAGATACATTATTTCTTGATCACATTTTTCTACACAATAGCCTGTGTTGTAGTAAAAATTTGACTAGAAATTATTTGGAATGCTGACACATTTCCCATGACAGGCCTTATTCTACCTCCTCAGCAGCTATGACACTTGCTATTAAGTAGTATCAATCTCTGATCCAACAAAATGTTTAGATAACGCCTTATTTCATTCACAGCCACCTGCAACAGAGCTTAGAGGTTATTGGTCCAGGAGATACTGTAAGTGAATCCTGCCTGGCTGAGGCACAAGTGTTTGCAGAACATACCCACTGGGACCCACTGGGACCAATGTGGCACTCAGAGAGACACTGACATCTCCAGATAATTGTTAAGATCTGCTAAAGAGGAGCATTCCTGGGAATAAACAGAAAACAAAGTAAAAGTGTTAAAAAGGAGACTCCCTACCAATGAAAATCTAATACTTTAGCAATAGAGTAAAACCCAAATAAGGTTAAAAACTCTATTCACAGTAAGTTGAGTTTGATAAAACTACTATGGACTACTATATGATTTAAATATACTGTTCTCTGAACATGATAAGATCATTTAGCATACCTAACTGCTACAGTGATAGGCAGAAAGGTAAACTGAGGAATGAGGTTTAATAATCAACTAGCAAGACCAATATTGCTCTTTTTTGGCTATTGAATATAAGCCATAAAAAGACCCTCTCAAATGTTGCTTTCCAAAAGCTTCCCCCTGGAAGTTTTATGAGCTAGTTGTGTCAAAGGCAGGGAAAAATGAAGACTCAGATATTGGTGATGTTGCTTTCACTTTGGTTTACTATGTCACTTCATACTTAACATACACTGCAGAAGATAAATACAAAATCAATAATCAAATTAGTGGACATGGGCTTCTTGAAGCTTCTTTTTTATTCCATAGGTGGTCGCAACTGCCCATGTAGAGTGAGGGATCAGTCAGGTGAGAGAAACAGAGAACACACAACCACAGGATCTCTGTCTTTATAATGTTTTACAGCTTTTGGGGGGAGGTGAGGGGATGAAACCATGATATCATAAGAATTCATATCATTATTATAAATGGAAACTCTCACTGCACACCAGTTATATTTCCAGTTTTCACTTCTTATACCCTACTTGAGGTTTTAGTAAAAGTCATGGCCTACCACCACTTAATGTAACTACTTATCTTTATGGTCTTCTTTAAAAAAGAACACGGACATAATATTTTTTAGTGTTAAATCACTTTGCCCCTCCTTACACTTCATACTCCCTGTATTTTTTTGCCTCCTTAAAGCCACAACCAGATCACTGCATTAGTCCAACTCCCTTGTGACTACAAATTTTCCTACTAGATCTTTTAGAAATTAAATATTGTTTGTAAGTCAGTTCACTGATTCTGGACTTGCACATTCATCTTATCAATGAACAAAACAGAATGTACAATACCTTAAAACATCTCAAAGCATAAGCATATACTTGGAGGGAGGTTCATCATTTACAGAATCTTTTTCTTTTTAAAGATTTTATTTATTTATTTTTAGGGAGGGAAGGGAGGGAGATAGAGATAGAGAGAGAGATAGAGAGAAGCATCAATGTGCGGTTGCTGGGGGTTATGGCCTGCAACCCAGGAATGTACCCTGGCTGGGAATCGAACCTGGGACACTTTGGTTCCCAGCCCGCGCTCAATTCACTGAGCTATGCCAGCCAGGTACAGAATCTTTTAAAGCCTATTTTTTTTTCAGACTTAATTCAGATGAAACTACATAGTAGAATATGTGTATGTTTATCTCAGCTATATAAACTACAATATATCACAACACTCAGAGCACAACTAAAGAATGAGGCTATTATAAATGTGGTACATATGTTTTAATGTTTTAATATATTATGTTAATCCTCACAGTGATAATAATAGCACTAACTAACTTGATCAATATCATAGCTATTTAATTGGAAACAAATGCAAGCAACACATCTAGTTTTGACTCTATAGCCCATATTTTTTTTTCCATCAGAAGCTACTACTGAACACACAATATACTATCTTAAAACACTAAAATCTAGGACTTCTGGCCAAGATGGAGGCACAGATAGACACATCATGCCTCTTTGCACAACCAAAAGGAGGACAACAAATTTAAAAACAAAAAACCACCAGAACTGTATGGGAGTCCAACAACCAAGGAGTTAAAGAAGACACCTTTATCCAGATGGGTAGGATGGGTGGAGACAGACAGCTGGGCAGGCAGACTGGGGCAGGCAAGGCAGTGGCTGGCAGACTGGGTCGCACATTTGTGTGCAGATAAACCAGGAGGAACAACTGAGGAGCGAGACATACCTCGCAACCCAGGGTTCCAGCTCCAGGATACAAAGCCTCAAACCTCTGATTGAAAACACCTGTGGGGGGTTGAAGCAGCAGTGGGAGAATCTCCCAGCCTCACAGGAGAGTTCGTTGGAGAGACCCACAGGGTCCTAGAAAACACACAAACCCACTCATATGGGAATCAGCACCACAGGGCCCAATTTGCTTGTGGGAAGCACGGGAAGTGACTGAGCGCTGGCAGACAGCAGAGCAAGTGGCACTGTTCCCTCTCAGACCCCTCCCCCACATACAGCATCACAATGCAGTGATGTGAGTTGCCCCACCCTGGTGAACACCTAAGGCTTCACCTCTTACTAGTACCTGGCCCATCAAGACAAAAAAATGGCCCAAATGAAAGAACAGATTAAGGTTCCAAAAAATACAATTAAACAACAAAGAGATAGCCAACCAATCAGATGCATAGTTCAAAACACTGGTAATCAGGATGCTCACAGAATTGGTTGAATATGGTCACAAATAAGAGGAAAAAATGAAGGCTATGCTAAGTGGAATAAAAGAAAATGTACAAGGAACCAACAGTGATGGAAAGAAAACTGGGTTTCAAATCAATGGAATGGACCAGAAGGAAGAAAGGAACAACCAAACAGAAAGGAATGAAGAAACAAGAATTCAAAAAAATGAGGAGAGGCTTAGGAACCTCCAGGACATCTTTAAACGTTCCAACATCCGAATTATAGGGGTACCAGAAAGAGAAGAGGAGAGCAGCAAGTGGAAAACTTATTTTTTTAAAAGATTTTATTTATTTATTTTTGGAGAGGTAAGGGAGGGAGACGGAGAGAGAGATATCAATGTGCGGTTGCTGGGGGTTATGGCCTGCAACCCAGGAATGTACCCTGGCTGGGAATCAAACCTGTGGCACTTTGGTTCGCAGCCCGCGCTCAATCCACTGAGCTATGCCAGCCAGGGCTGGAAAACTTATTTGAAAAAATAATGAAGGAGAACTTCCCCAATCTGGCAAGGGAAGTCCAGGAAGCTCAGAGAGTCCCAAAGAAGTTGGACCCAAGGAGGAACACACCAAGGCACATCATAATTACATTACCCAAGGTAAAAATGAAGTAGAGAATCCTAGAAGCAGCAAGAGATAAGGTGACAGTCACCTACAAAGGAGTTCCCATCAGACTGTCAGCTGATTTCTCAAAAGAGACCTTACAGGCAAGAAGGGGCTGGAAAGAAGTATTCCAAGTCATGAAAGGCAAGGACTTACATCCAACATTATCCAGTAAAACTATCATCTAGAATGAAAAGGCAGATAAAGTGCTTCCCAGGTAAGGTCAAGTTAAAGGAGTTCATCACCACCAAGTCCTTATTATAGGAAATGTTAAAGGGACTTATCCAAGAAATAGAAGATAAAAAATATGAACAGAAAAATGACAACAAACTTACAGTTATTGACAAGCGAACCTAAACAAAACCAAAAACAAACTAAGCAAACAACTAGAACAGGAACAGAATCACAGAAATGGAGGTCACATGGAGGGTATATCAGTGGGGGAGTGGGAGGGAGAGAGAGGGGGAAAAGGTACAGAGAATAAGTAGCATAAATGATAGGTAGAAAATAGACAGGGGTAGGTTAAAATGGTATAGGAAATGTAGAAGCCAAAGAACTTACATGTATGACCCATGGACATGAACTAAAGGGGGGAATTCAGGTCGGAGGGGGTGTGCAGGGTGGAAGGGAATAAAGGGGGGAAAATGGGACAACTGTAATAGCATAATCAATAAAGTATATTAAAAAAACACTAAAATCTAGATTACTATCTTCTGTTTCAATAAAATAAACATCTGCAATTATTACGCCTCTTCTGTACATGAGAAAACAAAGTTACAAAAAGGGTAAGCAATTTTTCAGAATCACATTAGTATATGTTGGAGCAAGATGTGAATCCATATTTGTTCAATGGTAAAGGGTATGCTTTTCCCCTTCTACCAAGGATATGACATTTAGAAGATCTCACTCAAAACACTTTAGGGGGAAAAGACACATAAAAATATAAATTCATACAGAGAAAGACAGGAGATAGTTGCTACTTAGTATTAGCAAATCAATGAATTCTAATCAATAGATAAACTTTGTAAAACAATCTGTGCAGGCTGTAGGTATAATGTATAATTAGCCAACAGCAAATAGTTTATTGTAGTTGATAGTTCATAATTATATATAAGCTAAAAATAGCGATAATAATTTATAAAACTAATTTATCACATTTCACACCCTCTGCTAGAATCCTGGACTCAGTAAGAGACATTCAAAATTAATCAGCTACTGGGGTTTCAAATTGCCATAAAGAATGGGCAATTCTTTAAAACAGAATATTAACTGTATCATATTAAATAAGAGAAAAAAGCTCATTTGTTAAAGTATGTTTAATAAAGTGCTATTTCTATACAAAATTGCATTTTAAAAAAGGATCTTGGTATGAAAACAAGAAACAAAAAACACGAAATTCAAAATTATGATAAAATAGAACATTAACCTTTTATAAAAGAGTTAAGATGATAGGTTGATTCAATGACTGGTTTATAACTCCCTTTTTTGTTGTTGTTTTGCTTTTTTTCTTTAAGATTTTATTTATTTATTTTTAGGGAGGGAAGGGAAGGAGAGAGAGAGAGACAGACAGACAGACAGACACACATCAATGTGCAGTTGCTGGGGGTTATGGCCTGCAACCCAGGAATGTACCCTGGCTGGGACTCGAACCTGGGACACTTTGGTTCCCAGCCCGCGCTCAATCCACTGAGCTACACCAGCCAGGGCCGCTTTTTTTCTTTTTACGCTAGAGTTTGTCATTCAGATTGTCATTCATTAAACTATAATAAGTGAAAAAAATTATCTGGAAAAAATAGCTGATCAGAAATACCTCCCACTTCCTATGAAAAATATATATTTTTAAATCCTCACCAGATTATATGCTCATTGATTTCAGAGAGAGGGGAAGGGAGGGAGAGAAACATCAATCAGTTGCCTCTTGCATGCACCCCGGCTGGGGACTGAACCTGCAAGCCAAGCATGTGCCCTGACCAGGAATTAAACCCTTGACCTTTTGGTTTACTGGATGACACTCCAACCCACTAAGCCGCACCAGCCAGGGCTTTTTTTTTTTTTTTTTAAAGATGTTAATAGATAGGGTAAGAGTTGTAAGTGCAGCATTTTCATATTTAAAAAAAATTTTAAATTGATTGGGGTGACACTGGTTAATAGGATCACAGATGTTTGAAGTGTATACTTCTGTAATACAAGATCTGTGTACTGCACTGTATGCCCACCACTCAAAGTCAAACCACCTTCTGCCACCATGTATTAGTCCCCCTCAACCACTCCCCCTACTCCCTTCCTTCTAGTAACCACCACAATGCTGTCTGTGTCCACGAGTTTCAGTTTTATATCCCACGTATGAGTGAAATCATATGGTTCTTAGCTTTTTCTGACTTATTTCACAGCATATTTTAGCTTAGGACACATGAAATACTTCAGTCCATGACTAATTTTCTTGACCATTAAAAGTTTTCTTTTTTTTCCTTAAAAGGCCTTAATCCTGAGATTCTAATATCACCCAATTTAGTATGCTGGGTTGTCTTAAATTTGCAGGTGGACTACAATCAATTTTAAAGTTTTAAAGTTTTATCACTGAATACTGAGAGAAAACATTTTGAAGGATTTTAGAGTTGTACATGTATTATTTACAAGGGCAATGAAAAGTTTGTATATTTATGCTTTAAAAGTACATCTTTTAAGAAAAGTAGACAAAAGAATCATCCTAGTAGTTTTTATTCTAGTCATCTAACAACCTGCTATTTTGGGGTACACAGTGACAGACATAATCACTGTTTTTAAAGTATAAAAACTAATAAATGTTGTGGTTTAGTTTAAAAAGTTTAAAATACCATGAATTCAAGAACCTGATGTAAATTTTTTTTTAAAAAAGGAAAAAAATATCAGAGAAAGGCAGATTTCTATGACATGTAGATTTTCCAAAATGGATAAAAGACTTAAAATATAAGTCGTGACAATATAAAAGTCCTAGAAGAGAACAAAGGGAGGAAAATCGCAGATATTCCATGCAGAAACACTTCTGCCAATATGTCCCCTAGAGCAAAGGACATAAAGGAAAGAACAAACAAATGGGACCTTATCAAAATAAAAAGCTTCTGAATGGCTAAAGAAAACATCAGCAACATGAATAGGGAACGAAGTGTGTGGGAAAACATATTTGCAAATGATACCTCAGTGAAGGGTTGATCTCTAAAATATATAAAGAACTCACAGGACTCCACTCCAGGAAGACAAACAACCCAATTAAAAAATGGGCTGAAGACTTGAACAGACACTTCTCCAAGGAGGACACAGAGAGGGCCCAGAGACATATGAAAGGATGCTCAGCATCATGAGCCATCAGAGAGATGCAAATTAAAACCACAATGAGATACCACTTTACACCGGTCAGAATGGTGATCACAAACAAATCAACAAACAACAAGTGCTGGCAAGGATGTGGAGAAAAGGGAACCCTAGTGCACTGTTGGTGGGAATGCAGGCTGATGCAGCCACTGTGGAAAACAGCATGGAATTTCCTCAAAAAACTAAATGGAACTGCCTTTTGATCCAGCAATTCCACTGCTGGGATTACATCCTAAGAACCCCAAAACACCAATTCAAAAGAACCTATGCATCCCAAAGTTCATAGCAGCACAATTTACAATAGCCAGGTGCTGGAAGCAACCTAAGCACCCATCAGTAAATGAGTGGATCAAAAAACTACGGTACATTTACACAATGGAATTCGATGCAGCAGAAAGAAAGAAGGAGCTCCTACCCTTTGTGAGAGCATGGACGGTACCTGAGAGCATTATGCTGAGTGAAATAAGCCAGGCAGTGAGGGACAAATACCACATGATCTCACCCTTAACTGGAACCTAATCAACAAAACAAACAAGCAAGCAAAATATAACCAGACACATTGAAATAAAGAACTGACAGTAAGCAGATGGGAGGTGGGAGGGCATAATAGGGAAAGTGAAGGAGAAGGGGGAAGGGTCATCAAGGAACGTGTGTAAAGGACACATGGACAAAGCCAAAGGGGAGCAGGATCAAGGGTGGGAGGGGGGAATGGTGGGGTGGGTGGGAGTGAGGGGCGGAAAATGGAGACAACTGTACTTGACCAACAATAAAAAAAAGAGAGAGAGAAAATAAAAAAATTTTTTAAAAACCCCAACCAAACCATTATTTGTGGTAGGGGAACTAACTGAATGTGTAAACGTCAGTTCTCATAAAAAACAAAAAGAAAACCATTCTAGAAACATTATCTCAAGACAGCAAAATTTTAACACACGTGAATATATTGCAACTGAGAAGGTGAATACTAATCTGGAAACTGCTTCCACACCATCTTTAAAGTAGCCTATTCTGTAACTGCTTGGCCTCCTGGCAAAACTCTTGGCCCATATTGCTCTTTGATGTCCTAAAACTTGTTAGACAGCTGAGACATGTTATTCCACCACACACATATGAGTATGTAGTGTTCATGAACATGCATTTTTTAAAGATTCCATTTTTCATCACTTTATACCTAAAATGGGTAATTTAATTTTTCATAAATTGAGTGGCAAATATCAACCACATGTTGAAGACTGTCTTCTGTTTTTTGTTTTATGTCTTTGATCAAGATTCTAGCCCTGGCTGGCGTAGCTCAGTGGATTGAGCGCGGGCTGGGAACTAAAGTGTCCCAGGTTCGAGTCCCAGCCAGGGTACATTCCTGGGTTGCAGGCCATGACCCCCAGCAACCGCACATTGATGTTTCTCTCTCTCTCTCTCTCTCCCCCGCCCCTTCCCTCCCTAAAAATGGATGAATAAAATCTTAAAAAAAAAAAAAAAGATTCTATTCAAAAAACAAATTAATTATGTATAAGAATATGTAAATATAAAAATGAAGATATTCTTTGCCTCGCAGGAGTTCGAAATCTGCTAACATCAATACTATAAAAGAGTACTATTTAAAACTGATAAAGGTAAAAATCACTTTGCCCATTTTATACTATATGTATCAGTTAAGGTCTATAACCTCACACATTATTATTTATTATAAAACACATTTTTATTTTTTTCACATCATACAAAAATAATTTCTTTCATTTTAAATATTTTCTTGTTTATGCTATTAAGGTTATTCCAATTTTGCAATCTTTTCCCCCCTCCCCTCGGCTCACCCATTCCCACATTTAATTCCCACACCATTGTTCATGTACATGGGTCATACATATATGTTCTTTGTGTAATCCCTTCACCTTCTTTCTTTTAAACACGAGAAGCATCTGAGAGCTGCTTTAAAACACAGGAGGAATGTAGACTGTAAGCTATTATTAAAAGGAAAGTAAATTTATTTATTTCCTATCTCATGGTCCCTATGGGGTATATTCTGACCAAGTAGAAGATTGGACAGATATACCCACATGATATACATTATTTTTCACACTCAGTGTGAAATGGTGTACTTACACATTTCACACTTCTAGATGTAGGATTTACAAAACCGTTTTTACAAAAATATACTCTAAGTCACTCAGGCTTGGGAAAAAGTATCACAACAAATAATGATCAGAGTATAAAAGAACCTAGCATACTTCTGTTAACTTCTAGGAGTTAAAGGAAATGTTGACTGTAGCCCTGGCCAGGTGGCTCAGTTGGCTGCAGCGTCATCCCCTACACCAAAAGGTTATTTGTTCAATCTCCAGTCAGGGCACATACCTAGGTTGTAGGTTCGACCCCTGGTGAGGGCACGTATGGGAAGCAAACGATCGATGTTTCTCCCTCTCTAATAAATCACTAATTATATCCTAGAGTGAGAATTAAAAAAAAATGTTGACTGTAAAGCAGTAAGTATTACAACTTGCTAAAAGGAAGCTAAATTTAATGAAGTAGACAATGAAAATGTTAAAAGAACTGCTAATATCACAGAGTGAAGAGTTTATGATTCACAAATACTTGATACCAAATCTTCAGCAGAAATTTTAGAACACACATATAAAATTTGTTGTTACAAGTGAGTTTGATCATGGTATGAGGAGACTCCTCAGATTAAAAAATTAAGCTGCAAGCAAAGTATTGGGTGACCAGGAGATGAAAAACTGCAAGTTTTCAGGGAACTATTTAAGTTCATTCATTTTTCAGCTTTGTTTTTTTTTTTAATCGCATTGCCTTTTCTACGGTTTCATCAGCTGATAGTTCAGAGCTAGTAATATGGATGAACCTCATGTATTTAATCCTCCTATTCACTATTTCACCACCTACCTCTAGTTTAACATTACTAACCACCAAAGAGTAACAGAAATTAAAATTCCTATCTCTTCTTCCCATCAAATTTTAGGCAGGTAACTCTATAATCCACTAATTAAACATTTTTAAATGCCTTTTTGGACTACTTTACTACATGCTAGGCAATCATTAATTATCTTCTATCATTTCATTATTTGTTCACATTATAGTACATGCTCCTTGGTCAAGTTAGTTAACTATTATTTCTTTGCATGTAAATATAAAAGAGACAATCCCCTACCTGCTTTAAAACTTTATAATTTTAAATTGGCCTTAAAGTAAACAGAATCTATAAAACTGTGGAATCAGAGTAGCAATCACCTATCACATGCCTGATCTATAACTTTTCAAAACTACTATTTTTTTAACTCTTGAAACTTAATTTCCCCTAGGCTTTCTGTAGTTTGCTACCTTAATTTTTAAAAAATATCTTTGCTTAACTGTCATCTGAATAGAGGGAATACCTCTATTCTGGCATTCCCTATGGTCCTCTCCTCATTTGTTTCCACAGGACATATATAGGTTTACAGTTGTTCATATGGAAAATAATACAGTAAATCATAAAATAAATAATAGTATAAGAATAAACTCACAACTGTAAACCTACGTTTGTCTAACCCTGTATTCATATATATTCAGCATATGTGAGAGAGGTTTGTGTGTGCACATGCATTTAACCACAAATATAATTTATTTGCTTATTTGTCTGTTTCCCTTCACTAGAACATAAAAGCCCATGAGGATAGGACTATTTCTTGTCTTTTGTTCCTGGAACAGTTCTTGGTGTGTAGTGGATCTTTGTTGAATGAATGAAGTCCTCTAATCATGGACCAGAAATGTTTTATAAAGCCCAACATGCTAGTGTTGCTTCAGGGAGTCATACTCAGGGAAAGAAAAGGAGAGGACTACAACAGCACCTTTTATGAGTACACAGTTACAGCAATAGAGTAAAGGAAACACTGTAAGTCTGAGGACATAGGGGATTTTGCTGACCAAAGACTCCAAGTTCCAGAAGACACACAGAATTTACGTGCTTATAAAAGGGTAAGATGACTGGGTCAAATAAAAATATAAAAAAGACAAAAGGAAGTAAGAATCTAGGTGATGATAAATGACCTGACAGTTGACCTTTAATTCCTGCTACAGCTGGTGTTGTAGGTAGAAAGGCGATTTTTCTAGAACTGCAAAAATCTTAAATCCAGTTCTAATTTTATATGTGTTCTTAGAATTTCATTCATACCTTCCAAGTACATGGCAAAAAAGAAAATCTTTTCATGAACACCTCTGAATGTGGCTCACTGAATTATTTTATGGCACTAACATACCAAAAAGGCAACCTATGTAAGAGAAATTCAATGTATGACCACAACGATATCACAAAGGCACACATGTGTAAGAACCACTTAGGGCCTAAATGAATCAGGTCAAATTTACACAGTTACTCAAGAATGCCTGCATTTAGAGAAAAATGATCTAAAAGATTAATACTCTTATTTCTAAGAAGTCAAATGCTTTATCGTCAGTCATAAACCAACTGGTTACTGGCAGTACTAATATTTATTACATGCTATAGTATGAAGCTTAAAAAAGAGTTTAATAGGAAAAGGGTCTGTGTTCAGAAAAGGCATGGAAAACTTTATACAAAACCTGGCTACCAATTAATTTAAGGAGGAAGGGTTGGTTAACAGCAGCTTTCAACTAAATACAGCAAATACATTAAGAAAGTTTTTGAAAATAAAAGGCCAGAATTGTAGCTACATGAATGCTAAATGTGTGTGGGGGGAAGGGATAAAGCAGAAAAAGACATTATATTTTGATTAAGGAAGGTTTCCTTTTACTATCTGTTTAGCAGTATAATGCATTCTGTACTTCATGCTTCTTGTTTGCCCAGTTTAGTCAAATCAAGTAGCCTTCTTTAATTTAAAAACAAAAGATGAAACATCTTCCTGAAAAGCAAACCTGTAACTTACGCTGCTTCAATTGATCAGAGAATGTGAAGTAAAAGTCAAAATAATTTAGTTCACATCTCATGGGAATAGTTTTGGAAAAGGCATTTTATATCTATATGCCTGTGTTGATCACATTTCAAAACAAATAAGTGAACTGATATTTAAGCTCTATACAGTAATAAACTGAAGTACAAAGTAGGAGAAGGTAAACTATATTTACATGCTAAATAATTTTTTTCTTCATATAGAACAAGTAAGACCATTGCAGAAAAACTGGAAGCTATCTGGACATTTTATCTTAATATTTATTCATTCATTCATTCATTCATTCAAGAAATAGTTATTGAAATCTAGGGTGCTCCACACATCGAGGATTCTGCAGTTAACAAAACAAAATCCCTGCTATCAAGGTGCTTTTATTCTAGACAATTTTAGGGTTAACCCTTAGAAGAAAATTGAATTTAGAGTTTCTAAAGTAAAGAATATACAAAACTAGTTAATAACATTCACCTCTGTACTAACATTTCTCCTTTCCCCTGATTCTATTTATTCAACCTGAAAGGTTATTTCTGACTAGCTTCCAATTACATACAAGGGATCATCCAAACTGTATTTAGTTTAAATGTTTCCTCCGATCTATCAATAACACTGTGAGGCAGCGATTTTCAACTGGTGTGGCACAAGAAGCACACTAGTGTGCCACAAGAATGTTTAAAACATTCTATACTTGACTATGTAGTCAGGGGCACTGACCTCTTTTCTCTTAGGTTATCAAGTAAAAAAATGACAACAGCCAACACAATAGCCATCTGATGTGAATACATCAAAATTATACCTACTTTTTTTGTCGGATTGGCAAAAATATATTTTTGGTTTGCTTTAGAATTTTAGTCATTAGTTTATGTGTGCCATAAGATGACAAAATTTGAAAAGCACTGCTATAAGGGAACTAATTACTAAAACTGTTCATAGTTCATATACAGGAAAAATGGAAACCTATGAGAAACATAGAACATTTTTCATAGGTCTTCTCTAGTCTGTCTAATTCCATTAAAATGATTCTAGTCCTAGGTTGCTAAATAGCAGAGAATAAAGTTTCTCTACTTAATGCTTAAAAGTAGCTGCTCCTCACACAAAATATCTTTCAGCTTTTAAAATTCCTTCTTGAGGACTCAGGATGTTCTTAACACAGAACTAAAAGACATTTAACTTCTCTGCACTTTATTATCTACTGGTTAAAAAGATAACCGTACCTACCTCTGAACACTGTTTTGGGATATTAAATGAGGTGAGGCACAAAAAGGGTTTAGTGCTCAATCATAACTGATGATATCAATCATCATCATTATCCTGAGTTCTCAATAATAATAGCTTATGATTATCATTATCATCATCACTGAAACCATAGTTAGGAAAGATAATAAAGCTACAATAAGGATAGTAACAGATTTCTTTACACTTTATCGGGATGATCAACTTGCATTATGTTCCTCAAACTAGTGACATTTAAAGTGTTAGTACCACTAATGTTACTAATGCCCAGAATTCCTAAAAATGCCCAAGTTTGGGAAATTTCCAGGAACCAAATAAAAACTTCGTAAGTTGCTTTATCAGCATTTTATTTGCTACTCCAAAGACTCAGAAATATTTCCTTTCTTTTAAAGACATTTTTGCCTTTTGTTTCAAAGTAAAGTTAATAGAACTAAACAACTTAAAAGGTCTATAGTATTTACAAGATATTATTTATAGCCTAATCTTGGTCAAACCATAATGGAAATCTCCAAAATAATTTTATTCAAAGAAAATTAAAAAAACAAAACCAAAAAAACCCAAGTAAACAAACAGAAAAATCCTTATGTTTAATTAAATCTGGAAAGTTATGATGGACTACAAATAAAGAAATAAACAAATGTAAGACCTGACGTAAAGCAAAAATACTAATAAGAATCTTTCACTTAAAAACTGCAATCCTTCAAAAATCTTCAAGAAATCCCCAAATCCAGAGGTCACTAAATACCCATGAACACTCACCCAACCACTGATAGACCTCTTGTAGACCCAGATGCTTGAATCAGCTGAAATACTACCAAGTGTTTACTGATTACTCTTTTTTAAAAAAGATTTTATTCATTTATTTTTAGAGAGAGGGAGAAAGAGATGGAGAGAAACATCGATGTGACAGAGAAACATCAATTGGTTGCCTCTTGTACATGCTCCGACTGGGGAGTGAATTGGGAACCCAGGCATGTGCCCTGACTGGGAATTGAACCAGTGACCTTTCATTTTGCAGGATGATGCCCAACCAACTGAGCCACAACTGAGTCAGGGCACTGATTACTCTTAATAGGGTAATGGAGCACAAGTTAACTCCATACTATTTCATATTAAAGGTTACTATTACTGATTATTCCTGCTGCCATTACAAACTACTCAAAGGAAAAGGAGATTGAGTAATGAGGTCTAAGGTTAGTGAAACCTACTGTGCGCACATATATAAATGTGTACATTTCCTCCAGTTCTCTCAGGGGTATAAGTCTGATAGCATAATTCTGCTCAGAAGTGTAAATATATTGGCAGAAAAAAAATTTCTAAATTAATGTTACACAATTCTTAAAGAAAGCATCTACTTTTAATTTTTAATATGGTTTCAGAAAGAAAATTTTGAGAAAATAATGTTTTTTAAACACAATGCCAATTTCTCAAGTCTAAGTATGTCAGTAACTCCAGAAAAGATTCTTAGTCTCCTGTATTTAAAAAAGTACCATTCTTAATGTTTGTCCTTTAACTAATATCCTAGTGATTCTTCTAATCAGAAAACTCTCAAATTTCAACACATAAAAGAACTTATAACACTTAAGACTAAACAAAAGCCTCCTTTCTTAAATGAGAGGGCTATTTTTAATATTATTGATTACAACCATAAAGTTAACATTTTAACAGAAAATATCTGATGTTTACCTAATTCCAAACAGGAGTAAAACAGGGTCAACGCGCAGGTGAGAACACAGTATGTTTTTCCTCCGTCTCTGGAAGTTCGGAGGTAGGATGATCCCCTTCCCACACCTCCCTCTCCCCACCATGACTTACTCGAAAGGCCCCTGTGGTGAAGAGACACTCTACTACTATAGAAATGGCCAAGAAAAAAAAAAGTTCTATATTTCTATATTTCCCACAGGTACCTAAGATTTACAAACTACTTCTGCCTAATAATGCGTATCAAACAAGGTAACAAATGAAACAAGCATCATTTGGTTTAAACAGTTTAGGTAGAAAGGAATAAAAAAAAAAATAGTGACACTGTAATGTCAAGCAAGCATATTCAAGCTACCAAAAAACACAGAAAGTGCACTGAAACAGCAAGTCAGCAAACATAGTCCACAACCTGGATGATAAATGTTATAGGATAACTTCTTCTAAAGACAGCTTTACAATATAATATATCTACTGCTTATTAAACATGAAAGAACTTTTGAAGTCTTGATAACAGCAACAAAATAAGACCAGAAGCATAAAAAAAAATGTTCTCATCTGTCTATAGCAGATAAGGAAACTGTATGATAAAGTTAGGGAGAAATGTGAGAGGGGAATGGCAAAAAAAGGCTTGCCCAATAGAAAACCAGCTCCACAGTGATGGAGAATCCGTATGTCCCTGAAAGTATGAAGAAAAACCAAGGATAAACAAAGAGCTAATCCAAAATGGAGTAGAGACTGACATATAAAAAAATTGTGAGAAAAATTCAAAGATTTTAGATACCTATTGCAAATTTTAGATGATCAAGTGTACCAATATTACCTTTCTTTCGAAAGAGTGCATTTAGGTAATTTTCTGCTTGGCATTCAATCTTTTCAGTGTTGGACTGGCCCTGAGATGACAGTTCCTCCGTCGGTGTTGACTGTGAAGAATCAAGAGATGGCATACAATCCTAAAATGATTAAGAAAACAACATTAAAAAAATTGCTTTAATTTAAACATGGGATTTCATTAAAAATGGCAAAAAAGTTAATTCTCTAAATGCTCATTTTTTCCTACCTTTATAATATATCAAATTATATAGAGAGCATTAAATTTGAAACACAAGTCAATAAAAATGAAATTTAGCTCTGACAAGAGGGATAAATTAGCCTCATTCCTTAGCAAAACTATAGTCAAAATAGGGGGAAGAGCAGATGAAATATACTGCTGAATTCACTATGTATTGCATGCCAGAATTTTAACAAAGCAGGTATGTTTACCTATTCATCTGACCAAAATAGGTACAGGTTTTTGAGTTCTCATGTACTCTCGGCCCTCTTACAACAGTACATAAAGAATTAGAATCCCACCATACAAAAAGATGCTGCTTGTCTAGTTTATGCTCTGTTTACAGTAGACAATAATATTTAATCACTTGCACAGGAGATAATTACAATATCCAAAAGACTTCTAGGGAAAGCAAAAAAAGCTAAAAAGTAGTAACACATTATCCTCCAATTACTCATTCCTAAGAAACAGGACTACAGGGTGGTCTCAGACCAAACCATGACTCCCCAAGATCAGCTTCGTCTGTATAAGCACAAAACGGATCTGAACTGAATTCATGAGTCAGGGAGCTATAAGAAAGATGTGAAATATGCAAAGAAGACAAGTGTTTTGGGATTTTCACCTATGAGATAAGCTAAAAGTTAGACTTCTACATAAGACTTTATTAATCTTCTCTTTATTAAAATCAAGTATGTAAATTCTACTGTTAAGTCACAAAATTTCAGAAGAAATTGTTAAAAATTGTGTTATAATTGTGCAAATACTTTAGAAATAATTTCATAGTACTAAAACTTACACTGACTGCTTCTCTCTGTAGGTTACAAAATGAACATTTTTCATCCATAGACCAGTCAGTCAGTTCTTCTGGTTCACAGTCTTTAAAAGAGGGAAAAATATTCATTAAATATACTAACTTTATTAAGACAAATAAAATTAGCACTCTTCAGAGCAATGGCTCATATCAAAAAAACTAACTACAAACAGCAGGGGGGAAAGCCTAAATTTAAAATTAAACTGGTGACATCTAGAAAGAAATAAACAGAGAAGGCGGTAACGAGAATATTTTTGCACTATTATGGGTCAAAGTAGCAAGAACAATAAACTGGTTATAAATTAACTTTCTAACAACAGGGTTCATCTAGGTTTCTGAAAGATTCAATTTATCATTGCCTATTAATTTTTTATTTTCACTATGAAATCAGAACAGAGAGAGGTGGGGAAAAGAAATAAAATTTGCATATCATGAAAGACAACATGAGACAGAGAAACCGAGTAAAGCACCAGATATGCCACAGATTTGAGAACATGGAATGCTCTGAGAAAAAAGCAGAAATCCATAGCTAAAAATCAGTTCAGATTTTTTATTACATTCTTTAAAGGCTTTATTTCAAGAGTTAGAGCAAAAAGCAGGTATATTATTCAACACACATTATGGATTTTTCAGAACAATGCTCCTCCTAATCCAGCTATTATTACTATATTAAAGTATTTGTGAAAAACAAACATTTTCTAATAATGAAATTTTCTGAAGATATAATATTGCCATCCCAACTATACTTGGTAAAGACAGTAATTTTCCTTTTTAAAAATCCTCACCTGAGGATATATTGATTGATGTTAGAGAGAGAGAGGAAGGGAGAGAGAGAAATATATGTGAGAAAGAAACATTAATTGGTTGCCTGCTGTATGTGCTCAGACCAGGAACTGAACCCTCACTCTAGGTATGTGCCCTGACTGGGAATGGAACCTGCAAACTTTTGGCTCCAGCCAGCTGAGCCACAAAGCCAGGGTTAGACAGTGATTTTTCAAATTTATTTTCTGCAACAGAACTCCACTCAATTTCTTTCCCCAAATAAATTCACATGTAGAACCTCAAACCATTAAAACCATTATCATCTGAGGCAGCTAAACTGGGACTAACTTGAAAAGCACTGTTGTACTACATAATTTTCTCTCTTACTTTTGAAATGCATAATGAAGCTGAATATATGTTTCTGCTAAATTACACAGAAAATACACTTATCTTTTTTTGAAGTGATAATGAGCAAATTCTAGTTAGAATCAGCCCTTAGGATATACCCTTGCATTGATCAAAAATACAGGCCAGAAGAGAAGATAATATAATTTTTGGAATATAGAGTGTAATGATAGCTTCCTTTGATTTTGGCAGTGGACCATAAATATTCCTGGTATTTATCTAAACTTGCAAAAAGTTTAGGCAGGGAATAGGAACATAAGATGCCACATAGGGTAATGGAAAGATAAATGTCCGAAGTCTGAAAAATCTGAGATTGGAACTTACTAGTCCTCATCAAACCACAAAGTTTTTGTTTTAATTTCTACACCTATAAAATAAGGAACCCATCACTTACTTGTGGATCTAATAAAAAAATGTGAAAATACTTTATACACTACAAAACCCAGTCTATTTTTTAACTCCTATATTATCACACACATATTTAATAAGATTAGATTTCAGAAGATAATTTTCATTTAATATGTGCTTCAAATGTTAAACACACTTTTGTAAACCTGACAAATCAAAAAGCTTATACAATCTATGCAATTAAAAGCCCAGAAGTGTACCTATGTATAAGTTTTTTCAGCCTTTATCTGTCACTAGAACAGAATCACACACTCATTCTTGAATGCAGGACCATGCAGTATCCCTTACTAGGGAGGCAGCGCTCTCTGACCAATGGAATGAGTGTGGAGAAGTGACAGGAGACTACTCCATGCTGAGGCTTTAAAAGGTATGGCAAGCCCCCCAGGTCTCTTGAGCTTCCACCATCCAACATGAGAACTGGCTTCATATAATCACTACCCCTTCAGTCTGACCTGGAGTCACGAGGAGATACGATCCTGTATTTCCTCATCCTGCACCCATGATCCTGCAGTCCATGAATCTGATCACCCATAAGCACGAAACAGATTTTGGAGCTGTTTGTTATACAGCATTACTGTAGCAACAATTTGGCTCATATGCCAAGTATAAGATAATTTTTATAGATCAATGAAATCTAAACTGTGGGGGAGACGAGTATAGAGGGATAAGTAGTAATGGAAAAAATACAATCAAAATAAATGAAAAAAACAAACTTTTATTATGACCTCAAGAGTAGGGAATATGAAAGCAATCTAGAATTGAGTTTTTTTGAAAAACAGATGGTAGGCCTATAAAGGGATATTTTTTAAAAATCATTGTAACTTTTCATGAAGTTTCAATGAAAAGGGTTAAAAATAGTCTATGACTTTACCTACAAATATTTAATAATTACTCTTTCTACAGCAACTTTTGATTTTTGAGACCCAATAAATGATGGTGGGATACATCACATATGTGGGAAAACAGATTTTGAAAATTCAACTGCAGGCCACATTTCTCCCTTTGTCCAGGTTCTTTTCATGTCATTAAAATTAAATAAACACTACTATAAGACATACTCATTTTATCTCTCACATACAATTTGAATATAAATCAGATACCCTCTCAAAAAAAAGTTCTCTCATTTGGAAATTTTAATACATAATGATACAAGCTCAAAAGGGTCAAATTATGTACTTTATGGAACAGCCTTATTAATAAAAGGTAATGCCATAATGTAAATTGATAGAAAATGAGTGACAGACAAAGATCAACTTTTCCACTGTGGATATGTACTCTTATAGTCAAAGTTTCTCTCTAATCATTTTACCTAATCTATCTTGAAAAGATAAGACTTTGAAATTAGAGAGCCTTGGAACTAACCATGGGCTTTCCACATTCAAGATGTTGCCCTGGGCAAGTTACTTTCTCTGAGCTTCAATTTCCCTGTCTGTAAAATGAAAATAATAATTGCAGCTTAAGTCTGTAGTAAACATTAAGTAAAACATATGTAAAACACCTAATAAGCCCAACAGATGTTACTTTTATTTTATTTTAAATAATCACACTTCTTTTGAATGTTTTTATTTTCTTTAGTAGCTTTTAACCATAAGAAATAAATCTGGAGTTCCCAAAGACAAAGCCCAATGAAAAATAAAAAAATAATACTGAACTGGATTTTGCATGAAGGTCATGAAAAAGTGGTTATAACTATTGTATTTTGATTTTGAGGTAAGATACTGACTAGTGGCTACTGTATTTTAAACTAATTTTTCTTTATGAACTTCATATTAACTATATCGAAAAAGTACCCAGGAAAAAAGAAAAACTATTCTTACTGCCATCGTCCAGAGATAATGATTATCACTTGCAACAGGTCCTTCCAGTTTATCTATGCCTTTTTAAAAATAAGGATCAGCTGATTCTTTGAAAAGATCAATAAAATTTATAAACCTCTAGCAGGCTAACCAAGTAAAAGAGAAAAGACTAATGATGGACCATCACTACCAATCCTATGAATAATACAAGAATATTGTGAACAGCATTAGTTGTCTGTAAATTTGATACTTTAGATGAAATGGATGAATTCCTTGAAAGAAACAATCTACCAAATCTCACAAAAGAAAAAAATATACACTCACCAGGCTTATTTCTATTTAAAAAATTAAATCAATAATTAACCTTCACAAACAGAAAGCACCAGTCCAGATGGTTTCTCTATAGTCTGCTCCAGAAAAAGGAAATATTTCCTCACTTGTTCTATAATTCCATCATTACCCAAATGCCAAAACTTGTCTAAACAGATATCTCATCCAAGCAGATATGCGGAGAGCAAAGCAGCATATGAAAAGGCACTTTAATCATATTCCATTAGAGAACTGCAAAATAAGACAAGATACCACTACACACCTAACAGTATGGTTATAGTACAAAAATACTGACGGCATCAAATGCCTGTGAGGATGTAGGGCAAAAAAGAACTGGTGGGAATACAAAATACTAAGGCCACTTTTGAAGATAGTATGGTAGTTTCTTCTGAAGCTAAACACAGCCTTTCCACTCGATCTAGCAATCGTGCTCCTGGGTATTAAGTTGGTCAAAGAGTTTATTTGTTTTTTTCCCATAAGATGGCTCTAGTAGCACTTAGCTGGCTTTAACTTCATTCAAAACAATTTTATTAGATTGTATTGTGACAGTTGTCATATCACTGTGAATTAAAAATAACATATCAAAACTCATGAATTTTTGTGTAGCCATTTTAGTATTAAAGATGGAAGAAAATACACATTTTCAGCATATTATGCTTTATTATTTCAAGAAAGGTAAAAACTCAACTGAAATGTAAAACTGATTTATGTGGTGTGTGTATGGAGAACGTGCTCTGACTGACTGAAAGCATCAAAAATGGTATGCAAAGTTTTGTGCTGGAGATTTCTCGCTGGACGATACTCCACAGTTGGGTAGTTGGAGTTGACAGTGATCAAATTAAGACATTAATTGAGAACAATCAACATTATAGCATGTGGGAGACAGATGACATACTCAAAGTCTCTAAATCATAAAGTTATTGGTGAAAAAGAAAAACGTGTCTTTTATTTTATGGGAAAAAACCATACAGACATTTTGGACAATCCAAAATTTACCTAAATGAGTTCAAAACATGTCTGCACAAAAACTTTCGCACAAATGTTTATAGCTGCTTTATTCATAAGTACCTCGACGTCTTGAAAGTGACCAAGATGTCTTCCAAATAGGTAAATGAATTCAGTAAAATGTGGTGTGGCTACATAAGGCAGTATTATTTAGCAATAAAAATAAATGAATTATGAAGCTATGAAAACACAGAGAGGGAACCTTAAATGCATATTGCTCAGTGGAAGAAGTGAGCACAAAAAGACTAAACACTGTATGATTCCAAGTATATAACATTCTGGAAAAGAAAAAACTACAGGGACAGTAAAAAGATCAGTGGCATGTTTTAAAAACAGGGGAGAGGACTGGAAAAGTCAATACGGGTAATTTTTAGGGCAGTAACTACTGTGTATGAGACTGTGATGGTGAATACATGATATTGTGCATTTGGCAAAACCCACACAAATGTACAACACACACACAATGAAATTAATGTAAGTTATGGGGCCTTTAGTTAATAATGAGGCATCAATATTAGTTCATTGATTGTAAGAAACGTACACACTAATGAAAGAGGTTAATATGGGGGAACCTACGAGAGAGGAAGAGGGAATACATGGGAACTCTGTACTTTCTACTAGATGTTCCTGTAAATGTAAAAATGCTCTTAGAAATACTATTTATTTTAAAAGTTAGAATTATACACATGCTTATTTATCATAAATATTTTCATGCTAAAATATACTTCTAAATAATTTTTTAAAGATAAATATAGTCCATCAAAGAGATGTACTATAACTTATTTAATCAATACTTATTGCTAGATAATTAAGCTTGTTTCTCTAGTCCTGGCATTATAAACGCCATAATGAATATACTCAGAGAAGTCTTTCTGTATACTTGATAGAAGCTAATAATAAAACTTATATAAGAACTACAAAATAGTATTAGATTCTCTGGTTTTAATAGACATAATCATCAATTCACATTAGAAAATTACAGACTTCTGACTTAATACTAGGACACAAGTTCCTAGTAGGAAGAGATCCTCCTTATTCATTTTTTTTCTCACTGCTAATGACAGTTCCTAACACAAAATAGGCATTCCAAATATTCTATCCAATAAGTTTTATTAAAAATTAGTTTTACTGTCTCCATCATCACAGTGTTAATACTTGGAAAAAAGAATATTAAACCAAAAATATTAAATTTCAGTCAGCAATCCTTTTCTATAACCACTAGATTGAGACTATTTTAAGTCTTGCAGCCATGGAGTCACAACCACTCATCTCTACTGTTGCAGTACAAAAGCAGCCACACAGTATGTCAACAAATGAGAGGCTGTTACCAAGTAAAACTCTTAAATGGATAATTAGATTTGAATATCTTATAGTTTTCACATCAAGAAATATTAATCTTTTGATTTTTCCCAACTGTTTAAAAATGTAAAAATTATTCTTAGCTCACAGGCCTTCAAAAACAGTCAATGAGTTTGATTTGGCCCACATGCTATATATATAGCTTGCAGACCTCTGACATAATCTCCCTTTGGTATATGAACACATATAGAAAAAAGCCAGTAAGGATCTTATCAGCAAGTTTACATAGGCCTACTGTACTCCTTTCACATTTTTGTAAAATATCCATAGTCAGAGCAAGTAAATCAGATGATCACATGGGTGAAAAAAAGCTGGCTCATCAATAAGACATGAAAAAGAATGGACTAAAAAGTCCTGTGACAGCAAGAAAAGTTTGGGGGAGATGGAAGAGAAAGACAGGCAGAATACAGAGAAATTTTCTGGGAGTACATAAAAGTAGAAGTTTATTATGACATATGAAGTTTCTTTGGAGACTTTACTCCAAAGAAAAATTAATAGTTATGTTTTCCTCAAAAATACAAAAAGTCATGACAATAGATCAAAGAACACAGAAAGCTAGGATTTGTTTTGTTTCCAACAAATTAAAAATTAGCAGTACTCAAAAGCTTTTTCAAATACCATTCGATCTAAAGGTGGTTCTGAATCAAATCAAAATATAAACTTCTCAAAACACCAATAGATGATACAAATGTCTTAAAAACACATTGTGTGGCAAAGTTAACTTTTAAAGTAGTATGAAATCTAGAATATTTTTTCCGCAAAAACAGTAACAGGTTTGTGATGTAGCTCTTTAAATTTAAATTTATTATAAAATTTAAATATGCACTTAACTTTATAAAAAATTTAGAAGAATGTGTAAGAATCCTTTGCTATCCAATTTATTAGGTTCCTGAGTTTTGAAGTAAGACCAGTTCAGATTTCCTATGATTTAATCTAAAAACATACACTAATCTATTTGACTCCTGCATACAGATATGTAGAGGAAGAAATAATTATACTTGTAGTCCTAACATCTAAATATTGAACCATATTTTAACAATGGTAACAATACAGAAAGCACACTTAGTTAGAAGAGGTTAAGAAAGACTGGAGATGTCTACAACAGATATGCAGCTTCTGCATGCCTCTTCCAAAGGCTCCACACTTAGTGACAGCACTGGTTTGACTCTCCTTCAAAACACACAGCTGTCTTCATATTTATCTGCACAGATACAGATTTACTACTATAATTAGTATTATCACTGTTGAGCCTACAATTTTAATTAGAAGTCTTTTTAATTAAAAAAAGCAAACAAAAAAAGAGGAAGAATTTACCTACAAAATTTAAAGAAAAGTTAGAGCATTTGGGGTGAGAAAGGGTAATATAATTATGTGTCAATGTATGAGAAAAAGATTGAGTTCCAAAGCTTAGCTAATTTTATAAATCCCCTATGAAAAAAAGCACAAAAGAGGACAAGATCTATTGGAAATAAAAGAATAAATGGAATAAGATATACAGCAATGGGGTTTTAAATGAACTGAGTTTAATTTGTTATAACAGATTCACAATATAATACTGCACAGCCATTAAAGAATGATGATCAAGCCCTGGCCAGTGTAGCTCAGTTGGTTGGAATGTCTTCCCAAAAACCGGAAGACTGCGAGTTCGATTCCCAGTCAAAGCATATGCCTGGGTTATGGGTTCAGTCGCCAGTCAGGGCATGTGCAAGAGGCAACCAGTCAATGTGTCCCTCTTGCACTGATGTTTCTCTCACTCTCTTCCCCCCTCCCTAAAATCAATGAGCAAGTTCTTGGGTGAGGACAAAAAAAAAAAAAAAAAGGATAATTAAGAACTTTATATACTCAAATGATACACTAGTGAATATAGTAGGTACAAAAACTATAATATACTGTATGTATAGCATATACTACTTTAATAAAATAACTACATACAAACATATATGTTACATTTATATTAAAAATGTTAACGGTTACCTGCAGGTTATGAGACTAATTTTTTATTTTCAGGCTCATTTATATGTTCTAATTTTCTAAAATGAAAACGTTTCATGTACACTAAAGAAATAATAGTCTAAAAATAAAATACATGCAGTTAGTTCCTTAGATCATTCTACCCTTTGTAGAATAAACAATTAACTTCTGAAAGAGCATAAAACATTCTTGTCTCTTTAGCTTTTTCCTTTATTTGTAAGCTCAGAAAAATAGGTAAAACTACAATTAGTACTGCTTATAAATATCTCAGGTAAAAAATATTAAATTCAGTGTTAAACTATGATACAGTGAGAAATATATTCAAGTTAAGAGATATTTTTAAAAAAGATTTTAGCCATAACAATGATAAAATTCTGCAACAGACATATTTTGGAATCTTAATCCTTAAAGTCATGTTTTGCATGGATATCATTCATCTGACTGAAGATAGCTAGCTGGGACAAATGATCTTTCAGATACTTTCAGCTCTTATGATTCATAACTCAATCCTCCTTAATCTTATATAAGGAGCAGAAAACTTCTGACTACTCCAACTACCACTGTAACTACCTCAACTCTAAAGACACACACACACACACACACACACACACACACACACACACACACTTGAATACATGAAGTACCTTTAGGTCTACTAGGACCTTGGTATGCATAGGCTACACGGTACCAAAGTAGAACAGAAGGTAACAGCACAAAAAACTGACAAGATACAGAAATAATGCTATTCTTTTTGTAAATGAACTGTACTATAAAATTTCAGATGGCTAAAAAATGTTCTATCCTAGTGCTCTATGTTTGAAAGCAAGGAGTGAAACAACTAAACTATGGTATCACAGCAATTACATCATAGATCAGAATCTTCCACCAGGATTTATGCAAGAATATTTGGAAGAGGAAACTATAATAAGTAACAAACAATGTTAATCATAAATATAAAACCGAACACATGTGACAGGACTTCTTATGAGTTCCAAGCTTGCCTGTATCATAAGCAACAGGAGATATTGATTTAAATGTATCCTGTTGAGTCCTTTTTTTTTTAAGAAGTCGAGGAATGTAATATACAACAAAAATCAAATTTTACCACTGAGCCAAAAACCAGCTTCATTTTCTATTTTGATCTATTTTTTAAGATTTTAACATTATGTGATAATAGGAGTAACATTTGGATCAGTTTATTTATTCATTTAAAAATGTTTTCCATTTAAACAAGACAACAAATTCATGTTTACTATAAATTTAGTAGAGAAAAACCATTTTTCATTTGTTAAATGGGGCAAGTTAAAAATTTGAAATTAAACATTACCTTCAAATAAACTGAGGTCTCTTCGTAGCCGTGGTCCATAAAGCCCTTCTAAAATACTCTCAAAACCTGTGTTATTAAAGAAAGAAAAGTATATTAACTACTAAAAACAACTAAGTTTTACAATAATAAAAAACTATAAACTCTAGAGGAATCAGAAAATTATAAATTTAACATACTATGAGGTGTCATTTTTTTCCTTTAGTTGAATTAAGATGAACTATGCAATATATAACATAATAAACAGAATACAGTAACTGTCAGAAATTACATGGTTATAAAGAATTAAAATATTCAAATGTAAATATTTACTATTAAAAAAGGTAAACATATTTGTCATTTAGAAATGTTCCCAGGTTAAAATATTATGGATAGATTTCTTTTTTTAATAATTTTGTAAAGAGGAGAAGAAAAATTAGAAAAGGTGTGTATCATAATCCTGTTTATATTTGTCATAAAGAATGTTAACTTAAAAAAAGTGGCATCTTTAACCTCAATTACAAAAATGAGCAAATGAGTAGCAACGAAGAGAAATTCTTGCTATAAAATTTTGCATACAAAATTTTAACCTACTTATAAAAATTACAACACCATAACTTATTCATGAATATGGACTACTTTAAGGAAAAAATTACTAAAAATCTTGTCAAGTTAATAAAACCCTAGGTCATAAACTTACATAGAGTTCTACTTTATGAATATACTAACTTTAAAATTTTCTTTTTAAAGTCTGTATTTTAAGCAGCTTTTGGACAAACTACAAGGCATCCAGAGGAAAATGACCAGAATGCAAAATAACTGGGAAACTGAGAAAAGGAACTACTTAAAGAATACTTAAATTAGGGAGGAAAAAAACTAAAGGTAGCATGATAGATCTGAAAAATGAAAGCTAAAGATTTTCTCAGTGATATTCCTAAATTGTAAAAAAGCAGAAATACTATGATACAAATATTCCATGAATCATTAGATGCTTTAAAAAGACATGTTAATATCTCTGTAATCAAGATGCATATTAAAATCAATGGTGTGTCAGTCAAAAGGTCAACATTTTTTCACTTAATAGGAATGATGCATCTTACAACTTATGATGTCTTAGATATGACAAAATAAAGAACTTATGGTACTTGGTAAATATGTCCTTAATAAAACCTTTGTAAAATGATTCAGTACTAGTACCGTGAGTGGAAATTTCAGGTAGAAAAGTGAATGAATTAGCACCAGAGAGAGCTTACAAGAATGCTATGAAAAAGACTTGCTTGTTGTAGAAAGCCGCAGACTGACCAAGCTCAAAATCTTTATTACTAAGATAATCTAATTATATTTTGCTGTGATCAATGAACTCAAAATATAGTGGGCAAACAACTATTTTAGGGTGTCATTCTGTTCTATATTGGACAAAATATATAGCCTTTCCTTATATTAGTTCACTGAATTTAAAT
The DNA here is from genome assembly GCF_004126475.2 of Phyllostomus discolor. Taxonomy (NCBI): domain Eukaryota; kingdom Metazoa; phylum Chordata; class Mammalia; order Chiroptera; family Phyllostomidae; genus Phyllostomus; species Phyllostomus discolor. The sequence continues at coordinate 9,141,212 of NC_040903.2, forward strand.
AAACATTTCCTACATTTAAGCCTTAAAAGAAAGCAAACAAGGACTTAATACTTTTGTTCTACTGGGCTTCTCAATTCCTCACTAGGTAAGACCAAGGTCCTACATATAGCCCATTAAAACTTATTCATACTGCACAGTGTTAGTGCTATTGTAAATGATATCTACAGTTGAAAATTCGTTGGGTTTTTTTTTTTGTAGGTTTACAGGAACACAATTGATGTTTGTATACTAACTTTGTATCTACCAACATTGCTAAACTTTCAAATTATAATAACTTACAACTGGAGATTCTCAATATACCCAAATATATCATCTACAGGTAATGGTAGCTTTGTTTTTTCCCTTCCCAGGCCCTATTGCTATCTTTTTTATCTGTTCTTGCCTCTCTCCCTTGGCTAAGACCTGCACTGTAATGTTAAAAATTAGTGGTAACAGCATAAGGCATCTTGACTTATACCCAGTTTCAATGGGGAAGCACTGAAAGTTTCATCATTAAATGTTTGCTATATTCTTTTAAAATAAATAACATCAGGTTAAGAAAGTTTCTTCTATGTCTACCTTGCTATGCAGTTTTTCTTAACATGAATAGGTGCTGAATTTTATCAAAAATTTCTTAAAGATTTTATTTATTTTTTAGAAAGATGGGAAGGGAGGGAGAAAGAGAGGGACAGAAACACCAATGCATGAGAGAAACATTGATTGGTTGCCTCTCGCACGCCTCCAAATGGGGACGTGGGTGGCAGCCCAGGCACAGTATCTGACCCAGGATCAAACCTTTTGGTTCGCAAGTCAGCACTCAACCCAAAGTTTAGTCAGGGCTAAATTTTATCAAATTTATTTTGAATCTATTGAAATGACTATTAAGAGATTTCTTTCTTAAGTCTCTTAATATGGTGAATTACACTAAATGTTAAGTCAAATCTTCCACTCCTGGAAAACCCCAACATTATCATGAGGTATTTTTGATGGGTTTCCTATCCTATTCCCTTAAAATGTCTGTGTCTATGTTTACCAATGAGACTTTAAATTCCTTTATACTTAGTCAAATTTTGATAACAATGTTATGAAACTCCCATAAAATGAGTTTCAATGTTCTTTCTTTTTCTACTCCCTGGGAAAAAAAAAAAGGAAACGTGAACATTTGGTAGAACATACCAGGCACAGCAACCGGAAATACAGTCTTTCTGAAGTGCGTTTATTACTGCTCAAATTTTTAACTGTCACAGGGTCTATTCAGGTATTCTACTTTTTTCTATTTATATTCTATTTTTTACATTTTCTGGGAGCCTGTCCATTTTAACTATATTATCCAATTTATTTGCATAAAATATTTCATCATATGCTTTTTACCTACCTAACGCCAACAGCATCAGCAGTCATGTCCTTTTGCCTTTCATTCCTTACTTGTCATGTTCTCTCTCTTTTTTCTCAATTAACCTCATTAGAAGTTCCTTAAATTTATTTTAAATTGTTTTTGTTTCCTTGATCTTCTCTCTTACATTTGTTTTCTTATCTACTAATTTCTGCTCCTGCTTTTATTTCTTTGTGTTCTCTATTTTAAGTGTATTTTACTCTTATTTTTCCTTCTTTAAATGGATATTTAATTAACTTTCAGACCCTCTTTGTAATAAATGCATTTAAAGCTATCAATTTCCATCTAAGTATTCAATTAGGCAGCAGTTCACAACTTTTGATATGTAGTATCTTCTTATCACTTAGTCAAAAAATTTCCTAATTTCTATTATTACCTTTTTTACATTTATGGATTTTTTAGAAGCATATTTCTTAATTTCCAGACACACAAAGATAATCTACCCTTTTAACAGATTTCTAATTTAATTAAATAGTAGTCAAAGAAAATACCCAATATAATTTTAATGCTTTGAAATATTCTGAAACTTTTTTATGGTTAACAATTTTTTTTAAAGAATTTATTTATTTATTTTTAGAGAGAAGGAAAGGGAGGGAAAAAGAAAGGGAAAGAAATATCAATGTGTGGTTGCTTCTCATGTAGCTCCCACTGAGGACATGGCCTGCAACCCAGGCATGTGCCCTGACTGGGAATTGAACCAATGGCCATTTGGTTCGCAGCCCACGCTCAATCCACTGAGCTATGCCAGCCAGGGCACAGACAATTTTTTAAAAGAATTTTATTTTTTTACTGCTTCTTGGCCTTTTGGCTAAGATCAAGTGTAAATAATTTTATTTCTTAAAAGGATTTTATTTATTTATGTTAGAGAAGGCAAGGGAAGGAGAGAAACATCAATGTGTGGTTGCTTCTCGCATGCCCCCTACCGGGAACCTGGTCCGCAACCCAAGCATGTGCCCTAGACTGGGAATTGAATCAGCGACACTTTGATTCCCAGGTCAGCACTCAATCTACTGAGCCACACCAGCTATGGCTAACACAGACAATGTTTTTAACTTTGTTTTTATTATTGACACTATTACAGATGTTCCCATTTTCTTCCCCTTTGTTCACCTCCTTCACCCAGTCCCTACTCCCCCTTCCCTCTGACCATCGCCACGCTGCTGTCTGCGTCTATGGGTTATATATATATGTTCTTGGGCTAATCCCTTCATCCTCCTTCATCTAGTCTTCTCCCCAGCCCCACAGCTCTCAGACTGTTCCATGTTTGTATGCCTTGCTTTCTATCATGTTTGTCAGTTTACTTTGTTCATTAGATTCCACATATAAGTGAGATCATATAGTGTTTGTCTTTCTGACTGACTTATTTCACTTAACACAATAATCTCCAGGTCCATCATGCTGTTGCAAAAGGCAAGAGTTTCTTTTTCATGGCCACATAGCATTCCACTGTATAACTATACTACAGTTTTTTATCCACTCATCTACTAATGGACATAGACAATATTTGAAAATTCCCTACAGGTGCTTGAAAAGAAAATGCACTCTAAAATGGCTGGATGGAGCATTCTAATTTGTTCATTATGTTAGCAAGTTAATTGTGCTCTTTAAATCACTCTTGTGTCTTTGTCTGTTCTATCAATTGTTGAGAATGTAAGTAAAATCTTCCATAAAATTGTACTTTGTCATTTCTTTGATTTTTGGCTTTATGAGTTAGAATATATAAGTATTTATAACTATTTTATAATTGTTATATATGTTCCTAGTAACTAGAACTCCATATAATTATAAAGTGACCCTTTTTATTTCTAGCAACGATTTTTGCATTACACTACACGGTCAAATATCATATAGCCATAAAACATTTTTTATTGCTTCCCTGAAGTCTTTTTCAATTATTTCTTTACCTTCCTATACTATTAAATAACACGGTATTTCTTTTTAAAAATATCCTGACATTTTGTCAGAATTTAGTAATTTAAATTTATAAACTGTCAACATCTTTGTTTACATTCCTTATCTACTTTTGTTTTATTTGTATCAAGGTTCCATCTATAGTTCTATTTCTCAGTTCCTTACAAATTTTGGAATTGATTTTATTTACCCTTCAATTTTGTTTCTCCTCTATTAGTATGAAAAATTATTTCCTTTATTTGTGTTCTTCTTGAGATTAACCCAGAAATTAGGATATGGGTTTAAAGCTAGCTAAATCTTTACCCATCCTTCTAGGACTTAGATCTCCTTCCTATTTGTGTTATTGTTATTCACTAAATATTATGTTCTTTTACATTTGCACACATATTTATCACTGTTTTTGCTCTTCCTTATTTATATCTCAGAGCATCCATCTAGGAATACTCTCCTTCTACCTAAAGCAACTCCTTTGCTGAGCATCAGTTGCTGGTAACACCTTCCCTAAGACTGACCAAAAGTATAATTCTCTCAGTATGTAATTCATTCTCACTGTATACTTCATGCTGCTCTCTCTTCTGTATTTTACATCCCTTGACTGCATTTTGGTTCATTTATACATATATCTCTTCACAAATTCCCTTTATTGTAAAATCAACTTATAAATACATTCTCAAATTTTTTTAAAGTCAACTTTATAGAGATAGAATTTTTGTATAATACTATGTACCCATTTTAAGAATAAAGTTCAATAATTTTTCATAAATGCACACTTTCATTAACCAAGGATATAGTCAAGACACAGAATATATTCTCATCAACTCAAATGGCATCCTTGTGCAATTCTGAGTAAACTACCTGGAACAACCCCTAAGTATAAGAAAACTCCAAGTGTGGCTAAACTCAAGTGAAAAGCGGGTTTTTGGTAGTTATACCTTACAAATTTGACTATTTGAAATCAGAAGTATATTGAGGAATCTATTGCTTTCATAAGCCGTAAGGTGCTATTCCAATATTTGGCATCTAAGCCTATCCCATGATAGTCTCATTTTGTTGTATAGATTAACAAACCCCAAACCAAAACAAAAACCAAAATGAAAAACCCATCTCTTTTAGAAGATATATCCAGATTTTGGTTTGAAAAATGCAGTCACTAAATCTATTACAATATGCAAGAAGATCATGTCTTGTACCTCTTTCATAGGACAAAAGACCAGCCACCAGCCCTAGGCAAAAATTTGAAGTCTTCAATACAACAACAAAAGCCTTATTTTCCTTTATAATCTCTTTGGCCCATTAATACAACTTCTGAAGGACTAAACTTTTATGCTCAGTCCAATCTCTCCTTATCCTGGTCAAACAGAAGTGTATCTGAATTCATGATTACACAAGTGAAGCGCACCAAGTAATGGGGATATACAGGGAGTAGTGGGTAATTAAAGTAGAGCAGGGGTAAAGCTTGTTGACGGTAAGTAACCATACTATAAACTCAAGGGTGGGTATCCATATTGATGCTTTCCACATTCCCCACTCTGCTTACCATAATGCTAATTACTAAAGATGAACTGATGGCTACCAATTAAACACTAAATTTTGGTAATGATGTAATGCTTTTCTACTTGTAAATTTACCTTCATATGGATACTTGGGTTGCTAGATTCAAGTCTACATTTTAAAATCTGATTAAATGTATGCAATTATTCAAGTAGCAAATCTGCTAACTCTGATCTACATAACTAACTGACTGTCTTTTCCTAGGGTCACAATTGCTTAATGAAGTGCTTCTTCAGTCAATATTTAAATGATAAATCCATTTAAATGTATCTTTGCTTCCGTGGTGGAAAATCCATGTACCATACTTAATATAAAACTATACTGACTAAAATTATAATTAATACAAAAATTCCAATATTCTGTATCTGCTAGAATCTTGCTATTAAACACTGATTCCTGTATTTAAATTCAAGAGACATTTAGGCAAAAGGCAAGAGTTCAGACTTTAGATTTGAAAGCGACAGGAAAAGATGGTGTCAGGAAAGGTTTTCTAGAAACAGTGACGTCCAAACTGAGTCTTAATGAAAGAATAAGAGTTAGCTAGGCAAAACAAGAAAGAGTACACTGAACATTTAGAAAAAGAAAGCATTATGCACAAAGGCGTAGAGAAAAGAGAGCTCACTAAAGAACAGCACTAAGCAATATAATATTGGTTATACATTGTATAACGCAGAAATGATCTGAATCTGTGCTGTCAAATACAGAGTGGGGCAAATGTAGGTTTACAGTCGTTAGTTTGGAAAATAATACAATAATAAATAAATAATAAAAGAATAAACTGTGTGTTTCAAAACTATAAACCTGTATTTGCCCTACCCTATATAGGAGCTGAAGAACTTATTTTTAAATTTTATTTAGTTTATTAATTTAAATTTCAACAGCCATGTCTAGAAACTGAAAAAATGTGGCAAAAATAAACAGGATGTGAAGAAAGCGCAGTATAAAAGGCTGAAGAGATACGCACAACACAGATCTTGAGGGGCCTGGCATGCTTTGCCAAGTAGGTGATTTTTAATCCAAAAGCCAGAATGAGGGATGGATGGTAAACCTTTAAGTAGTCAAGAGACAGACTAGCTCTGCATTCAGAAAAGATTATTCAAGCAACAAGTGCAAACAGACTAAAATGAAAAAATAAACACAGAATGGTTAGAAAACTTCCAGAAACACAGCAGAGAAAAACAACAACAACTCCACGTATTTGGGCAGCAGTTTACCTAGAAGAAAGGGATAACTTTCAGTCACTTAATGCAATTAAATGAAATAACAATTAAATGATGCCAGAGTTTCATTATTTTTAGGTGGGAGTGAAAAGAGTCAAGATTTCTGGCTTGAGAAGGTAGGTTAGAAAATATTCACTGAGACAGGAAATCCATAAAGGTTTTTTTTGTTTATTTTGTATTATATAATTGGTAGATATAGGAGGAATAACACTTTTGGATGTGCTAACTTAGATACATGAGCATAAATTAAACAAAAGCACCAGACATAAAAACATAGACTCCAGAGATCATCAGTACACAGATGGAAGATGAAGTCTCATTTCCTATTTAATTGATTCTAATACTCATTTCTTCAACAAGTATTAGAATCAAAATATTTTAAAATTACCATTTAAAAGTTTTTTATATTTTAATTGATGTTATAATGGTATTTTTCCACTACAAATAGTCAATGTTTCATTATACGCAGAAGAAAAGTCAGCCTGTCATCCCATACTATGTTGTTATTCCCTAGCCCCCGCTCCCGCCAACACTCAAACCCTAGGACATGCCACAATGTGTCTGGCCCCAGGCATCCACACAGAGCTGTTCCTTCAGCCTACTATATACATTCCAACCCCTACTCCCAACCCAAACACATTTGGGTAAGTCCTATTCATTTTAAAATCATGGTTTTAAGAATAATTGCAAGTTTAAAACTCCTAGGAAAAAGCACAGGGAAAAAGCTTCTTCACACTGGTGTTGGCAATGATTTTTTTAAAAAATATATATCCAAAGCACAGGCAACAAAAGTAAATATAAACACGTGGGGCTATATCAAACTAAAAAGCTTCTGCACAGCAAAGGAAATCATCAACAAAATGAACTGGCAACCTACAGAAAATATTTGCGACCATGTACCTGATGAGGAGAGGGGTTAGTACCTAAAATACATAAAGAATTCATATTACTCAATAGCCAAAAGCAAACAATCTGATTTAAAAAATGGGCAGAGCAACCGAATAGACACGTCACCAAAGACGACATACAAATGGCCGACAGGTTCATGAAAAAGGTGTTCAACGTCATTAATCAGACTCAAATGGAGAGCAGGATGACAGCTAGTGGAGGCGGGGGATATTAAGGAGTGGAAGGATTGAGCAAAAAGGAAAAAGGACTCACGGACATGGAAAACAGTGTGGTGATTCCTGGGGGAAGGGGGTATAAAGGGACTAAAAGGTAGTTAAAAAATACAATAAAGATAAAAAAATAATCAGGGACATCAAATCAAAACTGCAAGGAGATACTACCACACCAATTAGATTAGCTGTCATCAAAAAGTGTTGGTGAGGATGTGGAGAAAATAAGAACCCTTGTGCATTGTAGGTGAGAATGTAAATTGGAGCAGCCACTAAGAAAAACTGTAAAGATTCCTCGAAAAATTAAAAATAAACCACAGACCTCTGGTTAAGATAGTGGCATACGCAGACATGGCTCGCCTACTTGCACAACCACATCAAAATGACAACTAAACCACAGAACCACCATCCCTTAAAACTATCAGAAATCAAGATGAACAAAAGTCTGACAACTAGAATTAAAGAAACCACATCTTTAGGAGGGGCATAGAGGTGGAACAGACTAGTCCTTCACCCACACGTGGTGGAAGAAAATCAGGAGGGTATATCTTGGGAGCGAGGAGTGCCACCCCACACCAGGCCCCCCAAGCCCATGGTTCCAGTGCCAGGAAATAAGTCCCCATAACTTCTGGCAGCAAAAACCAGTAGGGATGGAGTTGGAAGAAACTGCTGGAGCGCCAGGCAGCTCCTCTATAGGAACTCACAGACTCACCTACTCACACTCACTCCCTCTGAGCTCCAGCACCGGGGTAGGAGCTTGAAAGGCACCAGTGCCTTTCAGGGAGAAAATGATGTCTATGTTATCAATGCGAGCAGAGGCCACTGCCCCTTTTCTAAACCCTCTCGCAACAGACCCAGCAAACTGGTGCCATATCTACGATTCCATCAACCTGGCAAAAACAGTTTGACCCACTTTGGAGATCCCCAAAGACTCTATCCCACCCAAATTATGGACCCACCCAAGTTGCTTTTCCATATGAATGGCTGGTCTTGATTCAAGCTTCACAACTTCCTCAATCCTATCAAACAAGCAACAGCTGGCCTCAGCAAGCCCCAGGCCTGGCACCAGCAGCAGCCAGCCTAGATTCACAGCTTGGCTTTGCCTGGGAACCTCAAACCCCAGCACAAGTAGCAGCCATCTCAGATTCCTTTATAGCTCAGGTTGGGTGGCCCTGGGCAGAACAAAGGTGTGGGCTCACCTTGGCCCATACCACCTAAGAAACCTCAGGGCCAGTGTACCCAGTGTATAGCTACAGACCACATCGGACCACCACAACCCTACCCCTTCACAGCTAATCCTCCACGGAGGGAGGAGGTTAGTGGTAAGTGGTCACAGTTCATCCTTGCAGCTGACTGGCCTGGATAAATCCCCCTCACTGAGCTGCCAACAGCAACCAAGGCTCAACTACCTTGTAGTGGGAGGGTGTAATAGCCCACATGAAGGGCCGCACCTCGAATACCCAGCTTCCTGATAGGGGAGTCTGTGCCACTGGACCCTACAGGACACCTACTACACTAGGCCACACCACCAAGACATGCAGTCAAAGGAGCTCTACCTAAAACATAGAAACAAATGGAAGGAGACTGCCAAAACAAGGAGACAAAAAAACATGGCCTGAATAAAGGAACAGATTAAAACTCCAGAAAGAGAACTAAACAAAATGGAAATAAGCAATCTATCAGATGCAGAGTTCAAATCACTGGTTATAAGGATGCTCAAGGAACTTAGTGAGAACCTCAACAGCATAAAAAAATGATCCAGTCAGAAACGAAGGGTACACTAATTGAAATAAAGAACAATTTACAGGGAAACAACAGTAGAGTGGATGAAGCCAAAAATTAAATCAATGACTTGGAACATGAGGAAGAAAAAAAAAATTAGAACAACAAGAAGAAAGAAGAATCCAAAAAAAAATGAGGATAGTCTAAGCAGCCTCTGGGACAACTTCAAGAGGGCCAACATTTGCATCATAGGGGTGCCAGAAGGAGAAAAGAAAGAGCAAGAAATTGGAAATCTATTTGAAAGAATAATGAAAGAAAATTTCCCTAATTTGCTGAAGGAAATAGACATACAACTCCAGGAAGCACAGGAAGTCCCAAATAAGATAGACCCAAAGATGACCACACCAAGACACATCATGATTAAAATGCCAAAGGTTAAAGATAAAGAGAGAATCTTAAAAGCAGCAAGAGAAAAGAAGTTAGTTACCTACGGGGAGTTCCTGTAAGAATGTCAGCTGATTTTTCAAAAGAAACTGCAAGCTAGAAGGGATTGGCAAGAAGCATTCAAAGTCATGAAAAGCAGGAACTTGCAGCCTAGACTGTTCTACCAAGCAAAGCTATACTTTAGAATTAAAGAAAAGGTAAAGAGCTTCCCAGACAAGAAAAAACTAAAGGAGTTCATCATCAGCAAACCATTATTATATGAAATGTTAAAGGGACTTTTTTAATAAAAAGATTAAAACTATGAACAATAACTTTCATCTTCTGTGAACAAAACTATGAACACCCCCCCACCAATCTATCAACAATTGAATCTAAAAAAAAAAAAATTAAGCAAACAAGAACTGAGACAGAATCATGGGTACAGAGAGCATTTTGATGGTTGCCAGATGGGAGGGGGATGTGGGAGAATGGGTGAAGAGGTGAAGGGATTTAAAAGTTCAAATGGGTAGTTACAGAATAGCCATGGGGATGTAAAGTACAGTGTAGGAAATGGAGTAGCCAAAGACCTTATATGCATGACTCATGGACATGAACAGTGGTGGTGGCATTGCCTGAGGGAGTCAGGGATACTGGGTAGAGGGGGAAAGGAGGAATAATCAGGATAACTGTAATAGCATAATCAATAAATATAATTAAAAAATAAACTACACATGATGATCCAGCAATTCCCCTTGTAGGAACAAAACCTACAAGGTTTTGTAGAACAAAACCCAGCAATTCCCCTTGTAGTGGAACAAAACCACTATCTCAAAAAGGTATCCACAACCCATGTCCACTTCAGCATTATTTACAATAGCCAAGGCAAAGAAATTACCTAAGTCTCCATCAACAGATAAATGGATATAAAAATGTGGTATACAGAGAAAATGGAATACTACTCTGCCATGCTATTTGCAACAAACATGGATGAATCTAGAGGACATTACACTAAGTAAAATTAGCCAGACAGATAAAGAGAAATACCACATGATCTCAATTATATTTAGAACTTGAAAAGAAAATCAAACTCACAGAAACAAAGAGTGGAATGGTAGCTAACAGGGGCGAAAGGGTGGATGTTGGGAACTGCCCTGCCTGGTATCAGAAGCTGTAACACCCACCAAGGCTAAGGCTGAGGGAATGACCTTGGAACCGTAAACCACCAAGGAGACAAGCTTATCTCCCTGGCAGGAGCGCTGCTTCTGCTGCTTCATCCATAACTGGCCCCCAATGCTTGGTTGGTTAGCCAATGATGGGTAAGATTCCCCAAGGGGGTAACAACCTAAGACAGGCACGATCACATGGGAGGCCCCCAAGGAAGGACTTTGGGGGCTGCAGCAAAAAGGGGTGATGGACCCTCGCCCCTCAGCTTTGACATTGCCTGAGTCCTCACTGTCTGTGAGAAAATCCCCTAATCTCTTGGCTGCCTTTCTTCCCTTGCTCCACCTAAGCCTGAAACAATGACAGGGTGGTGCAGCTCTGTGCTGGAAAGGGCGGGTTGCCCAGGTGATCAGGCCTAAGAAAGAATATGTAAAATCCTGTGAAACCTGCTTTGTTTAGAATGCTCTCTATTAAATGATAAGGGTCCAAACAAGAAGTAAGTTTGTTCCTTAAAGATTTTTACAGCTCTTTAGCTATCTGACCCTGACTCAAAATAGGCTCTCAGAGTTCCTTGTTATTTGATCCTTACTTCCCAGCAATGAGTAATGAGTTTTACCTGAATTCCTGTTTGAACGAACCCAATAAAAGCCCATTGAGGAAAAGGCTCCTGGTCCTTTTCCTGTGAGAGATCAGCCACCTTTCCTCCCCAAGCAGTCTTGTCTTGGTAGACTTATTCTCATCTGTGGCAGACGGGGGCTCTGCAGGTGGAGCTCCCCCACAGGTGGAGAAGATGGGGAGATGTTAGTCAGAGAATACAAGCCCTTCACTGTAAAATAACTAAACTCTGGGGATCTAATGTACAGCATGGTGAGTATAGTTAGTAATGATGTATTGTCTGCTTGAAACGTGCTAGGAGATTTTAAGCTTTCTCGTCACACACACACACATAACTATGTGAGGTGACAGATGTGTTAACCTGACTGTGGTAATCACTGCACAATATATAGGTATGTCAAATCATCACATTGTACACTACACACACACACACAAATATAATTTTGTCAAGTATGTACCAATAAAGCTGGGGTGGGGGAAAGAATCACTACTTCAATGTAAAAAGGTTAATCTAATATAATCTAGATTTAGACTAGGTTAGATCTATTGTCACATGCTTTATATTATATAATACCTTTCATTATTCCCTTTGGAGCACTTAAACCACAATTCTATTTAATCACATGTAATTTTTTTAAATGTATCTTCCCAACTAATCAATTATTCATTTAACAAATATGTGTATGTCAATCAGGTATCCTAGAAGCTGCGATACACTGGTGAGTAAGAACAGACAAGAATTCTGCCCTCAACTCAACTGAGAGAAGGAAGTGTGGGGGGAAAATCACATAAATTTTTATTTGATATTTCTATTTAATAACTGCCACAACATGTTAAGCTCCAAGAAGGAAGGAACCATGTCATCTTGCTTGCTATGTTAGACCCAGTGCTGGCCCATGTTAGGCACTGAAATATTGCTGAAAAAATTTCTGAGGGAAAAATTTCACTTTGATACCAAAGACATCCACTCTCAAAACAACTTTTAAAGCACAGCCCAATTTGTAAGTTAAAATGGCCTGTTACTGATAATTATATTTCTTCACATTAAGTATCACTGTAAAACTCACAATTATTTATTTATATACATCCTACCTTGTTCAAAGAAGAACCACCAGTATTTGTGTCTTCCGTAGTTCACTGCATTTTCTATTTCTTAAAATCTAAGATACTTTAATTTTAGTGTAACGACTGCCTCTTTTTTTTAAGTGGTTTTCTTACTATTTTGTGCTTTCTGTTTGCACATGTCAAACATATTTTCCACTCTGATGAAAGGACTACGGTGCCTCAGCTTTTGAAGTCTCTGTTATCTCCGAACAGGAGCACGTAAATGGAGTTACAGTTACCAGCAGGTATCGTAGGTGCTGCTAAAACACCCTATGAGGTACAGGATAACTCCACACAACAAAGAACTGTTGAGCCCAAAATTGTCAATAGTGCCAAAGTTGGTTCAAGAGTCAGTTTTAAGGAATTAGATCAAATGTCAGAATAGAGTTAAAAGAGAAAAATTAAAAGAATAATTATCCACTTTTTTCTCTACTTTACACTTATGCAACAAATGGAAACCACTTAATCATACAGAATTACTGAGGAGAAAGTGCACGTATAATATAAATGGTTACCCTCTTCAAGACTTAAACACAGTTGATTTGATACTGGGATAATTATTTCACTGTATTTCTTTTCTTTTCTTTAAAGATTTTATTTATTTATTTTTAGAGAGGGAAGGGAGGGAGGGAGATAGAGAGAGAGCAACATCAATGTGCGGTTGCTGGGGGTTATGGCCTGCAACCCAGGCATGTACCCTGGCTGGGAATCGAACCTGCGACACTTTGGTTCGCAGCCCTCGCTCTATCCACTGAGCTATGCCAGCCAGGGCTTCACTGTATTTCAGTGTTTCTTGGTTACTGCTGGAAACTAGAAATATACAATTCAGGTGTATTAGATTTTACTTCTACCTGAATATACAGGCACAAATTCAGGAAACATATTATGACCAGGATGTGTCCATATTATTTCCTTTTATCTTTTACTAAGTTTGTAAACTACTCTTATAAGATTATAACACTAAAATACTCCTATTTTATAGGACTGATAATGCTTCATTTTAAGTAAACCTAATTGGTAAAACAACTAGATTTATATACAGATAAAAAGACAAAATATGGAGTAATGTTTTAGGAAGAAACATGTAATTTAAATATAAGCTTTGTTAAGCATTTAAAATCAAATGCAGAAAAACTCAATATACAACTGTTGTGAAAGACACCTAGTGCATAAAGTCTATCTGACTCTTGCATTGAAATAACTTATAGAATGTAGGCTATGAATGCTTTATAGAAGAGTGACACAAACAGAAAAGGACATACAGATTAGGGGAAGCAGAATGGGAGTGGCAAATGACAGATGAGAATTTCAATTCCATCTGCCATGTTTTATTCTGTAAGATGTAAGGTACTTGGATGTACATTATATTACTCTGTAAATTTGTTGGAGGTTTGATATACTCAGGTCATAAACTGAAAAATGTTTTATTCAAAACTATAAATTTGTTACCTTAAAGATTCACCTCCTCAAGAAACTCAGTGAGAACTACAAGGAACTTTATGGGAGCTAATAGGAAATTAGTGGGAATTAAGCAGCATGACAAAGGACATTGAAACTATCAATAAGAACCAGGAAGAAATGATTAAAATATCTGAAGAAATGATTATAAGATCTGAAATGAAAAATACACTAGAAGGAATTAAAATTAGGATAGATGAAGCAGAGGGCCAAATCAGTGAGCTGGAAGACAAGGTAGAAAGAAATAGTCAGAGCAACAAAACAACAACAAAAAAAGACTAAAAAGTAACGAGGATAGTTTAAAGGAGCTTCAGGACAACGTGAAACATAACATTTGCATCATAGGAATATCAGGAGAAGGAAAGGAGCAAGGGATGTTTGAAAAAAATGAGATAAAACTTCCCTATCTTGGTAAGGGAAAAAGTAATGCAAATTCAGGAAGCACACAGGGTCCCAATCAAGATGAACAAGATGTTCATCTTGAGCACTACTCCAAGACACATAATTAAGATGCCTATGAGGCCTACTCCAAGACACATAATTAAGATGGCAAATTTTAAAGACAAAGAGACAATCTTAAAGGCAGAAAGGGAGAAACAGCTAGTAACATACAAGAGAGCTCCAACAAGGCTATCAGGTGACTTCTCAACAGAAACACAACAAGCCAGAAAGGAGTGGCATAAAACATTCCAGGTAATGAAAAGCAAGGGCTACAACCAAGACTAATCTATCAAGCAAGGCTGTCATTTAGAAGGGCAAAACAAAGAGTTTCCCAGACAAAAGATGGCTAAAAGAGTACATCTCCACCAAGTCAATACTGCAAGAGATGCTAAAGGGACTGCTATAAAAAGGAGAAGAAATAGAGCGGGGAGGGGAGGGAGGGAAGAAGAGAGACAGCAGGAGAGGGAGAGAGATAAGGAGAGAGGGAGAGGGAGGAACACAGGTATGGAAAAAATGGCAATGAACAAGTGCTTATCAATAATAATTTTAAACATAAGTGGATAAATGCTCCAAAAGACAGAGGGTAGCTGAATAGATAAGAAAGCACAACCTGCATATACACGGTCTACAAGTGACCTACCTCAGAACAAAAGATCTACACAGGGTGAAAGTGAAGGAATAGAAGAAACATATTCCAAGTAAATGGACATGAAAAGAAAGCTGGGAAAAAATACTTTTATCAGATAAAATAGACTTCAAAATAAAAGCCATAAAAAGAGACAAAGAAGGTCACTACATAATACTTAAGGGAATAGACCAACAGGACAATATAACCCTTGTAAACATATATGCACTCAACATAGGAGCACCTAAATATATAGAGTATCTTAGAGGTCTTCAAGAAAGATACTGACAACAACACAGTCAATGTAAGGGATTTTAACACTCCACTGTCAACAACGGATAAATCTTCCAAACAAAAAATCAATAAAGGATATTGTGGCACTGAATGACACTCTAGATCAAACAGCCTTAATTGATACATATAGAACCATTCACCCCAAAGATGCAAAATATACATTCTTTTCAAATGCACATGGAACATTTTCAAAGACAGACTACTTGGTAGGACATAAAACAAGCCTCAACAAATTCAAGAAAACTGAAATCATGTCAACTATATGCTCAGATCACAATGGATCAAAACTAGAAACCAACCTCAAGGAAAAAACTCAAAACACATCCAAATACATGGAGACTGAATAACATATTATTAGATAATGAATGGGTTGACAATGAGATCAAGGAAGAAATCGTAAGTATCTGGAAGCAAATGAAAACGAACACACAACAGCCCAAAACCTATGAGACACAGGGAAGGCAGCTCTGAGAGGGAAGTCCATAGCAATACAGGCCTATCTAAAAAATAGAAAAAGCTCAGATAAACAATCTAACCCTACATCTACAAAAGGAACAAAACAAACGAAGTCCAGAGTGAGTACAAGGAAGGAAATAATCAAGATCAGGGCAAAATTAAAGGACATAGAGATTAGAACAATTCAAAGGATCAATAAATCCAGGAGCTGGTTCTTTGAAAAGGTAAACAAAACTGACAAAGCTTTAACCAGACTTACCAAAGAGAGAGGACCCAAATAAGTAAAATCAGAAATAAAAGAGGTAAAATTATGACTGATACCACAGAAATACAAAGTAGTATAAGAAATTGCTATGAATAATTATATGCCAAAAAAATTGGACAACTTGGGTGAAATGGAGAAATTTTTAGAAACATACAATCTTCCAAAACTGGATCAAGAAGCAGAGACCCTTAATAGACCAATAACAACTAGTAAAATTAAAGCAGCAATCAAAAAACTTCTAGCACACAAAAAAACCTGGAATGGATGGCTTCACAAGTGAATTCTACCAAACAGTTAAGGAAGAACTAACTCCTATCCTACTCAAACTATTCCAAAAAAATTCAAGAAAAGGGAAGACTCACGAACTCTTTTTATGAGGCCTGTATCATCCTAATTCCAAAACCAGATAAAGACACAACAAAGAAAGAAAACTACAAGCCTATATGCCTGACGAACATGTATGCGTTTTCACTCCTCATCAAAATATTGGCAATCCAGATTCAGCAATACATCAAAAAGATCACACACCATGGTCAAGTGGGATTCATACCAGGAATGCAAGGATGGTACAACATTCACAAATCAATAAACATAATACACAATATAAAGAAAATGAAGGACAAAAAAAATCATGATCATCTCAATAGATGCTGAAAAAGCATTTGATAAAATCCAGTATCCATTCATGATGAAACATGCAGCAAAGTGGAAACAGAGGGAGCATGCCTCGTCATAATAAAAGCTTTATATGAGAAACCTACAACCAACATTATACTCTACAAGCAAAAACTAAAAGCTTTCCCCTTAAGATCAGGAACAAGACAAGGGTGTCTGCTTTCATCACTCTTATTCAACACAGTACTAGAAGTTCTAGCCACAGTTATCAGACAAGAAAAAGAAATCAATGGCATCCAAATTGGAGAGGAGGGAGAAAATTTTCATTTTCACAGACAACATGATAGTGTATGGAGAAAACCCTAGAGTCTCCACCAATATACCGCTCAAACTAATAAGTGAATTTGGCAAAATAGTGGGATACAAAGTCAATATTCAGAAACTGATGGCATTTTTGCATGTCAACAATGAAATATCAAAACAGGAAGTAGGAAATAAATTCCATTTACTATAGCAACAAGAAAAATAAGTAGCTAGGAATAAATTTAACCAAGGAGGAGAAAGACCTATACTCAGAAAACTACAGAACACTGAAGAAAGAAATTAAGGAAGACACAAATAAATGGGAGCATATACTGTGTCCATGGATTGGAATACCAAAATACCAATGGCATATTTCACAGATATAGAACAAAATTTCAAAAATTTATATGGAACCTGAAGTGACCCTAAATAACCTCAGCAATCTTGAGAAAGAAAAACAAAGTAGGAGAGATCACAATACCCTATATCAAACTACCAGTATACTACAAGGCCACTGTAATCAAAACAGCCTGGTACTGGTATAAGAACAGACACACAGATCAATGGCACAGTATAGAAACCGCAGAAATAAACCCTAATCTCTATGGTCAATTAATATTTGACAAAGAGGGCATACACATACAATGGAGTAAAAATATCCTCTTTAATAAATGGTATTGGGAGAATTGGATTGGTACATGCAAAAAATGAAACAGAGTACCAACTTATACCATATCACATACCAAAATAAACTCAAATTGGATATCAAAGATTTAAATATAAGTGGTGACACCATGAAAGTCTTAGAGGAAAACACCGGCTGTAAAATTTCAGATATCCCACGTACCAATATTTTGGCTGATATATCTCCTAGGGCAAGGGGAATAAAGGAAAAAAATAAACAAACGGGACTACATTAAACTAAAAAGCTTCTGCACGGCTAAAGAAACCATCATCAAAATGAGAAGGGAGCCCATCAAATAGAAGAACATATTTGCCAGTGATACATCAGACAAGGGTTTACTCTCCAAAATATATAAAAAATTCATATGACTCAACATCAAGAAGACCAACAATCCAATTCAAAAATGGGCAAAGGACCTGAATAGACAGTTCTCCAAGGAGGACATACAAATGGCCCATAGACATATGAAAAGATGCTCAATATCATTAGCCATCAGAGAGATACAAATTAAAGCCACAATGAGATGACCTCACACTTGTCAGACTGGCCTTCATAAACAAATCAACAAACAAGTTCTG
The DNA here is from genome assembly GCF_004126475.2 of Phyllostomus discolor. NCBI lineage: Eukaryota > Metazoa > Chordata > Mammalia > Chiroptera > Phyllostomidae > Phyllostomus > Phyllostomus discolor. The sequence goes on from NC_040903.2 coordinate 9,159,129, forward strand.
GCGAGGATGGGGAGTAAAGGGAACCCTAGGGCACTGTTGCTGGGAACGCAGACTGGTGCAGCCACTGTGGAAAACAGTATGGAATCTCCTCAAAAGACTAAAAATGGAACTGCCTCAATTCCACTACTGGAATTATACCCTAAGAACCCCAAATTACCATTTCAAAAGAATATATGCACCCCTAGGTTCACAGCAGCATTATTCACAATAGCCAAGAACTTGAAACAGCCTAAGTGCCCATCAGTGAATGAGTGGATCAAAAAACTGTGGTGCATTTACACAATGGAATACTACGCAGCAGAAAGAAGGAACTCCTGCCTTTTGTGACATCATGGATGGAACGGCAGAGTATTATGCTAAGCGAAATAAGCCAGTTAGTAGAAGACAAATACCAAATGATCTCACCTATAAGAAGAATCTAATAAACAAAATAAACTAATGAACAAAATAGAAGCACTTTAATGGAAACATGGAACAGACTGACAGTGGCCAGAGGGGTGCAGGAAGGGGTGGATAAGGGTGGAAAGAAGGGGAAGAGACTGGTCAAAGAACATGTATGAATGGCCTATGGACATGGACAAGAGTGTGAGAATTGACTATGGGAGCAGAGACGGGATGGGGAGAGGAGAGCAAAGGGGGAAAAACTGGGTCAACTGTAATAGAATAACATTTAAAATGATTTAAAAATTAAAAAAAAAAATTCACCTCTACTGAACATTATTCTGAGCAGTATAGAAAATTTGAAGATTACGAGAATATCTCTCTGATTGCCAAGGTTCTTATAATGAATATAAGAATCACTGTTCTAATCAACTTTCCCCATTTAAAATAGCATAAAACTGCTAATTCTGCCTAACTGCCCAGGGGGTATATACCACTTATAGGATGCTGTAAGATAGTATATGTGGCCTTCCCTCATCTAGCCCCTGCCTGTTCTCCAACCTCATTTTACAGCACTTCATCATATGTAAATTGCATTCCATTCATAGGAAACCATTAACTCATTATGCTTACACATCCGAACTTTTGCTTATGTTGTCTATCTGAAATGCCTTTCCCCAAATTTGTTCGTCTGTCAAGTGTCATGTCTTCCAAACAAATCTAAAACATTTTTTTTTCAGATTTACAACTATCTGAGCAACTAACCATATTAAGCAGCAGTTTGTTCATGTGTAAAATGCACAGACTAATATACAACAAATAGGGATCTAAATGCTTATCAAAAAGACTTTTCCAATCTTATTTATCAGAATTCATTGTTACCAGCATCACATTCTCTATGTACATATCCACTCTAATTTGAGACATTTTTCTTCTATTCACTGTTCTCTCTTTCCTTTCTTTCTTTTTGATGGAGGAAAGGAAGCTGGAATGTTTAGCTACTTGACAACAAGAACAATTATTACTGACTCTGTATTATCCATAAAGCTTGTCATTAGTAGTGATTTATCTAATAAATGTAGTCAAATTTCATGGCCTAACAGAATATTTGGCTACAGGGAGAAAGGAGCCATCTTTTTCCAATAAAGAGGTAGCAGAGGTTTGAAATAAGAAAGGTGACTAAAAATAGGCATTTGTGTAAAATACGAGTGCTTTAGAAAAGACTAAAATAGGTGACAAAGTCTTCATATATTCAAAAAACATTTTTGTTAAACTTCTAATAAATATGTGCCTTAAGCTCACAGTTCAGTGAGGAAGAAAGACAAAGCAGCAAGCAAGATCAATAAGTATTATATAGAATGTCTGAGATGAGCAAGAATAGAGCGGTGAAGCCTAACACACAGAAATAAGATGGTAGAAGGTACACTATTATTATTATTATTTATTTGAGGGGTGGGAGGGAGGGGGTGTGAGAGTTAGTAAGGGGCATGGTGGTTAAAGCAAAGATGAACATTTTAATTTTGGAGAAGACAAATTCATAATAAAAAAGGCTAAAATGGAAAAGAAAACACTCTTACAAATTAAATTATACTCAAGTATAAATTAAGTACAAGAGAAATAACTTGCAAAAATAAGCAATTTGAAAGGCTCAAGAAACTCAAAAGCACAATATACTACAAACTCTCGCTTATATCAGTGGCTTACCTCTACCTGAATTCAGTGACTTAATTTGATTTAATTCTATAAAAGCAAGCTTTGAAAGCAACAAAGTGATGGGGGCAAGGAGGAGAATCTATGTATCTTGAAGTTTCAACTCACTTTTGATAATTTATCATTCATAAAATTCCCTTTTTGCTCCAAATCTTTTGGTTATTTTCAAAACTCAAGACCACCCTCAAAGGACAAATAATATTATTTGACACAAATAAGGTTATATATTAAATGTGACACAAATTATTTAAGAAATTGCAAAAAACACTCAACGCAACAGCTGTATAGCAGAACAAAATTACAAAAGGGACAACACAGATGCCTGATATTGAAAAATGTTAACATAATTTGATAATAATCTATTTTAAAGTACCTCTGCACATCTAAATAAAGAGAATAAAAGAAAGAGAACAATTTCCATTACACAGGGGTGAGCAAATGTAGGTTTACAATTGTAAGTAAAACAAAATTTATTCTTGTACTGTTATTTATTAATTATTTTTCATACAAACAACTATAAACCAACTTTTGCCCACCCTGTATTTATGCTTATTTTTATTTTTTAGCAATGGAAGAGTGAATGTATTAGAAAACTCATTCAAACATTTAAATACTCAATGTGTACCAAGATGACGGGGAAAGAGAAAACATGATTTTATATTTACACACATACACATAAACTGTCAACTTTTGTGAAAATTATAGCATAAATGTTTATGACAGAAGAAGAATAGAGCATTATCAGTACACACAGGAAGGTACCAAATCCAAACCTAGAGAGGCTAGGAAAGGATTCCTGGAAAAAGTGAAATTTGGTTAGCTAAAATAAGGTTGAAATATATTCCAGGAATTGAATCAAAATTAAAAGTGTGTAATGTATAAGAATGTCAACTGTATTGTTTGTAATAATGTAAACTGGAGATAACCCATATATCTGTCAAAACAAGAACAGATTAAAAAAGCTATGACATATTTGCATATTAGAATATTATGAAGCAATGAAAATGAATAAACTACATCTGTAGGCAACCATAGGAATAATTCTTACAAACATAATATTGAGTTAAAGAAACTAGACACATGAGAATGAATGCCATGTAATTCAATTTCAACAAAGCTTCACAAAACTAGCAAAACTAATCTATGGTGTTAAGAAGTCAGATTATCCACATTTGGGGACAAGGGAGAAATTATTGATTGGGAAGAGGTATGAGAGGACTTCTAGGGGGTTCTATTTCTTGATCTGGTGGTGGTTACAAGAACATGTTAACTTTGTTCACTGAAGTATGAGTTTATGATCTGCATACTTTTTTCTGATACAGTTATACTTTTAAAAAAGTTTACAAAAAGAAGGAATAAAGAGCAGATACCAAAACTTCAGAAAGAGAAAGCGAATATGCAAAATCCCAGAGGCTTTGGATAGATCCAAAAAGGACTGAGTGTGACTCATGGTAGGCACTCAGTAAATATTAGCTGTCATCATTTCAAAGGGCAACTCAGTGTTGATAAGTCTATATGACAATTTATATACTACTATGTGGTCTCAAAGGCTGAAAGCAATTAATTTAAGAGAATGTACTATTTAAACTAATGACTTTCCTTTTATTTTTAAATATAGTAACTTTATTTTTTTAATTTTATTTATTATTTTTAGAGAGGAGAAAGGAGGGAGAAAGTGAAAGAGAGAAACATCAATGTGTGATTGCCTCTCATGCACCCCCTACCGGGACCTGGCCCACAACCCAGGCATGTTCCCCGACTGGGAATCAAACCAGCGACCCTTTCATTTGCAGGCTGGCACTCAATCCACTGAGCCACACCAGCCAGGGCTATGACTTTCCTTTTAAATGTTTATTTTTATGTTGCAACAGTCTTAAATTTATAAAATATGTTTTAAGTATGGTAAGATACTTTATTTTTCAAAGATGGAGGAATAGGTAAACACAGTTCACCTCCTTGCACAACCACGACAAAAATGACAACTACAAAACTACTATTACCCAGAATTGTCATAAAATCGAGCTGTATGGAAGTCTGACAACCAAGGAATTAAAGAAGTCACAATCATCCATACAGGTAAGAGGGGCAGAGATCTGTAGTCAAGAGGACATATGGAGATAGGGAATGGGTGGTTCCACACTCACGTTGGTGGATAAAAATTGGGAGGGATACCTTGGGAGCAAGGGATCCCAGCCCCACTCAGACCACTTGGCCCAGGGTTCCAATGCCAGGAAGGTAAGTCTCCATAATTTTTGCTGTAAAAACCAGTGGGGGTTGGGGAGACAGAAGAAACTGTGGGATTTTCAGGCATTTTCTTTTAAACGGCCTGCAAAGGACTTAGGACCTATGCAGACTCACTCCCTTTAGACTCCAGCACCAGGGCAGCAGCTAGAAAGGCACCAGTAATATATGGGGAGAAACTGAAGTGTCTGGCATCAGGGCGAGTTCCAGAGAACAGCTTCCTCCTAGACAAGGCTCCAGAGGCCAGGTAGCAGACACTGTCCCCTTTCTGAGCCTCCTCCCAAATAGGGCCATAGAGTGGTAACTCCATATCAGAGACTTCATCAACCTGGTTCACACAGATCTACCCCATCTACCTTACTGGTGTGCTTTTCTACAACAGGCCACGCTACTAAGACAGGGAGTCAAAGCAGCTTCCCAATACACAGAAACAAACACAGGGAGGCTGCCAAAATGAGCAGACAAAGAAACATGGCCCAACTGAAAGAACAGAACAAAACTCCAGAAAAAAAAACTAAACAAAATGGAGATAAGCAATCTATCACATTCAGAGTTCAAAACACTGATTATAGGATGCTCAAGGAACTTCCTGGGTGCTTCAATAGCATAAAAAAGACCCAAGCAGAAATGAAGGCTACACTAAGTGAAATAAAGAACAATTTATAGGGAATCAACAGTGGAGTGGATGAAGCTGAGAATCATATCAATATTTTTGAACATAAGGAGGGAAAAAAACACATTTAGCCATAACAGCGAGAAGAAAAAAAGAATCCAAAAAAACAAGGGCAGGCTAAGGAGCCTCTGGGACACTTCAAAAGTACCAACAGTACAATCATAGGGGTGCCAGAAAGAAAAAAGAAAAAGCAAGGAATGGATAATTTATCTGAAAAAAAAAAAAAAGAAAAAAAAAAAAAAAAACTTGCCAAATTCGCTGAAGGAAACAGACAGGCAACTTCAGGAAGCATAGAGAACCCAAATAAGATGGACCCAAAGAAGACCACACCAAGACACATCATGATTAAAATGCCAAAGGTCAAAGATAAAGAGAGAATCTTAAAAGCAGCAAGAGAAAAGAAGCTAGTTACCTCCAGGGGAGTTCCCATAAGAATGTCAGCTAATTTCTCAAAAGAAACTTTGCAGGCTAGAAGGGATTGGCAAGAAGTACTCAAAGTCATGAAAAGCAAGGACCTACAACCTAGACTGCTTTATCTAGCAAAAAGTTATCATTTAGAATTGAAGGGCAGATAAAGTGCTTGCCAGACAAGGTAAAGCTAAGGGAGAGTTCATCATTACCAAGCCATTATTATAAGAAATGTTAAAGGGACTTAATGAAGAAAAAGAAAATAAAAACTATGAACATTAAAATGGCAATAAATTCACAACTATCAACAATTGAATCTAAAAAACAAACTAAGGAAACAAGCAGAACAGAAACAGAATCACAGATATGGAGATCATTTGGAGGGTCATCAGTTGGGAGGGAGAAGGGGTAGAATGGAGGAAAAGGAGCAGGGATTAAGAAGGTCAAATTGGCAGGTAACAGAATAGACAGAGGGATGTTAAGACCAGTATAGGAAATGGAGAAGCCAAAGAACTTATATGCATGACCCATGGATGCGAGTTAGGAGGGCAACTGCCGGAGGCCAATAGGGGGTACCGGCTGGAGGGGGAAAGGGGGAATAAGTGTAACAACTGTACTAGCATAATCAATAAAATATACTTTAAAAAATTGTTTCCCTATCCGTTTGAGAGTAAATGGTCTACATGATGTCCCATTACCCTTGAATTCTTTAATAAAATACTTCCTACAAATACTACCATTAAAATCAAGAAATTAACAATGATACATCATGCTCACTGCTCCTAGGCCCCTTCTCCATAAACAATGTAGGGTATGTGTGTATATACAGTTGACACTTGAACAACATGAATTTGAACCGTAGAGGTCTACTTATATATGGATTTTTTAAATAAATGCTGTAAATGTATTTTTCCTATGATTTTCTTAATAACATTTTCTTTTTTCTAGCTTACTTTATTGTAAGAATACAGTATGATGGACATACAACATACAAAATGTGTTTTAACTGATTGTTATTGGTAAGGTTCTGGTCAACAGTAGCTTATTAGTAGTCAAGTTTTGGGGGAGTCGAAAGCTATATGTAGATTTTGGACTGTGTAAGGGGTCAGGGCTCCTAACCCCCACATTATTCAAGGGTCAACTGTATACACATACATTTATTTCTATATTTCTGTATCTTTCCCTATAGAGAAAATGAAAACCATGATTTCACACTAACACCTCCAATTTCCAATCCAACACTACAAAAAGCCTTCTAATTTTTCTCCATTACCATATTTATAACACTTCTTAGACAGTGAGAGACACGGCTCACACATCTTCAATATTTGTTTATTTGACCAGTCTCCCATGTGGCTGCCTTTCCACCCCTGCATGGATGCTTTCCTAATCCCTCTCTAGCTGGCTCAATACTCTCATGCCTCTTCTGCGCATTTAACCTTCTTTGTTTGGGCCCCAGTTCCTCATGCTCGGCACCACTTCTCATCCTGTTGAAGTCCTAACATTCCACATTGTGCTTACCCCCCACTTGGATATTTTCCTCTTCCCACCCTCAGACTCTAGTATCTTGCACTAAGATGCGTTTATGCATGCACTCCATCCTCAGCCCACTTGAGCCTCAACACACCCACAGCAGCCTACCCTCTTGTCTGGGGAAGCCTGCCAACACCCTAACATTGCCCCCGCCCCCGCCCCCACCCCCACCCCCAAGTAGATGCCTTCCTCACACTCTTACCCTGTGCAGGTCTGGATGCACCCTCACTGGGACACCTGACCTCCCCCCACATCAGGCTGCTCTTCTTCACATATACCACACTGACCCAGCTTGGGTTCCAACACGCCCTCCTATACGGACTGCTCCTGACCCCTCACAACTCCATCAACCCTCCTCACCCCTGACAGGCTCTGATATCCCACTCCTCCAAAAGGACATGGCTCCCCCTCCCACATACCCCACCCAGTGTGGACACTTACTCTTGTTTGGTTCCTCCTGATGGTTTTTGTCCTAAACTGTTCAGCAAAGAAGGGAAAGAGGACAGGAAGAACAAACGATATTTTAAAGAAAGACACCAGTGAATAAACTGCACAAGTGCCCATCATCAGAATTAATTAATAGAATTATCTATTTGTCAAAGTATCTGCTTTTCCCATTTAAAGAAACAGTGCTTTGTTTTTTTAAAATAGTTCCTTCTAAATCTAAAAAGTCAATTGATAAAGAAGTTCTTCCCTTTCTTTTCTAGCCAAACATGCATTTTATTTAAGTATCTTACATACCTGTGGAAAATCTAGTTCATTTAAAAAAAAAGACTACTAATTTTAGAAATTTAAGAAATACAGTCACTGCCACAACTAGAATTACATATTTTTAAAAATATCTAGAACGGTAAGTTTGACTTATTTTCAGTAGAATAACAGTCATATTGTTTTCAGTACACTTATCCTCCAATTTAACTGCAAAAATTAGCTTTAATTGTTAGAACACCTGTTCCTTGCTTCTGGTTTCTATGAGGAATGATGCTTCGTAAGAACAATCTGAGCCCTCTCTTCACCCTTAGGGAAGTGAAACGACTGACCCAACTTTGGAAGGAAGAACTGAGAAGACAGAGCTTAGCTCTGCCCCTTTCCCCTTGGTAGCGAGCTACTGGGAGAACACACCTGCGGAGAGCACATATTCTGCTCTCCTTCCCTAGTACACCTAGGACTGTGCGTAAGTTGGCCTATGATAGATCACCCGACTCTCCCGCCAAGCTATCCCTCTAACCTGGCCTCTATTAGTAATAGAAGTGACATTTTGGTTTCCATCTCTCTCCTTGTTTTCTTTTCCAAGTTGTTCAGAGTCTAATTAGAAAAGAAAAGCATCATTTGAGAGTACTTCACCAATCTAATATTTTAATTAATGTATTAAGTATATAATAGATTGCTAATTTTCCCAATTTTGACAAAGGGCTAATTCAATTTTGAGCTTCTTTAAAACTATTATAAACAGAAACCCCTCAAACCTGAACCAACAGCAGATGTTCAAAATGAAAATAAGCAGACTTATCTGATCATACTCATTACCCATTAAAAAAAAACTTCAAAGGCTCTTAATTTCCTCCTTGCAGAGGCCATAATTTATACTTCCAGTCCTACTTCCTACTCCCACCTATATTCCAATATTAGATTGCTGGATATTTTCAGAATACATCATCATTTAGGCGTCTATACCTTTGCTCATTCTACCCCTCTGACTGTTCCCTCCAACCTACTCTCCTGCTGCATCATTTCAATTAACTTAGGGATCTGCAAACTGTGGCCTGTAGGCCAAATCCACCTATTTTTGTAAGTAAATTTTTTTTTTACTGGAACACAGACATGCTCATTCATTTATGTAATGCTTTTGTGCTACAACAGCATAGTTGAGCAGTTGCATTAGAGACCATATGTCCTTCAAAGCCTAAAATATTTATTATCCAGCCCTTTACAATAAAAAGGGCTGGAATCCTACTTGCATTCAATCTTTTGAAGCCTAGTAATTTCAGATCCTTCAAATCAAAATTAATCGCTCCCCCCTCTGCCTTTCCATTATATTGTACCAACTCTAATATTTAACATCCCTGATAATTGTGAGCTCTTTAAAAGCCAAGTCTAAACCCTATTTCTAGTGTAGACTATACATATATAATATATATAAATAATATATATATTTATATTTTTATATAACATATAAATAATATATATTTTAATATAATGTATAAAATTTATATATATTTTACACAACCCACAGTTTTTTACCTTTTCCAACACATCACACGCTTGGGGGAAATATTTTGGAAAAAACTTCTGCCCTTTTCTCTACCTCTTATTCAGTCCTCCCAAAGGAAAGAGAAATGACTAACACTGGCAACATCCTGATTGTTGTTTGTAGTGGGACGGATTAATGTTTTAAAGGTCATTTTTCATGCATGGCCAACCCTTCTGCTCACTCTGCTTAGACAGACATACCTACCAATAAACAAATCACCGGGTAAACTCACTGGGGTAGAGTGTCCTGTGTTTTAGAAGAGGCCCACAGCTTCAGCAGCACTGTCTATAACAGACTGGTGAATTCCGTCAAGGGGAATAGGGAGGTAAAGAAGTCCAATGTCTAATTTTGGCATCAGTTCCAAGTCCAGTTCTTCAATGCAAGCTTATCATCAAAAAAACTAATATTTTTAAACCAAGCTCATAGATGTAGAGAACAGACTGGTGATTACACCAGGGGTAGGGAACAGGGGGCAGGTGAAATGGTGATGGGGTCAAAAGGTACAAATGTCCAATAGCAAAACAAGTAAGTCAGTCCTGGGGACGTAAAGTATAGCGCGGTGACTATAGTTAATAATAATACTGTATTGCATATTTGAAAGTTGCTCAGAGCAAATCTTTAAAGTCCTCACCACATGAAAAAAACTCAATCAACCGGCACATAATATGACTCCAAATACTTGACTGCCACAGTAAATTAGTTTAAAAAATCATTCTTTTAAAATGTGTACCACACTAATGCCACATATACAATATCTTAGTAATGAACTTAGCTGGTAAAATACTTTTGGAGAAAAATAAGAGATAAATATAGGGTCCACATTTAATGATTCAAACCAAAGCCATTCTATTTTTCATCTAATTTATCTGACTCAGTATTTTGTTACTATCAAGTCTCAGCTTAATTAATAACATGAAATAATCATGAATAATATTTTTAAAGTGTTCTTTTCTTTTACTGACTCCAGAAAGAGGGGAAGAGAAAGAGAGGGAGGGAAACGCCGACTGGCTGCCTTCTGCACGCACCCCTACTGGGGGCTGAACACGCAACCCAGGCGCCTCAGGGAACCATTCCCGACCTACTGAGCCACACAAGCCAGGGCATCATGAGTATTACTGACTCATAAAAGTATTCCCCACCTTACTTAATATTGTAAATGGTATCTCCCACCTAAAAAAACAAACATCCCTAGACCCCAGATTCTTTGAATGGCTGCTTTATCTGTTCTTCCTCAAAATGTATCTTCTCAAATGAGTAATCTACCATAAATGTTATCTCCACTGATACACATCTTAGTTACTTTCTAACCTATTACAATATGGCTTCGATTCTCACACCACTCTGCTAAAATTTAGTCAAGGTCCCTGTTTCATGGTACACATCTCATCAACATGTAACAATCCCTCCTTATTTTAACGCACTTCTCTTACATTTGGTGATACTACTCTCGCCTGGCTTTCTACTTAGCCAATGGACTTACTTTTAGTGTAAAAATTCAGTGGCCTTACTATTAGGCTGTTCTTCTGCCTAAAAAATTAAGAGTCCTTAAGGCAAGGCACTGAGTACTCTACTCCTATCATTATACTATCTTTTACCCCTGGATAATCTTATCTATTTGCATGCTGATAATTCCCTAATTTATATCTTCAGCTGAGAAACTACCACTACATAAGTATTATAGCATCTTTCATAAAAAAATAGTGAACACTTCAGGACAGATATTATCCTCGTTTGACAGATTTCCATCTGTGGAAGGTGAAATGACTTGTGCCTCAGGTTATGATGGTGGAGATTAAGAAAGGAATGGTGTTCTTTCAATTCTTCACTCTGTCATTTGGGAAGGCTTAGTGCCTTGTCACTAAGTGGATTACTACTTAAATATGAAGACTACTGGATAAAGTTACTTCCTCTATACTTACACCTTGCCCCTATCCATCAGGAAAGAACTGGGCAATTTGAATTAATGGAGAAAGGGTCTCAAACTTGTTTTTCAACAAATACTTTTCTTAAGACTCTAGGTTGCAAGTGAATTATAAAGGTGACTGAGTATGTAGGGTAGAAGGAGTAACTAAAAAGATATTCAAGAATTTGGGGAAATGTACGTAACAGAGAAGTAAAAGTAGACGCAAATGGTCGGGCTGTCTACAGAAGCAAGCAGGAAAACAAATAGGGAAGATGCAGTCTGGTAGACTGTGGTCAACTAACTGAGTATGGGTAGGGGCTTTTACTTGATGAAAAAGGACAAATGGGAGATACTACTGCTTTGTAAACTATAATCTCAAAGCAGCTATTTCAAACAATGATTAAATGCAGGTTATAAGCTAGACTGAAAGACAGTAAAACCAGCAATGCAGATATTGACATAAACCAGAATCTTACCTGAATCTGCACAAGTACTTACTTTATTAGAAAAACTGAATCCAGGAGATACTTTAAAGAAAGTAATAACTTGGCAACACATTAGGGTAAAGAAAAACAAGAAGCAAATATAAGTAAGCAGGACAGCATTGTTGCCAATTGTGGGAAAACTATAAAAGGAAATGAGAAGATATTTAGAAAAGTGATTCTTTATTGTATATTTTCTAGAAAACACAAAAATTCTCAAAACATTTTTTAGAGAGAGAAGGGAAAGGAGAGAGAGACAGACAAACAGATATCAATTTGTTGTTCCACTTATTTATGCTGAGCTACTCGGCTAGGACTTCAAACCAAAATTTTTATTTAGCTTTAATTAAAAACAAAGTGCTATTGTTCAAATACAAATATGGCATTATTTCGTTACCTTAGTTTCCTAGTGGGAGCAGTAGGTTGGTCTGGGCCTATTCACATTCTCTTATCTATATTCTGTGGTGAAAAAAAAAAAAACTTTTGAAAGATTTACTTAATGATACATTCAGCCCCAAGTACGGACTCAAAATTAAATGGGTCCCCAAAATGTTGAACCTATGAACTTGGTGCTCTAACTGTTATCTATCACCCATGAATGCTGGCCACATGTACACCAAAAGGAGGGAATATTATCAAGAAAGAAACTCCATACATAAAAAAGTAGGATGTATAATTGAAAGATTAGATTTACTAATAAAGAAGAAGAAATTGAATATCCAAATAGCTACATGCCACTGTTGCTCCTCCCAGGGCTGCACTGTGATAGAAGAACCAGGGCTGAAAATCACACAAGTCAGGGGGACCTACATGACACAATAAACACCTGCTTGCCAGAGTGCACGGCCAAGCCGGAAGGGCGATATACATGCAGCTAACCAAAGGAAAGTGGCACAGACATGAAGAGACAGTCCCATGCAAAAGGGAGGCTACACTATGTTCCAACCAGCCCATATCCCAAATCTAACATCTGTAAAAACACGAAATTCCCACGTTGCTGGGTCCTAAAAGTAGCAGAATTTTACACTTCCAAGTATAAAATAATCCAGAAATACTCAGAATTTCAAATTGTACATGCAAAATCTATTGATATACCTATTTTACAAAGAAATCTGGATATATGTCTTAAGCATTCAACTACTCATTATCATCATACACCCCATTTGTCTAGTATATGTTATTAAGCAGTACCATAATTTACATCTTTTTAAGTGGATAAAAAATCCGCTAGTGCTTGAAAAAAAGTAGCTGTACAACCAAGATTTTGGGGTAGTTGACCTATCATACCAGTCTTCATCAAATCCAGATTTCTAAGTAAATCTACTCTTCTGGGATTTACGTTGCAAGAGTGAGAAGATGAGCTAGAGGGTAGCAGAAAACCAAAAAAGTAGAAAGCAAGCAGCAGCCAGAAAGAGGTGTTGGGCTGATTATCTAGAATTTTATTTACCTGGGCTGTCCCATCTTTAAGTGTTTTAGCTCTATGAAGTGTTACCACAACTTCTTCCGAGGTTAAAAATAAAGGAAACGAATATTCTCTGACATTGATACTGCTGATTATAGACGGGGCATGTAGTTTGGAAGAAAGTGTACTCAACAAACACTTGCAGAGTACAGTGCTCTAAGACAGTGATGAGGTTAACAGGAAGAGTAAAATGGAGAACATATACCAACAAAGAGTAGCTTTAATAACACATGAATTTTTAAAAATAAACTTATTCTTTTTAAAGATTTTATTTACTTTTTAGAGAGAGAGAAGAAGAGAAAGAAAGAGACACATCAATACATGGTTGCCCCTCGTATGCCCCCAACTGGGGACCTGGCTCACAACCCAGGCATGTGCCCTGATTGGGAATTGAGCCAGCGACCCTTTGGTCTACTTCGACCCACTGAGCTACACCAGCCAAGACTTTAAAATAAAATTTAAATTAATGTTTTGTTTTCAATTACTACAAAGCCAAAATATTCCTTAGAATGTAAGAAGGCATCAACTGTGTTTTGGTCTCGTACACAAAAAGCCACGATTAGGTTAAGTGATATTCTATGATTCTAAACCGCTATGACTCTGGCTCTATAATACCCTAGAATACATATCATCTATGCTTTTACTACCTTTTCCTCTAATATACCTCATGATCTTTTTATTGTTCATCTGCATTCCCACCAGGAAAAATCTACTGGCAAAACTGTAAAGCTCAAATCTGCTAATAACCTATATAAGTAAATAATACTAGCAACATTTATGGAATGCTTTCTATGTGTAGGTACAAATTAATACATATCAACACGATTAATTCTCAAATGAGCTTATTATCTTCACTTTACAGGTAAGAAACTGAAGTACAGATAGGTTAAGTAAATTGTCCACACTGTAAGTGGTAAATCAAGGACACAAACATAGGCATTACACTATTCAAATAAAAAATTTGGGGGAAATTAATTAAGCTATAGATGTGGTTCTTATCAACAGTTTTGAAATAAGTGGTATCATGGTAATTAAGAGCTGCCTGGAGCCACTACACTACAGAACTACATTGTCTGATGCAATGCGGGAGCCACTTGCCACATGCGGCTATTAGCACCTGAGATGCGGCTAGTCCAAATTCAGATGTGCTATATATGTAAAATACCTAATTTCAAGGACTCAATATTAAAAAAGAATGTAAAATATTTATTAATAAGTTTATAAGTCTTAATGCTAAAATATTTGAGTATAGCAGGCTAATTAAAATTGTTTTGTTAATGCAGTTAGTAAAGCATTTTAAATTACACATTTGGCTCCCATCATATTTCTACTGCACAATGCTGGGATGTAGGAAAGACTCTGGAGTTTACAGAATAACTCTAACCAAACCTTCATCATTTTGTTTTACTGTTTCAACCTTAGGCAAATTAATTACACTGCTTATTAGCTTCCATCTCAGAAAAATAAGGTTTAAAAACAATCCTGAAACCTAATGTTCAGATTTTGGTATCTAAATGTATTTTCTACTCAAAAGAATGAGGGGTTTCTTGGATAGACGGCTGATGTTAGGGATAGGAAAGGTAAAATAAAGGATGAACCTGGAATATGTTGTTTTGGCAGGAAGTGATCAAAAAAATCATTGGGCGGGGAAGGTTAAGAAGAGGTATGGTTTGTCAAAAAAAACCCCCAAAACACTGGAACTAGGGTGACGAGGCAGACTCCCATTGACCAAACTGGGACAACATAGAAAAAAAATAGTAACAGTAATGAATTTAAGCATTGCTTAAATTCGAATCCATGAATTCATAGTGATAAAAATAACTAACTAACTAAACAGTGAAGGATATGGGAAAGACTGTTTTATTATAGAAGATCAACTACTAACTATGGAAGGAATAATGAAGTTACAAAATCATGAATGGATGTTAAAGCTTGTGGGTGAGCCCTGGCTGGTGTGGCTCAGCTGGTTGAGAGCCTCCTGCAAATTGAAAGGCTCCATTCTGGTCACCCGCGTGCCTGGGTTGTGGCCCAGTACCTGGTTGGGGTGACTGTGCGAGGCAACTAATCAATGTTTCTCTTGCACATCGATGTTTTGCTCCCTCCATTCCTCTCTCTAAAAATAAATACATAAAATCTTTTAAAAAATCTTTTTAAAAAGCCCTGGCTGATGTGGCTTAGTGGATTGAGCACTGCCCTGAGAACTAAAGGGTCGCAGCTTCAATTCCCAGTCCGGCACATGCCTGGGTTGTGGGTCAGGTCCCCAGCAAGGGCACGGGAGAGGCAACCACACATTGATGCTTCTCTCCTCTTCCTCCCTCCCTTTCCCTCTGTCTAAAAATAAATAAATAAAATCTTTTAAAAATTAAAATAAAATCTTTAAAAAAACCTTGTGGATGAAATTTTGATGAAGGTATATAAATATCCTATTTCTCAAAGTATTTTCCCCAAAATTACACATTGACTACAAAAGGATAAATGATAACTTTTAGGGAGAAATATGGAGAATAATGCTTTCACTAAATTTTCAAAGCCAACATGAACCTCAAGATATAGTGTACTAAGAAGCACAGGACATCTCTCTTCACAGCTATTCCTGACAAAAATGCAAAATCAATCTGATCATGAAAAAACAACAGGCAACTTCAAATTGGGACACATCCTATAAAATAACTATCCTGTACTTTTCAAAAATTGTCAAGGCTAAGAAATACAAGAGAACCTGAGAAAGTGGTCCACATTAGAAGAGACTAAAAAGATGTGACGACCAATTGCAATACACAATCCTGGATTAAGGGAAGAGCTTACAGATAAAACAGAGAGATAAAATTTGAATGTGGATTGAAATTTAATAACAGTATTATGTCAATGTTAAATCTCCAGGGTTTAACAACCACACTATGGTCTGGTAAAACAAAGTCTTTGATTTTAGGAAATATACATTGAAGAATTTGTGAGTAAAGAGGTACGATATCTGCAAGTTACCCGCAAATTATTTTGAAATAAGATGGATGGACAGAATATGAATATAAGGCAAGAAGGATAAAGCAAATGCAGCACAATATAATTAGTGAATGTGAGTAAGGGTATATAGGAGTTCCTTGTATTATTCTTCCAACTTTTCTAGTTTGAAAGTATATCAAAATTAAAAGTAAAAAATTCAAAACAACAAAAACAAAAAAATTGGCTTATCTCTCAAATCAAATATTCTAATAGACCATACAAGTTCTGCTAATATTTAAAATTACAAAAATGCATTTTTCTTCTGGACTTTACATTGTTTCAAATTTGTAACTTACCACTTACTAATTATATATTCCACAAGATTCAGTACTATATCTGTTATATCGCAATATTATACCAAGCACTAGAACACTATTTAATGTATCCAATGAGCAGGAAAACATGTTAGATGAGCAAACTCAAAATTATAGAACATGATGATTATAGAAAAATAATCAAATTATAATAAGCACCACACTGTAAATAGAGGTACTGATTAGGATATAGAGCTTACAGGACAACTCTTCAATTAAATTATAAAAAAAGAAATAAATCATAGTCATGAATCAGAAGAGATGAGTTCCACAAATAGAGAAAGGTAAACATAATTTTCCTTATCAAGAGTTATATATCTTAGGTAACTACAAGCATGATGAACTTTTCCCCCCATAAAATTAGATTGTGTATGTTACAAAAGAAATGAATCAGATTACTATAAAAGACTAACTCTAAGAATTGAGATTTAAAACTTCACTACTGGCTCAATACTTACTTGCTGTACAACCCTGCTTACAATTTCCTTATCTCATTTAAAAATAACACTTTTGAATCATTTTCTTCCCCTAAGGCAGAAAGGGTATTTTATAAAAATGATTTCAAGCCATAAGAGCACTGAATATGCAATACAGAAATGTGTGTGTGTGTGTGTATATACAAACACACATACAAACATGAAAAGGAAAAAGACTATGGCATTAACAAATACGTTTACAAAGTGAAATATTGAATATAGGCACATTAATAGCAAAAGGTAAATTAAAATAAGTATACAAAGTTCATTTAATCCCAGTTTACAGTATGAATAGGTGTTTCACGTATAGGGTACTGAAAACCCAATCAACAAGTATATATCCTGTTTAAAAGTTTTATTAATTATGTAAAAATAACAATGACAAAAACAAAGTATTAGATGGGTCTTATTGGGTCTCCTGACTAGGTCTGGCTCTCTGGGAAACAACTCTCAAATACAGTTAAAAATTTTCCTTCAAATACAGTACAAATATATATTACATTAAAAATATAATACATAGATTGCATATTATACATAACAGCATTAACTCAATTTTCAATGTTTCCCAATCCTACTTCAAGTATCCAAGAAGGTAAGGCAGAAAGTACTTTTTCCCATCAAATCTAATTAATTTTGTCTTTAATTAAAATTTGACTATTTTTCAAAAGCATGTATATTTTGAGTTCAGAGCCATACTTAATGTATCTAAAGAAGCAAGATGAGAGGATTAAAAAAACCCGAAAATATTCAAAACTATAAAATTGACCAAAGATACCTCAAATCACTGCTTGCCTCAGGCAAACTTAACACAATAACACCGCGGGCCAGTGTCACAATGCTGTTACCCTGCCTGATTCCCACTCAAGGAATTCAACAATTTCTAAGCAGGCCGTCAGTGGAAGAGATCTTTACAGAAGCAATTATGAAAACGGGTCCATTTTGTATTCAGGAAGCACTAGTAACACTTAGCTTAAAAATTTTATATTAAGAATACCCTGAGGTTTCCCTACATTTCTTTAAAGAACTAAAACCACTTATGAATACTTGACTAAAGCCTTTTTACCAGAACGTTTCCTTAGATAAGACCAAAACATGTTTTTAAGGGTAAACAGTAAATTGCTTGAACATAACTTAAATGCCCTAATCAGAGTAGTCTTCCTTCTCGTACGTCTTCCTATGTCCACCGTATTCTGCAGCGCACATTTCTGAGTTGAAGTTGTACTAGTTTAATCCTACTGCGATCTCCCTTTCACTGGTGAAAAACAAGGAAGATCTTTATTCAGGCCCTAACCAAACAAATTTAAGGGGGGTGGGGTGTGAAAGGGCACGAAGTGGCGCCCGAAGAGATGGAAACAAGGTAAGAGAGTCGTTTTCTTAAGGCACTAGGATTAGTGCCTTAACTCCCAATGCCAAGATTTAATCGCCAATCAAGCAAGCTGCTGCCACTATGCACTCTTCTTCCGTCTTCCCCTACTCTCCTTCCCAAGACACCTTTCCAAAACAAACACGCAAAACACACCCCATCCCATTACCCGTGTCGATCCCTTTCTGCCCCCTAAACCAACCTGCTGGATAACAGCTCCGAGCACAACGTCCCACTCTGACAAAACAGCGGCAAGGTCGGGCGGTCCCCACCACCTCCCTCCACCCCGAGCAACCCGTAGAATGACAGTCCCGAGCCCAGAAGTTTGAAGCAGAAACGATTCCGCCCCCACCGAAAGGGAAGACGGATGGCAGGAGAATGGGATGGGAGGCGGGGAGGGCAATGCGAGTGTCTGTGCGGGCACGGGTCCATCACATGACAGTAAAAGAGGACCCGAGTCGTCGGGGCGTCCACCAGGAGAAGGGGGTCGAGGGTGTCATCGCTATGGCAACAGCCCCCTAACCCCCACCCCCGCCGTCCAGACTTCCAAAGAGGGAGGAAGAACTTCAAATCCCAACCGTCAGCGCTCGAGCGGCTCCTTCTTAAAGGGGTACACACCGCGCCGCCGCCGCCAAGCGCGAGAGGGCAGAGTAGGGCGCCCCCGCCCCTCGGGCGACGCCCCCAATGCCCCTAGCCCCCCGCCGGCCCACCCGTGGCCCCAGCAGCGCGAGCGCCCGGGGGATCGCCCGGGTCCCCCTCCCCTGGAACTCGGCTGCCGCCGCCGGCCCGCTCCGCGGCAGCGACAAGGGGGTGTGTGTGCGCCCGGCGGGGGCGCGGACCGGTCCGCCTTTCCCCCGCCGGCTCCCCTCCGCCCGGCCGCGGACCCGCTGGGCCGCTCCCTCCCTCCTGACAGGCTGGACGCGGGCGGCGAGGGGCGCCGCGGAGTTTCGGGGACAGCGCGAGCGAGCGGTTCCCCCCGGGGCTCGGCGAGCGGGTCCGAACTAACAGTTCCCGGGGAGCCCAACAGCTAAAAAGGGGAAGAGGAGGGAGCGCAGACCGCGCCGGGCGACGAGCCCCCAGACAAAAGGCGAGCGCCGGGGCCGCCGCGCCGCCGCCGCTCCCATCTCGCTCCCCCATTGAACTGACCCGAACGGGAGATTCAACTAAACCCCTGAGCCACAAACTCCTCGGGGCTGCGGCAGCTGTCGTCGCGCGGGGCCGGCTCCCCGGCCCCTGTCTGTCTTACCTACACAGTGCATGAGGCGGTGGCGCCAGGAGTCGAGTTCCCGCCGGAATCCTCTCCTCTCCGCCGCGCACCGAGGGCTCCGGCACTGAGCGGCGGCGGCGGCAGCAGCGGCGGCGGCAGCGGCCATTCTCTCTCTTCCCTTGTCCATCTGCGTCCCGCGTCACGCGCCCTCATTTACATACGAGCGGCGCAGGCACGAGGCAGGGGCGCGAGCCCTCGGCGCGAGCCCCGGAGCGCGCGCCCCCCGGAGGGGGGTTGATTGACACGTGTCACTACCTTCCCTCGGCCCTGCCCTCCCCCTCCCAACCGCTCCCTCTGGGAGAGGCGGGGAGGGAGCGCGAGGAGAAGGAAGCAACCTGCCGCTTCCGCTGACCCCGCCCCCCTGCCACTTCCCACTCCCTCCTCCCCCCTGGAGTTTACTCGAGCGAGCCATACAGCTCCCGCCGCCCGCGAAAACCCGAGCGAGGGCTAGAACCTCCGAGCCCGGCCAGGAACCGGCGCGCTACGGAGCGGACTGACAACTCCTCCCTCCTGCCTTCCCGACGCGACTCGGGCTGCCCGTAGACTTCACTTCCCAGTCTCCATTGCGCCTGAGTCCCAGAACTTTGCCGGACGCCGCGGCGCCGTGAATGCTGGTCCCTGTAGTCCAGCAGGGATGGGCACTCTTTAGTTCTCCCTCCACACTTGGGCTCGTAGACCGGTCGGGCTCGTAGACTGGCCTTGGACTTCTCTGCGTTTCGCCTCTAGTGAACCTGGCCGCTAACGCCCTGCGCTCAGAACTGCGCTCTGCCCGCCTTGCCCCGTCTGACCCAGCAGCTTTAGCTTCTTTAAGTTCAGCGATAGAAGGGCCGTGAGAACCGCAAGGCTTGACCGCTCCTTGACGGTTCAAGCTGCACTTTGTGCACCAAGTGTTGGAAACTTTGGGGGACCATTGTCATTCTGCTATTGCAATGATGGAGCGAGCTGGTCATTAGACTGCATGCCAAATAACTGCCGAATAACCGGAGAGATTCTGCAGTAACATCAGTTTCCAGGGAGAAGAGATCTCGGAAACTGAGAATTTGTGTAAGGATTAGGGGCGTATTTCACTGAAACTCAGTTACGGGGGAATTGGGTGTGACTGGATGAAAACCCCCAAAGGGGAAACTTTTTATCATCCTCAAAATGTAAACTCCTGGAAAACAGCGACCCGTTGAGACTTCTGTCCGTGACATGTTTCACTTGCCTGACCCTAGTACAGTGCGTGGCATGGCATTTAGGACTTTACAAATGTTATGGGATGAATTAATTCTACACAGTGCTAGGGCAAATATTTTTTCTTCTTCAGAGAGAACTTTTCATTAAATACGCGTATCAACGTCAATGACATTTTTGACTTTTGCACTACAACAGTTGTGCATGTATTTCTTTCTTTATATGTGCAGGGGGCGAACCAAAAGTTTATTGAGAAGTTCTGTGTATTGCTGGAAATTGATGCACAAGTATGCGGGAAATGTTTTAATTCTTCCTGGAAACGACTATGAATTCTCAGTTTAGTACTGTTCACAGTTGGAAAAGCAAGTAAAAAATCACTTTGTGAAGGTGCTTTAGGAATTATCAGTGGATAGTTTCAGTTACTGATTCCACTCGATAATTAATTGCCAAGATGATCAGCATTTGTAGCTTTCCTGATGACTTTCACAGTAATCTACATTAGTTAGGATGGGTTAAGTTTATGGGTTAGTTTATGTAATAACAAGCAGTTTGGACAAGGGATCCAAAATTAGGGGGGACCTAGAGAGTGGAGCTTCACAGCAGGTCATTGTCACCAAGCAACCAGATGGCTTAGGAAGGCCCCACTCGCTATAACTTCCCTGCTTGCAGGATAGACCCAAGGAAGATGAATGGCAAACTGTCTCTTCCTGAAAATGATACAAGCCAATTCCACTCACATTTCATAGGTAAGCAAATTATAGAGGCATGTCTGTCTTCAAGGGAAGATTGGAAGTATAATCCTACTATTTGCTCAAGAAGAAAGATAACCAGAATTTACGGGTGAACAGCACCAATGATTACTGCAACCCGTCTTTCTAGTCACCAATGTACAGTTCATTCTCCTTACACTACAAAAATGCACTCACCCCTATCACAAGTGAGACAACCCACAAGTTCTAATTAGTAATGGAGGTTATCTCAAACTCCAGGATCTTGGGGTGATTCTATATGTGATAACATAATAATGTCTATATTAGAACAGGAATAAGCCTCTCTTGTTATAGAGACCTGAAAAGAGAAAGGATCAGTCTTCTTTGCTTACACACACATGCATGTACACACATATTCAACACACAATGGTGGGACAGTAACAGAATGAACACGGTGAAGAAGAAGAATGGGAGACTCACGTGAATAGTTTTAGCAAATATTGTACCACAGCTAACATGGGTTATTAAATTTCCAGGCTTTCACAATAGTTTCCTTGCCACCATCCACTGAGTGTGTAAGTCACAGCCACATATTTTAGGTTTTCCATTGTCATAACTCTACCTCCATCTGGGTACCAATTTCCTGATAGTCAGAATGTGCTATGTTATGCTCCAGTAACTGAAACTCAAAAGCTTCTGCACGGCTAAAGAAAACATCAGCAGAATGAAAAGGGAACCAGCCATATGGGAAAATATATTTGCCAATGATACCTCAGACAAGGGTTTGATCTCCAAAATAAAGAACTCATGCGACTCCACTCCAGGAAGACAAACAATACAGTTAAAAAATGGGCAAAGGACCTGAACCGACACTTCTCCAAGGAGGACATACAGAGGGCCCAGGGATGTATGAAAGGATGATCCGCATCACTAGCCATCAGAGAGATGCAAATTAAAACCACAATGAGATACCACTTCACACTGGTCAGCATGACCATCATAAACAAATCAACAAACAAGTGCTGGCGAGGTTCTGGAGAAGAGAGAACCCTAGTGCACTGTTGGTGGGAATGCAGACTGGTGCAGCCACTGTGGAAAACAATATGGAATTCCTCAAAAAACTAAAAATGGAACTTTTTGATCCAGCAATTCCAATGTTGGGATTATACCCTAAGAATCCTGAAACACCAGTTCAAAAGAAGCTATGCACCCCAATGTTTATAGCAGCACAGTTGATAGTAGTCAAGTACTAGAAGCAACCTAAGTACCCACCAGTAAATGAGTGGATCCAAAAACTGTGGTACATTTATACAATGGAATACTACACAACAGAAAGAAAGAAGGAACTACCCTTCACAATAGCATGGATGGAAACAGAGAGCATTATGCTAAGTGAAATAAGCCAGGTGGTGAAAAATAAATACCAGATGATCTCAGCTATAAGTGGAACCTAATCAATAAAGCAAACAAGCAAGCAAAATATAACCAGAGACATTGAAATAAAGAACAAACTGCCAGTAACAAGAGGGGAAGAGGGGAGCCATAACGGGGGAAAGGTCATCAAGGAACATGTATAAAGGACCCTGGACAAAGTCAAAGGGGGCTAGAATTCAGGGCGGGAAATGGGGGTGGGTGAGGTGGAGGAAAGTGGTGGTGGGAAAATGGAGACAACTGTACTTGAACAACAATAAAAATAAATAAACAAAAAAAATAAAAAGTAAAAAAGTTTCAGTGACTTAACACAAACATTTATTTCTTGCTTAAACTATATGTTCTCCAAAAGTCAGTGTGAAGGAGGGTGGGGAGAACTATTCCATGTCCATTCAGGGATCCAGGTTTATGGAGATCCACCATCTGGCCCCTCCCCAGTCACCATGACAAGGGAAAGAAGATGTTAAATCACTGTCCAGCTCTTAAAGGGTTCTGCCAGAAGTGACATATTTCATTGGGTGAAGCAAATCATGTGGCCATGATAGATCAAATAGCTCTGCAGGTGTGACCAACCACCTAAAAACTTAATAGCTTAGAGCATCAAGTATTTATTTAGGCCACGAGTCTATAGAATGGCAATTTGTTTAGGTTTCAGCTGGACAGTTGAGCTGGCCCGGGCTGAGCTCACTCAGGTGTTGGTGATTAGTTTCCTATTAGAGTGACAATTCTGTTTCTGAAGTTGAGCTGACTGTCATCTGGGACAACAGAGCAAGCAGGCCAGTTGTCCCTCATCATCAAGAAGGTAGCCTTGACTTGTTTACATGGTGGGCAGTCACAGGGTTTCAAGGTCAGCAAGAGAGTAAGCCCCAATGTCCAAACGTTTTTGAAGCTTTGGCTTTGGTCCCATTTGCTCCATCCAGTTCACATGGCTGAAAGAATCATATGGCCAAGCCCAGAGTCAATGAGGGGAAGTAGAATCTACCTTTTAACGGGAAGAGCTGCAAGTCACCTTGCTGAAGAGTGTGGATGGGCGGGGGGGATAATCCATGGTCGCTTTTGTAGTCTACTGCAGATGGATAAGTGCAATTTACCTTGTTCCCCAAAAGAAGGGAGAATAGAAACATTAATGAACAAAACTAAAGAGTACAATATCTCTGGAATTTTTAGGCTGCATATCCATTAATTCAGGGGTAGTGGAGGATCACATATCCAAGATTGTCTCCTACACTGGAAATCTACTTACTTGCAAAGGAAAAGTTAAGGTTCTTTGGAAAGTTGTTTTGTGCTGCAATTTATTTCGTATATATAGGAAATCATTTGTTTATTGCTGTGTAACAAGCCAGTGCATAACTTAGTGCCTTAAAAGAACAACCAACCATTTGTTATTGCTGGAAAGTCTGCAGTTCAGATGGGCAGTTCTGCTGATCTGGCAAGGTTTTGCTGATCTTGGCTGGGACTGTTCATGCTGGAAGCCACATGAACCAGGATGGCTTCACTCTGGCCTGGAGTTTAGTTCCCATGTGCTGAAATAATGGGAATGACTGAGCCATGTATCTCATGTGTCTCATCACTCAGGGGCTAGCTAGAGCTTATTTATATAGTGGCAGCATGTCAAGCACAACAAGAGCATAAACACTAATGTGCAAGTGTGTTTTCAAGTCTTTGCTGCATTACATTGGCTTGTTACTGTCTCATTGGCCAAGGCAAAATCAGATGATCAAGTCCAAAGTCTGGAAGACACTAACAAATGGCAGGGATACACAAAGGTCTTAGCAAATTGGGGTCATTACTTCAATCAAACCACTATAAATATCCATCAAGGTCACTATTACCTAAAACTGATAAGTACATCTATGGAGTTCTTATACAGTACCAAGTACAGATATAAACTGCTGGGAAAATTAATAGTTTCTTGATTTATTTGAAAACTCGGATGTCAATTCTCAATCTAGGATACACTTTAGGAGACTATGATATAAAGATACACATAACTTGGAGCAGTTGGAAATACACATATTACTGCAGTAGAGAAACCTGAAGTTACAGAAGGTATGACTACAATGTATATTTTCTTACTTTGCAAAAAAATAAACAATCCAATATACTAGCAGGGTTGTAAAATACCTATTCAAGTATGAATTATAGACATGTAACAAAATAACACACATTTTCTAATTTAATATTTTAAACATTTTTGTATGCACTAGATACTTGTAATTGTAAGGTGTAATGATTAGCTGCCTTAATTAATGATAAAATGGTTCATAATGCTGAAAAGGCATTTTGGAATAAACTTATTAACTGCTTTAAATATTTCACACTATACTATATTTCCTTTAGTTGTGAACTCTAATGTACTGCAGTGATAAGAAATCTAAAAATCAGACAAATTTGATCAAACAATTATTTAGTACATAAAAAAATAGCCCCCTTAGGATTTCTTATCAGATACATTACCATTATGTTACATTCTATGCAAACATCTTAGATTCATCCATGATTATGAGCCAAAGATTTCTCAGCATTGTTTTTCTTATAGGAGCAAGGACCCTAAGAACATCAGCATCTCAGCTATTCATGCTGATACATTTAATTTCACTAGTGCAGTTAAATATTAGAGATATCTAAAATAGGTGAATGATTTTGTCTTCTTGATGCATTTCCAAATATCATGAATGTCTCTTTTATACATTTGGTAGGGAACAAAGATAAAATTTCACAGGAAGGAATAAAAATTGAAGAGACAGAAATATAACAGTGATGTGTTTCATTTCTTAAAGAGTAATGGCTACCTATTTCCTATTCCAAGACTGATTTAGGGTACCAAAAACAAACAAACAAAAAATAGGCACGATAGTTGATCTAATACTGTCACCCATCTAAGATACTGGGTGGTATCTTAGATTTTCTTTATGTTCTTTGTTTAGTTCAATCACTGGGTATTTTTAGAATATTACTAGTACGTTCTGTTACCATCTTCATATTAAACATCCTCTCTGTGGACAGAATTTTCATTGCATTAGGAATACTCAGGCCCTAACCTGTCAGGATAACCAATTAATAGGGTGAGCATGTTTTCTTTTCTTTTCTTTTTTCTGAACAATACCTTTGAACTTGGCATCTGCTTTTAAAAAATAACCCTTATTATCTACTTTCTCTTACATCCAGGTGGATGATAATAGGATCTGATCTGTCACTATTCTTTTTGTGTCCACTTGAAATCATTCTCCCAGCCCAACTCATTATCATTTCATTTTTAGCCTTTTAATAAAATTTCAATGTATTATATACTTATGGTGGCAATTTTTCCAATTTAATCCAATTGCATAGTTCAGTATCAAAGTTAAATAAAAATGTCATCTATAGCACTTATACCACTACAGTTTAGAGAGAGTACAGATCATTTCAGTCAATCCCCTAGCTTTGCAGATAGGGAAATTGAGGCCCAAACAGGATGAGCAATTTATGTAGGCCACACATCTTAAAAGCAGTAATACCCAAACTAAAGATCAGATTTCCTGATTCCTAATCTGGACTTTGCTTTGCTATAATTAAGCCATCATTTGTTGAGCTCTGACATACATTATTAATTCACTTGACCTTTATCATAACCATACATAATAAGTCCTATTATTGTTATCCCTGTATCACAGGGAAGGTATTAAGAAATTGGCTCAGAGAATTTAACCTGTGCAACATCGCTCAGCTAATTTGTGGTAGAAATGGAATTTGAGTTGCTGTCTTTCCGAATTTAACTACAACTTTACACTGGAAAGCAGGAAAGAAGGCGGTAAAACTGCCTCAAAAAGAATCAGAAATTGAGGAACTTGGACTTCATCTGATTTTCATGAGGGACACTGATATTTGGGGAAAGATAATGACAAACAAAAAGCATGATCCCACAGTGTTTAATATGGTCACTGAGCCACACTGGGGTTTTTGCTGCTCCTCATTTGATAACTTCCATGTTCTTCTGTCATGGAAATTGTTCAGTACTTCCCAGCTAAATGATCACTACTCCTTTCTGTGCTCTTAGAACATGTTATTGATACTTTTTCATGGGTCTTATATTCTTCCATGCATTATCATTACAGCATTTATGAATGTATCTTATTGTTTCACTCTCCCGCTTTGTAGATTATGAAGTCAGGGTCTGGGTATTCACCATTTCTGTAGGCTTGTTTTCTATATTTCACTTGGTACCAAAGACACTTTTGCCGAGTTGAAATGAAAGGGCAACAATGTAATTTTTTAAAAATGTGAAAAATATAGGTCTTCTTTTACCCCCACACCCACCACCATTCTATTCATAAATCCAAACTTATTTTACATACCTGATGTCAAGAAAATGACATAAGGAGGCGGCATGTTTGCATTTTATAGGAGTTATATTTCAAACCAAGGAATTGACATCAACTGGCTTTTCTGCTTGTTGAAGCCCCTGATATAAAGTAAACGACAAGATTTTATACAAATAAAGCATATCACTTTACTTACTAAAATGCTTTCATGAACAGAAATGTGGACAATTTATGAATTTTAAAATAGTCCTCTATGCTATTGATAATAGGTTGGGTTTGGTGTTCAGTTACAACACATAGAAAGTGTTTATTTTGATATGAAAATAGTACAAAATACAAATATTTCATGGTAAAGAAGCCTAGCAATAAAGCTCTGAAGTGAAATCCAGTGACTTTAATACATTCATTAAAAACTATCCTCATAAGAAGGTTTATTAACACAATGAAATATGAAAAGGGTCCATACTGATATTCACCTAGAGAAGAGAGGTGAAGTAAAGATAGAAAAGAATGAAGCAGTTCAATTATACTATGATTTACCCTTATAAAAAAGAAAAGAGAATTATATATGACATTGGTATAGCTTTAGTACCTTTTAACTCAGTGGTCAGTATGTCAAAATCATGTAATATTTGAAGATATAAATTATAATAATAAAATCTAAATTATAATGAATAATCACTTATGCAACAGTGGAGTGTAAGGAAAAGTTTAATATTATCCTATTATAGGATTTCACAATTCATAAGCAAAATCACTTGATCTTATTCTTATACACTAAAGTCATTAAGCTCTTAACCAGAAACTTGAAAGAAAAAGGAATCTAAATAGAAAACTTCAGCAACTACTTTGAATATCACTGGTCCCCTCCAATCTCCATTTCTCCTTTGTTCCCAGGAAATAAAACTGTAAGATAGAGGTCAGAGGTGAGAGGCCGGGCGCAGAACCTAGGGATTGGTTCAAAGATGGTGTGGAAAGCTGTGAGAACCATCGACTCATCCCCTGGACTCTCACTGCGCAGCAAGGCATTTTTATCTCAACTGCTGTAACAGGTCGGAACTGCATTTTTTGGAGAAATTGGACTGGAGAGATTATGGATTTAAGCACAGTAGAGGAAGGGCTCAAGTTACAGACTAAACAGAGATTATTAAGTAAAAGTTTGCTAAATCTACGCTTCTTTGCTCTCAAGAACACCTATAGCCAAATGTATACCTTTTAGCAGGAAACTGGAGATCCGTGTCAAGGGGCTGTTTCATCCATTTCCTAAGGCGACTATTTTGGCCAGGAGGACTGAACATTTTGATTGTTTAGGACTGGGTCATATGACAAGTTCTAGAGTGAATCACGGGCCAGCGTTACCCACATGGACTCAAAATCAGAGAGAGAGAGAGGTGGTTTCCCAAAGAAACAGCAGGGCACTATTGCCAGAAAAAAGAGGATGTAGATATCCAGGCAGGCCAAAACAAAGAGCCATTTTATTGAAAAAAATTCATTTCCTTTACCCTGACCTTTTTTAGAGAGATGAATATTCCTCCAAGCAAGCCTTTCACAACAGAAAATAACATTTGAGAACGCTTGTTACTGTACATACGACTTTATATCTCTGTGCATCTTATCTCTGACCATTTTATTTCCTGGTGTGTTAATTGTGAAGCAGCTCTCTTCAATAGAAAGATAACGTGAGATACAAATACGAGCCACCTATACAATTTTATATTTTCTAGTAGTTGCTTTTAAAAAGTAAAATTAATGTTAAGAATATATTTCATACTTCTATACCTCTAAAACATTATCATTTCAACATATAGTCAATGTAAAAGTTACTAATGAGATAGTTTACATTCTTTTTTAATACCATCTTCAAAATTCTAAGTGTATTTTACATGCGCAGCACATTTCAATTCAGATTAGCCACATTTCATAGTCAGAGCAAATAGAGGCTACCAAATTGGGCAGAACATTTCTGGACTGTGAAAGCTTTTACGTGCTCTAAAGTAGTTCTTATTCTCTCAACCAATTTCCTCTCTTAAAAACCTTCTTTTCATTCTAGCCGTCCTTCTTCCTTCAATCAAATAGTACATACAATGCATCAAACTGGACAATGTTAATTTATTCACAGTCTTACGATTTGGTGAAGGGAATCAAAAAGAAGTGTTCGCATATTTTTGATTTTTCAAGAACAAGAGCCGAAATGAAATGGCAAATCACACTGGTGCTATCATTTCGCATGAGTTAAAGCAATATGAAACAGATGATCACATCTTGATGACAATTATGGTACTGCTTGGCAGGAAAAATGTGAAGAAAGAATTTGGCCTGGTAGCATTAAATAGCTGCCCAGATAGGTTCTACAAGGAATAGGGAGAGTGAGAAGAATCAAGTTACCCGCACGCAGCTAATGAAACAGTTGCATCATGCTGTTGGGGGAATCTCAATTGCTAAGAGAGAGTGCCTGTTCGTACACCTTGCTTCCTCAAAGAGGTCAGGCTTGCACATACTCACTTTTGAGAATAAATCTTCAGTCGTGCTTTTTTGTACATTTCAAAAGCAGGCTCTTTTAAAAAAATTTTTTGAATCCCTCAATGCAGGAGTTTATTTTGGCACCTTGAGGATTATGTAAAATTTATTGCCGAAGCAGCATTTTCTTTTAAAGCATTCGTCTCCCAGCACTTTGTCAGAAAGATTAAAAATAAAATAAAATAAAAAGCTCTCCAAAATGTCAACTGCTTTGGGATGGGTGTTTCGCTATTTTTTTTCAATTCAAACAAAACAGCAGTATATATAAAAGTGTGACAACTTTATTTTGCAAACTCAGTATAATTAAAATTTATATCGGCTATAAAAATACTGTTCATTTTCAGAGAAATATCTTAAACAACTTGCATTTCTATAAGCTAAGTGATTTCGTTTTCAAATGTCAATATTGAAGATACATACCATATCATAAAATGTATGTTTTAGCCAGAAAGCAAAGCCCTACTCGTAAAAATTCAATGAGCATGCTGGGTACCTAACATTTGTCAGGTGCTGCACAAAGTGCCGGGTTTGTGGTCTGAAGTCGCAGAATCTGCCCCCGTGATCATGACCTCCATCCACAATGTCGCTGCACCATATATGCAGACCTTCCTTTGAGAAGTTACAGCTGGATTTTTCCCTGAAGACCATTCTCTTTCCTATTCCCAATGTATATGGCACTTCCTATGGAACCGACTCCATCTCCTGACTGCAGACTTGAGCAGGCGACTCAGGACTGGCCAATGAGAACATTGCCCTTCCATGGCATTAGCAGTCGGGGCCATTGAGACACAATGAGATTCGGAAGAGGCTCTTGCTCTTTTCCACTAAATGTGCTACAGCCATCTTGCAACTATGTGGGGTTTGAGAATGAAGCCAACGCCAAGAAACAGAGCTCACAAAAGGAGAGAGAGAAACCAAGTCCTATAATCAACTCTGTCTAAAGCCAATAACCTTGGCCTAAAGGATGAGAAGAAGAGAGTAAGCCAAATGAAAACAATGAATCGAGGGGAGGGAGGATGGAGTTTAGAAGAGGAAAGAGCATTCCAGCCAGATAATATGAGACCAAAGGCAAATACAGCTTAATGAAAGGTTAGTTTTGGAAGGACATGAAATGACAATAATAGATGGTCAGAAAGCAGACTGGAGAGTTAGGCAAGAATCAGATTATGGAAAATCTTATCCTCCATGTTAAGGAACATTAACACAGGGGATGACAGCATCATGGAAATACTTGAAGCAGGGGAGTGACATGGCCATAATTTTATTGGAGAAAGAACATTCTAGAAGCATTGCAGGGTGTGTTGGATGATATTAGAGGTGAGGGAAACTTTTGGAAGACTATCATAGTCCATTCAAGAGCTAACAAGGTTGGGAAATAGGGCAATGGGAGGGAGAAAGCACAGGAGAAGTGAACCATTTCTTTATTAATTTTATTAAATTTGAGTTTTTAAAAATCAAAGTTTTCTTATCAAAGCAATATGCACTCATGGTTTTAGAATAAATTAGTACCAAGTGGTTTTTTTTTTTAATGAAAAACAAGTCCACCTCATTCTTCCTCGATCCCACTCTTGCTCCCCAGAGCAAACTACTTTTAATTTTTTAACTTTATGTTACTCGTTATTCTTGTGGTCAGTTAGGACTGCCACATGCAATTATACCCTGCACAGATGCACGGCTGCACGTGGCAGCCCTGAATTAACCCCATATTGCTGGCAATGTGTTCACCACTATTTCCTGACTTGTTTTAGACAGTATTGAACTATTCGCTTCCCCTCCACCTGTCTGTCACCGAATATGGTGACATTACTATTTCGACACATGTTTTTCAATACATTTGTGATTGCTATGGGTTGAAACGTGTTCTCCCCAAATTCATATGTTGAAATCCTAACATATACTACCCCAGAACGTGGCTAAATTTTGGAGACAGGACCCTTAAGAGGTGATTAAAGTAAAATGACCTGAAGTCAAATGAGGTCAGCCCCTAACTCGATCTGACTGGTGTCTTTATAGGAAGAGAAAATTTGAACACACAGAGAGAGGTGAGGAATGCGTGCACGGAGAGAAGACCTTGTGAGGACACAGCAAGAGGGTGGCCACCTGCAAGCCGAGGAGAGAGGCCCCAGAATGAAATGACCTCCGCTGATACCTTAATCTCAGACTTCTAGCTTCCAGAACTATGGGGAAATAAATATCTGTTGTTTAAGTCACTCAGACTGTGGTAATTGGCTTTGGCAGTCCCGGCAAATGAGTGCAATGATTGAACTTAAAAAATATGTGATACTTTTGTTGCTTGTCCGATCAACAATATATTTGATTCTCCATTTCTCAAAATAAAGTTTTTATAAGCACGTTTCCCTTTCTATTGGTTCTCTATTTCCCTCGCAGCTTCCACTTTTCATCATCTGTATATTTTACATCAAGTTTGATAACATTTGCAGTATTTGGCCCTAACAATGGATAATCAATACAAGTTGTTTACTTGATACGACTACGTTTACTTATTAGCCAAGTAGTTAACTTTTTTATTTTCCTAAGTTTTTTCCTCCCTCTCTCCTTTTCTTTCCCCCTCTCTCCTCCCTCTCCCCATCTCTCCACTTGATGGACCTGTGAGTTTTCTGGATTCAGGTGGGCTTGGTTCAAGATTATAGGTCAGGTTTTTGTGCACTCCACCTGTCTTACTCTGAGACCCGTGGCTACTTGGGTTACCCATAGATGGAGGTCAGAGGTTGAAGACTGAAGTACTGAGGGCGGGCAGCCAGTCAGAGAACGCCTTTCAAACACAACCAGGCTGCACTTCCGCAGGCCATGACACCCTTTTGCCTGTTGCTTGGAGAAAAGAGCAGAGCCTTGTAAGCCACATGTCCCCCACCCCTCCACCCCACGCGGAGACTCCCTGTCCTTGGCTGCAGATGCCCGGTCTCTCCTGCAGAGGCCTCCCTAGGTGCCGCCTGAAAAGCTTGGGAGGGGTTAGTGTCCCAGGGTTCCTTTATTTAGGGATTTGGTTTGGTTACTCTCTCTTGGTGGTCTGGGACAATTGGAGACTAGGGCAGGAGGGGTGCAGAGTCCACCAGCAGACCCTCCCCATTGGCCAAGGTGGTGGTAGGGGAGGTCCTTACACTGAGCCCCCAAAAGGCTATCAAGACAATTGGATAAGGGAAAAAGCCCTCCCCTAACCCCTTCCAGTACCAGATTGAGGGTGGGACCAAGCGGAGGCAGGCACTAGGCCAAAGAAGTTAAAATGATGGTAGGGGGAGGTGCTGGACCGAAGAGGCCTGTCAGTCTAGCCAGAAGGAAGAAGGGATTGGTTGGGAGGTGGACACACCTGAATCCTGAAGATAATATAGCCCCAGGTGATGAAGAAATGCTCTCTTGCTGGTGGGTGGCTTGCTCATCACCTGCACTCTCGCCTGTGCATTTTCCTGTTCTCTCCACGGGCCATGGGACCCATGACCGCTAAGAGGGAGCCCCCCGACTCTTCCCCCGCCCCCACCTAGCGATGCACTGACTTGTGCGTTTGTGCAACCTTGCAGCCCCAGCAGTCACATGGCCCATAGCCACGTAGGTTCCATATTCAGGTTCCAGCTGGGAGCAAGCTAAGCTACCCGGATGACTGCTTTACAGCCACTTGCAGGCTCCAAAAGACTGTACTTTAAAAAGGAGCAGGAACTCTGGACACCACCTTTTTCTTGGTCTTGCTGAGGAGGGGAGCTTTGAGACAGGAGTTCGCCTGTGTACCAGATCGCACAGCACCTTAATAAAACCTCTTTCTTTCCTCACCAGCACCTGCTCTCAAGTTTGGATTTCATGGCGGTGGGCTGCTGAACTCCCTGTTTTTGTTTGGTAACCCTCAGGGCATACTCTCATCATGGAAATGACAGAAGTTCTTGAGGGCTAGCAAAACAACGTAAAGCATTTAAAGTCTCTCCTTATGTCATATTGGCTAACATTCCACTGGTCAAATCAAGTCATGCACACAAAGTCAATGGGGTGAGATGTGTATTCTGCCCATGATGAACCTTGGCAAGGATTGTGGGAAGGGAAGGAAGAATTGGGAGTCAATCTGACAATCCACCACAGGTACCAATGGCTACAGTTAACAGCCATAGTTTTTCCTAGATTATTTGCTTAATTCCTTTAGATTGGAACATTATATTTTTCTGTTTTTTAGGCAAATACCTGTCTTTTGTTAAAGATCATATACAACAAGAAAAAAGCCTACGTATATAGAATAATAGCATATAATAGTGACTTATATAAAGCAAGCACTCAGTAGATATTTGAATGAATGAGTAAATAAAAAGATAATGGTTCTTAACAAAGAAGCACTTGGGAGGATTGGGAATTTAAAAAATATATATTTATTTATTTTTTCCTACCATAAAATTGAGACAGTTTCAGAGTCATATATGAAAAATGTATGTTACCTACCCTGTATTTATTCTCTTATTAACTGAAATTTTCAGTTAATATGTTTAATTTTACTTTACAATACATAAAAGGCTAATTTAAAATTATTTGCCTCCCTAAAAATACTATTATGCAGAATCATTTGCTTGAAAGAGTTAAGATTTCATAGTATAGTTGCTTTAGCATTTAAATGGAAAATATCATGTCAAAACTCTAAAAAATGAATTTTTGTATTACCTTTTCTTTAAAAATGTAGCCTGAAATACACAGAAAATTCTGCCACATAAGTGACTTTTTCCAGTCTCTTAGGACTACACCTACAGGTTTTAATTTTATTAGATTTGCATATGAATTAGAAATAATTTGCACAATGATATTTTTTCTAAAAGAAGTTTAAAAACAATTATTACTAGCTAGTACATTTTATTAAGAGCAGTAATAGCTTATTTGATTCAGGTCTTTGGCAAAGACGAAAAATGAAAGAGCTATTTGGGCCAGCACCATGGATTTTGTTCATGAAAGGAGGCCAAGCGCAAGGCTGCTTTAACAACCTTGGTTTGATTGTCTTTCTGAAAGCTTTCTTGTTATAAAATGATAAATTTGGTAATTCAGTAATTCTTTGATGTTAATAGGTTGCAAGGTTATTCTGCAGTGGTAGGCACTCACTCTGAGGAGCTTGGTTGGCCTTCCCCATCTAGTTTAAATACCTTGCTCTGCCGATGGGAGAATAGCGTTGGAGGACCAGCGAGACCTGTATTCACATCTTGGTCTGAACATATCTCATTATCCCTTTGCCCATTAATACATCTTTGTATCTCCACCAGTTATTTTTTTTCTTGCAGCGTGCCTATGGTAGAGACATGTAAAGGTCATCCAGATGGGTGAAGAAAGCCTTTGTTACCATAGAATGTTTCGGGTTTAGGAAGCTTCTATTCTGCAGAGTTTAGATCTCGGGAATAACCTTGCTATTCATTGCTGGCCAGAGCATGTTTGTGACAGCCATTAGGATCTCATCTCTGCATTTATTTTTCAAGGGTAATTCTACGGAGTAGGCAGCAAGGGAACTTTGCATGAAGTCAAATTTCTAAGTTTAAAAAATGATCCCACAGTATGCTTTGTGTGCAAGCTCCGTGCCAAACCAGCTATCACTGTTACAGGTGCAAAGAGGACCTCCTTAAATTCACTGCTGCTTCAGTTTTGGGGTAACAGACTTCTGTCCAACTAGGTGAAAAATGATGGAGTAGGGGCAAAGGCACCTGCTAAGTTGGCTGTGTGCAGGTACTCACTGTCTTTGTCACTGTTTTATCAGCCTCACCTGACAAAGTGAGAAGATATTAGGCATGTGAATTGGTTGCCTGGGGCTGCCCAGATACAGTACCACATGCCGAGTGGCTTAAAACAACACTAACATATTATCCCGTAATTCTAGATCCAGAGGTCAGAATCAAGAAACCTGTAGGAGAATTCTTCCTTGCCTTTCTGGGCCATTGGGGGTTTGCTGGCAGTGTTTGGAGACCTCACATGCAGCTGCAGCACACCCAGCTCTGCTTTTATTGTCACGTGGCGTTCGCCCCATATGTCTCAGTCATCACATGGCTGCCTTCTTAAAAGGACACCAGTCATTTGGATTAGGGGCCCGCTCACCCAGTATGACCTCTTCTTAACTGTATCTACCATGACTCTTTTTCCAAATAAGATCAAATTCTGAGGTGCTGGGGGTTAGGACTTCAAGATAATTTTTTGTTTTCTTTTGGGCTGGGGAGAAGGGGGACTACAATTCAATTCACGAAAGAGTACAAGCAGAGGATGGACTTGCTAAGCATGGAAGTGACTCTTGTCAGGAAAGGGCTGCTGCTGGCCTGTATGGAGCCCGTGTGAACCAGGGAAGATGCTCCCTGTGGGTGGACACAGTGGCCACGCCAGGGGTCATTGCTGGGGACAGAGCACAAGCTGGATGGCAGCTTTGCTTATTGCATCAGTATAGTGTCTCTGTGCTGTGCACAGTACTGAGACTGGAAATAGATGATGAGAGTGAAATGTGGGCCATAAGAATGTTAGCGAGAACAAGTTGATGCAAATGGAATATTTTGGTGGGGTTGGAACCGAATAGGGGCAGAAGGTGACATTTATTGACTCATTCCACTGGTGCTTATTGAGTATCTGGTACACACTCGGTGTTCTAGTGGCGCTTGCTGTACTGCACAGAACAGAATAGAGTAGGCACCTTCTCTGTCCTCAGGCACCTACAGTCTAGTATAGACAGATAATGAATGAGCAGATAGCAAGCACAGTGTTACAAATTAGGGGAAGTGTTTTAAAAGAAATAAAGATGGTATAGTGAGAGAAGAAAATGGGGATGAGGGAATAAGTAGATAAATTAGGGGAAGTCAGGAAACAATACCTCAAAGTAACATTTAAATGATGGTCTAAAGGATATGACGTACAGGTGATGGTGAAAGCCAGATCTCCTGGGGTGTGATGCAAAAGACACCTGACCTAGAAACTCTTCAGATCATTGACTTTATATTTCTTTGTATCTTTTTCAATTTAGCTTTGTAATATACTTCTATTTCCTATAATTAATATAATTCATTATTTTGCAGAAAGTGTTTAGTAGACTCTCCCCTTAGAAGTAATTTCATAAATACAACGCAATTCAGCTTTATCAACATTTGCAGCAGTTGTTGTGAAATGTAAAGGCTATTGTCCAAGGATTTTACTTCCTCTGAGACCCAGAGCCATCCAGGTTTCCCGGGAGGCACAGCCATCCTCCCAGAACTGGGGTCAGGTGCCAAAATCCCTGGAAGCAAAGCTGAGGATGGATGTGTAACTGAGATGTCCACACGAAGTTCCTCACACCTTGGACATGCAGGGCTGGTCTCCCTTAGTCATTCCAGGCAGGAAAGTGAGGACCGAAACGGTTACAATGAAATTTGCCTCTACTGATCACCACCTCCCTCCCAGTTTTGTACCATGGCATTTGAGGTCTAAGATGTAATAAAGAAAACAGACTTAAAAAACAGAATGAACTGCCTACAAGCTTTTCAAACTCTGATATTTTTTTCTGAGCTCAAATACTACACACGCACACGCACGTGCACACACACACACACACACACACACACAATCAAATGTGAAGTATCAGCATTTAAAATATAAAGAATTAAACATAAACTTTGACCAAGTTTATGCCAGAAGCGATGCTGTGGCTGAGAAAAACAAACAGTACCCTGGGCTGGTCTTTCTCACCGTTTAGATCCCACCTGGTGTCACTGTCCCAGAGTTCTGGGACCTGTTGAGTATTCTGTCATGCCAGTCCCTCCTCCATTACTGTTTGCTTTTCTTCGACGGCACTTACCAGTATGTAAAATCATTACATTGTGTTTGTTTGTGGCCCGGTTCCACGCAGTAAAACTCAGGCTACGTGCAGGCAGGACCTCGTTCATCTTCTTCATAGCTTTATCCACAGCTAGAACATAGCTCACAGTAAATAAGTATTTGAGAATGAATGGAAGAATTAACGGAACTTTGGAGTAGAGAAATACTTCTACTAACGAGCTCGAAAAGCTCATTTACTCAAAGTTAGTCAAATGTTTTATGTATTATGATTCTCTTAGGAAAACCAGTAAGTCACTTATGTTTAGCTAATTTGTTTAAGACATTACCGTGTACAAATTCACGCAGTTAAACCACTAAGGAGAGCATGACTCTCTATTACTCTGGAGTTCAAATTATTATTTGTAGATTGTGTCTTCATGAGGATACAAATTCCTTCTAATATTCAGTTGGCTTTCCCTTGTAGTGTATCGCATTGCTTTGCACAGTGTACATAATAACAACAGTAATAGTGTTCTTAGTAGTAATACTGATAATATTAATAACAGGTAACATTTATTGCTATATGATAGACTCAAGTTTTCTATAAATTATCTTAATGTACATCTCACAATAACTATAATTTGCTCACATTTATTTATTTGCTTTTTAAAGTGATTTTTGCTCTTTTTTTTAAGATTTTGTTTATTTATTTTTAGAGAGGGAAGGGAGGGAGAAAGAGGGAGAGAGAGAGAAACATCAATGTATGGTTGCTGGGGGCTGTGGCCTGCAACCCAGGCATGTGCCCTGACTGGGAATCAAACCTGCGATGCTTTGGTTCGCAGCCCACACTCAATCCACTGAGCTACGCCAGCCAGGGTGCTCACATTTATTTAGTTGATAAGGGACAGAGCAAGAATTTGAACCAAGGAAATCTAATTCCTGAACCTATCTCTTAACCTCAATCATATATTAACTCCTGTAAAACTATAAAGTTTATTACTTAACATATAATGAATATTCGGTGAGTGTTCTTCAAGTCCCCACTTTTTAAAATTGTACATCTTTGGAAGACTTTCAGCTATTACATTTTTTAAAAAAGGATTAAGATATGTCATCAAATGAAAGATCATGACCTAAGCTTGGAAGGCAATTCTAGACTAATTATCTCAAAAATGTCTTGCACTATGAAAGAGTGATTAGAATGGGCTTCAGTTTTTTCTTAGTCAGAGTTTTTTATTTGCAAGTCACAGAAACTCCCACAAAATAACAAAAGAAGGAATTTATTGGAAGTAAACAAGGATATCTCAGAAAAATTCAAATACCAGAAGTAGAACTGTGTTTGGCAAATCTAAAAGCACTGATTCGAATCTACTCTTTTAATCTCTCTCTTCTCCCTCTGGAGCCACAAAGTCAATAACAGTTTGTATGTCTGCATCATTATCTCTCATTTTCCCTCCTTCTTTAGTTGTTCAGTTTTTCTGTGGCGATGGGGAATAGGGAAGAAGATGGCTGCCGATCCAGAAATGGAGTCCCAGTTCTCAGTATTCAAGTTCAGCACCTGCAGATAACTGATGTGTGCTCCTTATCTTAGGTTCCTAATTACAAATTCCCAGTAGAGAGAGCTCAGTAGCTCACCTTGTCTAGGGTTAACCCTGGTCTAATTCACTTGGGTTAGGCAACAGAGCGGACTCAGTAAAAGGGCCCAGTAAGTGTGGTGATGTGGTATGGTTTTGGGAGACGTCCTCGGACAAGGGCAGCAGGAACTGGGCATATATACCAGACATGTTTACTGTGACTTTCAAGGTCAGAGCCCTGGGGGAGATGGTCACTCATTCAAAATTATTATAAGTTCTTGAGTGTTTGCTTTAGAAAGTCAGTTTAATTTCTTTATAGTCACCTCATCTTCACAATTTGTGAAATTTTGACAGTTAATGTGCAAATAATTCACAGCTAACTGCAAGAGGGTAGGATAAATTAAGCATATGAAGATGAAACCTTACAAAATGATAGCAGTAGATGCAATTTCATTATTTTGCAACATTGAAAACAGGAGAATTTTCACTGTGGCATTCCAAATAAGAAAGAGAGTTCAGAAAGGTAACCAATAAAAATTCCAGATCAATCAATATCTTTTCCATAATTACCAGCAGTAATCACTGAAAAAAGGAGAAGGAAAATGCTATAGGAAATAAACCTAAGAGTGATGTTAGCAAGAGAGTGTAATATCCAGAAAATGGTGACATTTTGCTGAGAGCTAATAAAAAGACAAGTAAACAGAGAGATGTACCATGTTCATGGATGCGATGGCCGCAGTAAATATAGATCTGGAAGGCGTGCAGACATGAATGCATGCCC
Organism: Phyllostomus discolor; assembly: GCF_004126475.2. NCBI lineage: Eukaryota > Metazoa > Chordata > Mammalia > Chiroptera > Phyllostomidae > Phyllostomus > Phyllostomus discolor. The sequence goes on from NC_040903.2 coordinate 9,198,808, forward strand.
AAGCCTGGGCCAAATCCAGTCCTTCATTTTCCTTGTTAGAGTGGCTAGTCCAAATGCTGCTGTTCAAGTCAAACTGGGGCTTTCAGATACCATCTTGGAATTCTAAAAAATTAAAGTAAGAGAGCTATTCCACTGGCTTTCAGGTCTTGGAACTGAAGGAATAAATCTGGGTCTTTTGGAAGCCATTTGTCCTACCATTTTGGGGGGGGGGGAAACCCTATCTGTGGTGGCAGAGAATGAAGCCCAGAGAAACAAACAATGATAAGACATAAAGTCGGCAATGTCCTGGAGGTGTCGACTCCCTGGTTCCAGTCGCTGAGCTCTCCAGAGCTACTGTGCTCCTTATTTTACTATAGTTTTCATTCTGTGACTACTTCAGTAACCTTCCAGTAAGTCCTCATGTCTTTAGAAAACATTTTGCAACACTTATTGAATATCTAACATGTACAGAACAAATCTCCTTATGCTCATAGAACTTACATTCATTCTAATGGGTGGTGAGAGACTATAAACAAATAAATAGACAAGGAAATCCTAGGGAGAGATAAAAGCTATGATGAATAGTAAAAGTTATGATGGAACAGAGAGCAATGGGAGGGCCACTTTAGAGTGGAATGTCAGGAAAATCCTCTCTGATGAAAAAAAAATTTAAGCTGAGACCAAAATTATAGTTTATTTGTGCATTAAACAGATAATTCTAACATATGTTAGACATTGTTTAGTATTATTTACAAATATTAACAGTTTGTGCTTTATTTCTTCCAGCAGCAATAAAAGGATTTCAGATTAATACAAATGTCAATTGTTCTCAAATTTAGTTCCAATCAAATTTCTAATTTTATCTAATTTAATTTCCAAAATCTTTAATGTATGCAATTACGATAAAAATTCTAAAGGGATTATTTATTTTTAATTACTTAATTACTTAAGTAATTAAAAAAATTAAAATTACTTAAAATTACTTATTTTTTATTATGGGGGAGCATTAAATATCAAAGCAATAAAAAAGCTGAAAAAGACCAAGTAATAGGGAGAAACTTGCCATTTCAGATATTAAAATGTTATAAATATTATAATTAACATTATTGTACGGCTATGCTACAAAAATAGATAAACTGATAAATATAAAGGTATAAATAGCTTATAAACAAGGTCTTGGTCTATATACAAATGTATACAAAATATTTAACGTGACATGAAAATAAGTGGTGATGGGAGGAATTATTTAAATAAATTAAACTTGGTAATTAGGTAACAATGGTAAGTGGAATTACAAGATGACCCCCAGGATTTGTGGCCCAGGTGTTGACAAAGGTTGTCCCAGGTGTTCAGTTAAACACTAATCCAGGTGCTGCTGTGCAGGGATTTTGTGTAGTGATTCAGACCCCAGATGAGTTGACCTTAGAAACAGGGAGATAATCCAGGCGGGCCTTGCCTAATCAGATGAACCCTTAAAAGAGATAACCACTTTCTAGAAGGAGCTTTGCAGTGTGAAAGGGATTATTCCACCTGAGAGAGATTGTCCTCTGCTGACTTTGAAGATCTGTGGGCAGCCTCTGGGAGCTAGGCGTAGCGTCCAGCTTGCAGTACAGGTGGACCTCAGTTCTGCAACCAAAAGGACCTGAATTCGACCAACAGTCCGAATGACCTTGGAAGCAGAGTCTTCTCCAGGGCCTCCAGAAAGAAAGGCTGCGCAGCTGATACCTTGATTTCGGCTGTGTCAGGTCCTGGGCAGAGACTCAGTCATATCATGATTGGACTTCTGAGCTACAGAACTATGAGCTAATAAATGGACACCGCTTTAGGCTGCTAAGTTTGTGGAAATGGGTTATGTAGCAATACAAAACCTGCTGGAAAAAAAGTAAACATGTTCAGTCTTTGCATTACATTCGGTTGGTATTTGTAGTCCTAGAAGGAAGCGTGTGATTACCTCTCTTGGATCAAGAATATGCCACAGGGAGTGGAGGTCAGCTCACCTTGATGAACAGTCCCAGATGCAACGAAGGAGAGGTAATTATGTAAAAGGAAATTGGGGCACTGTTACTGAAAGATTAAATGTCTATAACAAATGTGCAAGGGAAAAACCTAGAGACAGTGATTCAGTGAGAAGATTGTTTCAAAAGTGCCATATGGGATGACGAGATACTGAAGTAGGGAGAAGGAGATACTTGCTGTGAGGAAAGAGATACCCCCAAACAGATTGATGATTGGTGGGATACACATGGTGATTTGTGGGTGGTGACAAAAGCAACATGGCCAGGCAGGGAAGCTGGTTTTATAAGAAGGCACAGAAACATATGTTGTTTTGGCTGCCCAGCACCCAACTGTTCTTTGTATTTTGGAAGAATCTCAAAATAGGAAGGCTGAGTTCTACTTTCCACCGTGCGAGACAAAAGTACGTGTGCAGGAGCAGATCATTTCTCTCCAAGCACCTACGTACAGTAGCTAAAGGGAAGCTGTGTCCCCTAGGCTGGGCGCATCAGATGCTTCCATCTGGAGCTTTGGCTCTTGCAGGAATATGGATGTAGGTAGTGCAAGGTCAGAGATTATTACTTTGTGACAGAGCTGTGAGTCCAGAAGCCTGAGAGGAAGCATTTGGTGGTGAGGGCACAGGGACAGCACCCCTAGCTGCCTGGGTCTGTGGGTGGGGGTTGTCTTGATTCTCCTCGGTTATCACCTATTTCCTGAGGCTGGTTCTCCAGCCGTCCCACCAGTTCTGTGATCTAGCTCATGTAGACTGCCCATCAATTCATTTTCTACTTAAATTGGGAGTTGGTTCCTTTTTGTTTGAAAAATAGATGATGATGTCCAGAGGCCACAGCAGGGTTGACAGTGATTGGCATTTGAGTCATGACAAGTGAAAGCAAGTGGCATGACAGTTACATGGAAATGTTGGAGTCCACTGGATATGTACCAGGAGTGCGTGGAAGGCTCCTGTGGTGAAGGTAGAGCCGGCTGTTATCGACCTAGAGGTGATTAAAGCAGATGAGTTTGCTGCTGAGAGAGAGTATGAAGAGAAAAAGATTGCCAAGGGCTAATCTCTGGGTACCCCACAGTGAAAAAATAGAAGAAAAAAATGAATAAGAGTAATCAGTGAGTTGAGTAGAAAGAAAGTACCATTTAATCACATAGATTTGGGAAGGTGAGAAGTTCAAGGAGAGGTTGAAGTGTCAAGTGGGTCATGGAGTGTTCTAAGAGAATGAGAAATAAGTAGAGTTCATTCAATTTGCCATGGGTAGCATTTAAAAAAATTATAAATACCAAAGCAAAATATAACCTATGTGCTGCTAGCATTCATTTGAATGTCTACTATATGGCAGGCCCTGTGATAAGAACTCTCGAGTTTATTATTGTTTGAGAATAGATAATATTATCTGCTTTATGTATATAAGGAAACTGAAACTAGGTGGAAATCATATGCCTGTGTTCACAGGACCAACAAGTTGCAGATCGGGGATAGAAACATACTTGTAGGATTCCAAAGGTCATATCCTTAACCACTCCACTACAGGTCCTGGCAAGATGACTGGAGATCTCAAAGCTGAGTTGGCCGGTCTTGTTAAGCCTCTTGATATAACACACCAATCTCTCATGCCCTTTGCTGGTGATTCATTTGCACCTTGAACTGTTTTATAGTTTCATGCTATTGGATCTTTGCCACTTACAAATGCACTCAGATATGGCTTGGTTTTAAAAACAGACTGATTATGTTTGGAATCTTTGGAATTGAATGATTCTTAGCACCAGAAAGTTTATTGAACTTCTGAAGAACATGGAAACCTCTCCTCTCATAGTTGGGTTGTTTCAATTTAAACAAACAAACAAACTTGTATGCTAATTTCAACAGTTTCCAGAAAATAGACCAGAAAATTGGTAAAGAATTGTGCATGTAATGATTTATGTGGCTGTGCATAAGTTTACATATATGCAAAATACCTCTTTATCTTGAATACAACAATTTGATTTTAAGTCTACAAAGAGGAAAAAAAGCTTTTAGAAGTCATGCTTTCCCTTGCTTTTTTCTTCTCTCTCCCTTTTATTCTAGCACAATAATTAAGTCTGGGCTAATGTTAGACCACTTTGGTTCAACTCTTGGTGTGCTGCATACTGTTTGGTCCTAGGCAAAATATTCAAACACTCTGAGCCTCTGTTTTCTCACTGGAGTGAAGATTATAATTGTACTTACTTTGCTGAGGTGTTGTGAAGACCTAAAGAGATAAGTTGGGTAGAGCTAAGAATAGTGCCTGATACATAGTGAGTCCCCATTTGATGTTGGTTATCATTACTCCAGGTTGCCTCAGTCTCAATGTAGTGGGCAGGAAACTTGTTTTCTGGTCCTCGTTTGTGGTCTATTTAGAGCTTGCAGATGCCTGCATGCCCCTCTCTTTCCCACCTGCTGCCATCTCCTTTTCATCTTTGCATGTTTCTTATTGCCTCACAAAATGATTGAAAAATATTCTTGTGTGGTCATCTGGACTTACCTTATGAATATAACCATTTTATTCATTCAGTTGTTTTCTCAGTTTCTAAGTCAATTGTTTCTCACAGTTGAGTCAATGGATAGTTCCTCTGTACATCAAGTTTTGTGTGTTTTCAAGTCATGTTCCCCACTCCAATTTTTTGTTGCTGTGAAGTGGTGGGGAGATGACTAGGCTAGTGCTCTGAGACTTAGGTGGCAGTTCCTAGTCTGATACTCACTGGCGGTGTTGCTTTGGACAAATCCTTTTGGCTGCTGGGTCTCAGTTTCCATTTATGGAACACAGGGGTTGGGCTAAGAATAAAAACTAACACTGAGCGATTTCTGTGAGCCAGACGCTTTTCCATCAGTTTTACAATAGCCTGTAAAGTAAACTCTGTAATTATGCCTATTTTACAATGAGATAACTGAGGCTTGGACTGATAACTAATTTGCTGAGCCTGGTGAGGTTAATATTTGAACTTGGACTTTTCTACTTATGATGATCCTAGACAGTAACAAACTTCTTGGAATCTAGATGGATAGTTTGTTTGCTTTTCTTTGTATTCTCAAAAATATAATTCTTGTACAAATTAGGGCCAAGAGTCTTGATTACCTACTCATACACTTGCAAAATGAAAGTATTTAGTTCTGCTTTGGGGAACTGAAGCTAACCAAACTTCGTGTAGGTTAAAAGAAAACTGATAAATGCAGAAGAGCATTAGCCACATTTTGAAAGAATGCAACTCATTTTTTTAAAAACACTTTGGTTTCAGAAAGCTTTTAAACATTCAAAACAGACTTTTGAATTCAAAATTCTTTGGGGATTTTTGGTTCTTTCTATGCTTGTAGAAGTAGGTCACTGAATAATGTTCAAGATACCGATATTTTTTTAATTGTTAACCTTTAAGAAATTATGTTGACATTGAGATAAAGAGCTGTATTTTTATCTGAAAAATACGATAAAGATGGTAAATTGGTGTTTACACAGTCTGAGAGAAACAGACCGTTGGAGAACCCAGAGCTAGACTAGATCCTTCAATTGAGCTGGTTCATTTTCCCATAATGTCAGGTCACTCAACAAAGTTTAAGAGACTTTAAGGTCTCTCCATCCTTCTTGAATGCCCCTCTCTAATGGGAATTATTTAGACGACTGAACAAGAGTGTGTGCTGGGGTCCAGCCTCAGCGGCGTCTCAGGGTCCCCAAAGGATGCATGGCTCAGGCGAAGAGACTAGAGCAAGGCACCGGGTGGGGCGCCGGAGGACAGCCAGGCTCTCTGGGCCTGACTGACTCCCCGAGAAGAATCAATCTTTATTTTTATAGAGGAGGTTATGCAACATCCAATGCATAGTGTGATTTAAAACAGAAACGGTTACCATAGAAATAATTTTGAAAAGTACAGAAGGTTTTACAGATCAACCATATTAAACAAAGGTTATTGTGACCAGGAGGGTTATTAATCAGATAGCCAATGAAGCTATGCGGGCACAAACTTTCGGGTGCCAATTAGTAACTAGGTGTCTATTAAGATTCTAGGGACTGATCTAAATTAAAAGGGTGCAAGGGGTGATTTATAGGTTATATAGAAATTAGCTATTGTCCGTTGAGGTTAGATTTGTCTCGGTTAGGTAACTGGTTTTTTGCCTAGGTTTTTTGATTTATACATCTTGGGGGAGGGCCATGTTTTGTATTTGTTTCCATGTATTGAGATTATTATATTCAGCTAGTGCTTCCTGCTTCTTTACCCACCTGGTCCCATCAATAAACATTCCTGTCCAGGGTAGGGAGGAGTAGTGGCTCTAATAAATCCTAAACTTTTTTAAAAAAGGTTTTATTTAATTATTTTTAGAGAGGGAAGTGAGGGAGAAAGAGAGAGAGAGAGAGAAACATGAATGTGCGGTTGCTGGGGGTCATGGCCTACAACACAGGCATGTACCCTGACTGGGAATTGAACCACGATACTTTGGTTCGCAGCCCACACTCAATCCACTGAGCTACGCCAGCCAGGGCACAATCTTAAGCTTTTAAGTAGTGACTCCTTAAGAAACATTCCTAGCAACAGCTTCCGTCAGCGTTCTGGCAGTTGGTCTGTCCATAGTTTGATTTTGTCCTTAACTTCCCAGGTGGGGGAAGCAAGCAGCACTAGGGTTGCTAGGGGTCTCTATCCTGTGGTCAGCAAGTCATTTTGCACAGTATCAGAGGCATTGTGCTGATTTTTTGTTAAAACATACGGGTATCTAAAAATCCCACCACCTATTGCTAGCAGGGACAGGCACATAGGAAGAGACAGACAGGAGACCCGGCCACAGTCGCCTCTGCTGTGCAGATGCGTCTCATCTGACCTGACTGTGTCAAAGGTCAGCTGTTGGTTGGCTTCAGACAACTGTGATTGCCTTCCAGGGCTAGTTAGGATTCTAGAGAATTGAAACAAAATATTCCCTAACCTTTGGAGCAAAATGGGTTTTCTTTAGCTTGATATACTCCGCCCATCGACATTTCCCGGAATATGATTCACAAAACACTATTTCTTTGAAAAAAGAATTCTGTATTCTGATACATTTAGGTAAGTCTGGGTGAACAAAGCTGAAAAAAGTTTTAAATCATAGTTTTTCTTGGAGTATTTAGTATTAAACATGCATTTAAGGTTTTAATCAACAAATACTTGTTAAGTAGCTTCCACGAACCAGACACTACTATTAGCCTTTAGGGTACAGCAGATGCATCACATCTACCCTTAGGAAAGTAAGGGCTGGTGAAAGTCACTTGTCAATCTGCAAGTAAATGTAGGGTGTGCAGGTTTTTTTCCTTTTTTTGAACACAAGAATCTTTTCTTTTGCTCATTCTTCCATCTCCCCTCCCTCCCTCCCTCCCTCCCTCCCTCCCTCCCTTCCTTCCTTCCTTCCTTCCGTCCTTCCTTCCTTCCTTCCGTCTTCCTCCCCCCGTCATTCTTCCTTCTCTCTCTGTTTCTCCCTTATTCACCCACTTCTCTCCCTCCCTCCCTTCCTTTGTGTGTGTGTGTGTGTGTGTGTGTGTGTGTGTGTATGTGTGTGTTTAGCATCTCAGGGGACTATTTTCCTGAGGAACATGCTTTGGGAAATATGGGACTACAGTTGCTAATAGATTCCCTGGGTGTTACTTTTCTCAGTGTTTTCTTAGAAGTCCAGATGCTGGAGAACAAGGCCAGATGAGCAGGCAATGGGGTAGATTCAACTGATGACTTTGCACACCCTGAGTGTTCCCTGAGTGTCCCCAGCCTCGGCAGGGTCAGTACTGGGAACATAGGGACAAGATGGGAAACAAGTACATGAAGCAGTGAAGGCTTTCAATGGTTTAATGTCGACAGAAATGCTCATGAACAACATTTATATTTGGAAGTTTTCAACGTATTAATGATCAATCTGAATTCTAATCAGAGTGATTCTGAGGATTTAGTATCTTCCTTCCTGCTTGGGCATGGAAGACTACTTTATGCTCACAGGGTTAAAGCACTCTGGTTACCTTCTCTTTGTGAAGAAGAACCAAGGAGGCAAAGGTTTGAGATGCTGAGAGCAGTGTGGTTAGGTAGGAAAAGAACATGAGTCAGGAATGCAAATTGGGGAGCTGAAATGATTTCCAGCCTGAGGCCAAGTGTACAGATTAACTTAACTCTGGTATGCAAGTGTAGACCTGCTCTCCGTAGAACCCTGAACCCTGCTTTACCAAATGAGTGACTGGTTTATGGTAATAGGACGGTATAAGGAGAGGACAGGCTTTCGATGCTGAATAGGCCTGGGTTTGAAATTACGCTGCTTCATTTTCTATTGGGTGCCTGTGACTTGTAATTATTATGCCCCCAACTATGCACAAAGGCCCTGTGATGAATGTTACAAAGATGGAACAAACAGGAACTTTGTCCTCAAAGAGCTTATGATTTGAATGGGAGATAAGACATGTTTTTTTCCCCATGATATAAGGTAGAAAATAAATAAGGACCAAAGAGTATTTGAAGTGCTTTTTAACCCTATATTTTCTGTTTAAATTTCATTCATTTGAAATAACGAGGGCCCCTTGTCTCTGAAGACTGTATTGCTGTGAATCCAATTTCTTAAGAAAAAAATATATTGTTGCCAAGCACACCAAAATCCCACATATTACATCTTTGGCTGTATTTCTATCAAGTTTTCTTTTTATTTATTAAAATTAGTCACCAGTTAAACAATCAATGCTATTTCTACTAATAAATAATTTGAATAACTTGTATAGTACTTTCCATCTTTCAACCCATTTTCATATCTCTTTTCTCAGTTGTGCCTTCTCATAGTTAGATGTGGTAAGAAAGGAATTAGCACTTCCATTTGATAGATGAGGAAATTGAGGCACAAAATCATTGGGTGCTTTACCCAAGTTCAGCAAATCGGGTAGAGCTGGAAATAAAACCACAATTTATTGGTTCCAATTCCTGTGTTATTTCTTACAGATTGTGGTGTTCCAGCTTTTGGGCTTCAGAATCACAGACAGGCTACAAATTTATTGCAAGATATCAGTGAATCCAAATATACATTAAAAATGAATACTTGAAATAAATACTGTCTCATATATGTATTCATTATTACTTCTCCATGCAGTTAAGATGCTATTGTGACAAATATAGTATAATCTCATTTAAGAATGTAATTAATTCAAGCCCTGGCTGGCGTAGCTTAGTGGATTGAGCGTGGGCTGCGAGCCAAAGCATCACAGGTTTGATTCCCAGCCAGGGCACATGCCAGGGTTGCAGGCCATGGCCCTCAGCAACCACACACTGATGTTTCTCTCTCTCTCTCTTTCTCCCTCCCTTCCCTCTCTAAAAATAAATAAATCTTTAAAAAAAGAATGCAATTAATTCATACCTTTTATGTCATTATGCATTTTCTTCAATCATCGTATGGATTGCCTCTTGTTATTATTATTATTTTTTTATTTTAATTGTTGTTCAAGTTATTATTATTTTTAACTTGGGAAAGGAATCCTTGCCAACCATTCCTCCAGAAGGGAAATAATCAACTATTTTAAATAAAATGCAAATTAATTAGTTGAAAACTACATTGCAGAGAAAGCTAGCTTCTCCCTCCCTGTCTTTTTCTCTTCTTCCTTCCCTCCTTCCCTCCTTCCCTCCTTCCTTCCTTCCTTCCCTCCTTCCCTCCTTCCTTCCTTCCTTCCTTCCTTCCTTCCTTCCTTCCCTCCCTCCCTCCCTCCTTCCTTCCTTCCTTCCTTCCTTCCTTCCTTCCTTCCTTCCTTCCTTCCTTCCTTCCTTCCTTCCTTCCTTTTCTTTCCCTCCCTCCCTCCCTCCCTCCCTCCCTCCCTCCCTTCCTTCCTTCCTTCCTTCCTTCCTTCCTTCCTTCTTTTTATTTTTAAAAGAAACTTCCTGCTGGCTAATGCTTTGGAAGGCTGTGGTTTCTTTGTAGTCTAATGTGCTATTTTTGGTTTGCACCCAAGGGTCTGGAATTCTCCTATTGACACGGATGAGCAGATTCTCCCTTTGACTGAGCTGTCGATGAGACAGCGTACAGAAGTCTTTTCTACCTATATGTTTGCAATTGGTTCTATGAGATATTAAATATTTATAAGTAGATGATCAGAAAACAAAAAATCTTATAATTTTATATCAGATTACATGAATAACTGGTTCTGCTACTGTTACATAATATGATAAAAATCTTTTCATTGAACTCCTCAATGAAAAGAAGCAGCTTTTAAAAATGTGTGTTGTCTGTGGCCAGAAAAAAACCCCGGCAGACCACAGGGAAGAAAACCGCACCGGACAATGGTGACGTAGGAAAGGGAGTCATATCAGCCCCCTCTTTCCACTCCCGTCGCCATATGTCCCACATTGCTAGGGCACTTTTACAGATGAAAAGCGCTAGTAAGAATTATGCTGGTATATCCCAGACAGCCTTTCCTAGCAAACTTGGAATCGTGGTCTTCTTGCTTATCACAACAGACACAAACAATTAGGAATTGGCTTCTGTAAGGTACATTTTAAAACAGTTGAAAAATTTTAGAATTCCTTTTCTACTCTCTCATACTTGAACTTTGACTCGCCGTGTTAGCAAAAGGGTATGCAAGCTTAGTTGCCTTATTGTTCAGAGATAGCAAAATTGGAAATGCCTTCACAATATGTTAGAGTGACGCCACCATTAAGCCTCGTCTTTAGCTCTTTTTTAAGTGTTAGTACTGAAGATGAGTGTTTGACAGAAGCAAATCCTGCCACATGGGCAAATGAAAGGGAGTAATTACAGTAAAAGGTTAGTTCAAATTGAAAATATATTCTATTTTCTAAGGAAGCAAAATAGAGATTTAGTTTAAAAATTTTGTAAGAATTAATATAAAGTTTCAAAGCATTTAACAGCTTTTGCTAGTTTTTCTTCACTAAGCTCACTGTTTCTTATACACCATTTTTAGATCCATTCATTTCATTGGTTTGTGCACTGTCACTTGTTACTGGTTAATTATTGGCTAATTTATTAAAGAAAGGTAAAAATGGTTGATTATTCTAAAGATTAAAAACAGAGTTTTCTCCCTTGAAAGTGGAAGAGGTACTGCGACTCCTACAGAAATCACAAAAGCATCCGAGAAAATAACTTATGATAATATTTAAGTAAAGAGAAAACACAATGTGCTATAATGCCTGGAGAAGACGGCTGATGTAATCACATAAATACTCCTTGACATCTTTGTAGGAATTTAAGGCCAGAACATTATGTTTAGAACCTTTCTGATATTGAAAGAAGAGGGAAAACAGCTGGTAACATTGAAAGAATATACCTAGTTAGATTTTGCTTCAGGCTTTTAGCTGGTTTAACTTGTTTCTTTTATTCATGCTAAATTATGTATCTCAAAACATTGTGCTCTACTTGAGAGTAAATAACAGTCAGTTGATTTTCATTATTTATGGTGGTTGTTTCTATAAAGTCCCCATGAACACTTGAGTTATCTGCTCTTAGGGGGAATGCAGGGTTCGGGCCCTGTGGAAGTTCTGGTCACGTTTCCAGTGTCGATCAATTCATAGCTTTGTCTGAATGTGTGTCTCTATTTAAATACACCTTATTCACTACATACTGTTGATTCATTAATGTTTCATTCATGGCCAATGACAATGCAACCCATGCCTCAACCATGCTTATCTAAGGCACATATTTTCTCTGGGAGGCACACCACGGACATCTTGTGCTTAGGAAACACTAGAAAGCACTACAGCACTGTGCTCGGGGACCACTTTAAACAGCAAAATCATTCCCCACCAAGAGAAAAGGAATAAAATAAAATAAAATGCAGTACTAAATATCCCATGAAACAGACACTTGCTCAACAGTGTGAGTGCTGTCCTCTCGTTGGACCTCAGTGGGATGTGCACTCAAATGTTCCTAATCTGTGTGTGCCGACAGATGACCAGGAAAGCCCTGTGACTGTGAACTTGAAGGTTTTTACAAATAAACTGCAGTGAGGAGGCAAATTCATAAATACAGAATCATGGGTAATGAGAACGGACTGGATGATATTCATGTTAGGGTCACTGCTAACTATGGTGCTGCCTGGCATATATTAGGAGCTCAATACGTGTATGTTAAGTAAGTGGCAATAGCGTCCCTTAATTTTTAAATGAATCTGAATTGTATTGCCTTATTCTGCTTTATGCTCTTAGGAAGTTTGTGGTATACTAAGTTTGCAAAGTTGAGCATTTTAGAAGAATATGAATGACTGTTTAGGCTCACAACCTTTGCCCCTTGGAACCTGGAAGTTACTGCTCCCTTATCTCTGGCGTCTAAAATGAATGACAAGCCTGATGCCAATCTGAATGTCAGTCCTTTGTGATGTATCTGTCAATCTTTTCCTCCTACCTCTCCCAGCTGGAAGCTTTTAGGATTTGTTTCTTTTCCTTGGAATACTGAAAATGTATATGTATTTAGATTCTTTGAATTGAAACATTTATATCTTTCTTTGCTTCTGGGACGTTTTATTCTTTTATTTTATTGGTTATGTTTATTGGTTATGCATCCTCCTCCATTCTCTCTGCTGTTATTTACAAAAATCGTATTTAATGAATTGTAAGCTCTTTAATCTAGTTGACATAGTTTTCTCTTATATATTTCTTCCTTTCTTATTGTGTTCTGGAAGCATAAGTTTCTCAATTTTCCAACTCACATATTTATTTTCAGTCTTGTCCATTATTCTGCTCAGTCAATGTGTTGAGTTTTTTTAAAAAATACACATGCATTCATTTTGAGTTAATTCTTATTCATCATACAAGGGTTAGGGTACAACCTAATTTTTTGCATGTGGATATTCAGGTGTTTCAGCACCATTTGTTAAAATGATTATTCTTTCTCCATAGAATCATCTTGGCATCCATGTTAAAAATCAGTTGACTATAAATACAAAAGTTTCCTTTTGGACTCTAAATCCTATTTCATTGATCTAATGTCTATTCTTATATCAATATCACATTATCTTGATTTCAATAGCTTTGTAACATTTTAAAATCAAGAAGATTTCTTTTTTTAAGATGATTTGCCTTTTCTGTGTCCCTTGCATTTCCGTAGGAGTTTTAGAATCAACTTGTCAAATTCTATGAAAATTGCAGCGGGGATTTTGACAGGGATTGTATTGAATCTGTAGATCAATGTGGGAAGTATTGCCAACGTTAACAATATCAAACCTTGCAAATTCGTGAACCTGAGATATCTCTCCATTTGTTTAGATCTTCCTTAAGTGTCTTCGACAGTGCTTTGCAGTTTTCAGTGTACAAATCTTACACTTCTTCTGAGAATGATAGGAGGAGCTATTATGCAATTTCAAGCAGAAGAGTGAGGTGATATGATTTATGTTTTAAAAGGATTCATGTGATTTATGTTTGCTGAACAGGTTTGGCTTGGAGGGCCAAAAGTTTAGTTTTATGCATCTTAAGTTTGAGATGCCTGACATCTCAAGCAGAAATATTGAGCAGGCAATTGGATCTACAGTCTGGAGTCCAAGGGAGAGGTCTGAGCCGGAGATATAAATTTGGAAATTGTCAGCACATAGATGGTATTTAAAATAATAAGTTTGCATGAAAGCCCTAGGGAATGAGCGAAGATGGGGAATAGGTCCAAAGATTGAAAAATGGGGCTCCAACATGAAGAGAAACCAGAAAAGGAGACTGAGAAGGAGTATCTGAGAGGTAGAAAGATGATCAGGACAACAGGGTATCCTAGAAGCCAAGAGAATGAAGGGTTGAAGAGAGGAGAAAAGAGTCAACTGTGTAAAATTGTCCAGAAGCGGTGGGTTGAGAAGGGAGGGAGGAGAGGGGAGAGGGAATTATTGGGGGTTTGTTCCTTTGTTTCAGCGAAGAACGTTTTCTTCCTCCCCAAATCCTCTGTAAGTTCAGCCATGTGGTGATGTAAGGTGATGGGCTGGGTTGGGCGCCATGGTTGACTTGTTTTTGGTATGTGTAATCCCCCTGTCCCTCTTCTGCCCTGATTACTGATGATCCTGGCGAGGAACATTTCCATGGGGATGTGTGCATTTGCTATGCCTGGCTTGTAGACAAGTAAATACAAATGCTGCTTTATCAATTTACAGTACAATCGCTCCGTGGCCAAAAGCAGAGCTGGAAGTCTGCCTCCAACTGCCTGCAGGATAGAGGCCAAACTCCTTAGCATGCCATATCAGCCTTCATCAGATGGCTTTATTCCTTGCCATTCTCCCACTTCTCCACCTCCTGTACCTTTCTCCACGTCTCCTCTGCCCACCACATGCCCCCTATGCTCCATTCACCCTGGACTTCTTGCTGTCCTCTAGGCACACTGTGTTCCTCTGTGCATCTGCCCTCTATACATGTAATTCCTTATGTTTGCAATGTCCTTCCCTGCTTTTGTGCTCAGGAAGGCCCTATTGGTCCTTGGAAGTTATGCTCATGTGGAATTTCCACTGTGAAGGCTTTTCTGGCCCGTGGGCTGTAGCACTTATTCCTTTCTCTGCGTCCCCCTCTCCTATTGAATTCCCACACTGTATTGAAATTGTTTATACATCTGACACACATCCACTAGATTTTATGGCCCTCAAAGTCAGGGTGTTACTTTTCTCAGGATCCCTAACTCCAGCTGACACATAGTAGGTATTTCATGATAATAGCAGCTAACTTAAGAAAAAGACCTTATAATATGCCTGTCTTTGTGTTAAGTGCTTTTGCACATATTTTCCAAGTTCAGCCTCATAGCCACTCTCTGAGATAAGGTGTCCTAGTTTCCCATGCTATAGATGAAAAACTGAGGTTCACAGTGGTTATAAACTTGTTGAAGGTTATGTAACTTAGATGTCAAATCCAGTTGATTGCAGGGCTCGGGTACTTACATTCTGTTCTGTACACTTAAATAAAGAAGAAAGAAATGGTTAAGATTCAAAGTTCTTTTTTAAATTTTCTGGGGTCCCCAAATCCCCTATTTCATTTCTTATTCATTTCTAAACTAACGTGCTTTGCATTTTCCCTGTTTCAAAATGATTATGTGGCATCCTTTCCCTTTTCACATGTTTTGCCATAGGCCTGTTTGTTCACCCAGGCAGCGCTCAGCAGGGGTCTGTGCACTGGGTGCGCCCGGACAGGCAGCTACTCCCCGGTGCGAGTCCAGGCAAAGGCCCTGTGTAGTCAGGAGTGGTGGGGCAGGAGAGGAGGGAAATCAGTGAAGAAGCAGGCTTCCTGCAATGCGCAGCTCCTGGAGGAGTCTGTCTCTTTGTGACAGACTCCTCCCGAATGTGTACCTCTCTCTGTCTCTTTGTGTACATCTCCCCTGAATGATGTACTCCGGGCAGATGCTTGAAAAAGATGGGTGAGTGCGATGGTCAGTTGTAGGTCAGTTTGGCTAGGCAATAACCTGCAGGTATGGAATGAAACATTCATCTGGATGTTTCTGTGAAGGCACTTTGTGGATCTGGTTAATATCTATAATCACTTGACTCTCAATAAGGAAACGTTATCCTGAACAATCTGGGTGGGCCTGACCAGTCAGTGGAAAAGAACTTAGGAACAAACTGAGGTTTTCCTGAGGAAGAAGAAATTTCACCTCTGGACTGCAGCGTCACCTCAGGCAGGAAGAGTGCGACTCACTTCCTGGGAAACATATAAAAAGGAAGAAGAGAAACATCTTCTTCCTTCCTTCTCTTTGGGATGTGCATCTTTCGAACTTATTTTGTTATGTCTGCTGCGCATCTCTTCTTTGCTGTAAGCAAAAGAACACGGAACCTCATGTTTATTTATTGAATGAAGAATTGTTGAAAGAACAAAACTTGACAGCAAAAATGAAAATAAAATTGGAGAAATGGCTGACTCAAGATTGGAGTGGGAAGTGACACAAGTTGAGCTTGTGCACCTTGTAGTGCCCCAAAGGAAGGCAGTGCCGAGAAAAAGAAGGAAACCCAAACCCACACTGAAGTGCGCATGTCAGAGGGGCACCGGAGTCGACTGGAGTGCTACTAGCCGAAGCAGGAACAATTAGAGCAAAAAATAAAGTAGCATTGGATGACAACCCAAAGTATAAAATAAATATCCATGAATTCACACTGACATACTCAAATGATTGAATAGAAAAGGTGGGGAGAAAAGACAAGTCTCCCACGGAAAAGTCCAAATGAGTTGTGTAGATGCTCCACTCGAAAAAGGGAGAGTAACTCACTCTGAAGTATGGGCTGCCCACAGTGGCTTTCCTATAAATGTTAACAGTGCAAAAGGAATAAAAAGTCATTTTATGGTGGATGAAGCTGACAAACACTGCTTTAGCCAGGTGATAAAGTTCAATATCAATAGTAATTTGTCATGTTGATCAGATGTATCCTTGATCTACTGTGGTAAAAATGGCCCTTTACCTCTGTGATCCTCCTCCCCAACCCAGTAACTGGTTCCCATGCCATGATATCATGGAGAGAAAGGGAGAGGTAGAGGACAGGAGGTGCTATTCCTGCTCAGAATACTTTCCCATTTTCGTGACATCTACCTATTGTTTAAGGTTCTATTTATTATGGTTAAACTAGCATGAAGAAAGAGTGAGGGAGAGAGTAAGTAGCTCACTGGCTGACCTCTTAGAAACTGCTAACCTTCACTCTCCAAATTCACCACTGCCTGGGATGAAAAGGGGAGCAGATATCACCTGAAGGCCAATATTATTCCATATGAAGTTGAATATGACCTTTTGACATATCTTATGATGTATGGTCTGGCAATAGTTTCAAACCCTCAAGAAAGTTAAACTGAATTACTGAAAAGAACAAAATTTGACGAAATGACCAAAGAAAAAATCAAGAGAGGAGGAGGAGGAGAGGAAGAAGGAGAAGAAGGAGAAACTGAAAGGGGACTGACTTTCTGGGACTTGGGTTCAGGTTCAGCTGTGCCTAAATTGAAAATTAAGAGGTACTGAAGTGTCGCTGAAGAATATGCCGAGAGTTCCTGCCAAGATGGAGGTGTAGATAGAGACCCTTCACACCCTTGCCCAACCAAAAGGAGGATAACAACCAATCTAAAATCAATAAACAAGCAGAAGTGCCAGAAAATCAAACTGCATGGAACTCTGACAACGAAGGAATTAAAGAAATAGTCAACCAGACCATCCAGACCAGTAAGATAGGCAGAAGGAGAGACTCTGTGGTGAGGCGCGGACCCAGCGTGGGCAGGCCAGCCATAAGGGAAACTGAGACTCAGAGCTGACTATGGACTATGGCGGTTGCTGCGTGGGAGAAACTCCCAGTCTCACAAGAGGGTTCGTTGAAAAGTATGCTAGAGACAGCAGGTGAGCTGCACTGTTCCCTCTCTGGCCCCTCCCCCACAGGCAGCGCAGCAAAGAGGGTTACCCTGCCCTGGTGAGTACCTAAGGCTCTGCCCCTTACAACTTATCAGTTGTGAGGAGACAAAGAAATAGGGCCCCAATGAAAGAACAAAGCAAAACTCCAGAAAGAGAGCTCAGGGATGAGGAGATAGCCAACCTATCTGATGCAGAGGTCAAAGCCCTGGTAATCAAAACACTGACAGAACTGAGCATTAATATAAAAAATATTTGAAAAATAATATTATTTTTATGGTTTCTGTTGCTTCCAGCTGACCCCACCTTTAATAGCTAGACTGCTTAATTAGAGTATTTGTTGAATACTATCAAAATTCTTTCAAGCAATGACTAAGAGCAAGAACTGCAATAACGAACAGGATCTCTGCTATACCACATTAGGAATATAAATCTTGGTATGGAATCAGATGGGTACTAGACTTATCTGGGTGATCACTTCATAAGTTATGTAAGTATCTAATGACTATGCCGTACACCTGAAACTAAGAAAGTATTGTATGTCAACTGTAAGTGAACAAACAAAATGTAAAAGAAGAACATAAATCTTTGGCATATAAATCTTTTCTGAGCAGATCTCAAATGAAGTGGGTGCTGACATTTTCGTTTCTTTCCTACCTGAAAATCAAAGCTCTGTGGCTAAACTGTGGCACGGTGAACTGAGGCCGGAGGATATACGTTTGAGAACTACTTCATTGCCATCAGCCTGTGCAGTCTTTGGCTACCCCCTTAACCCCTTTGCCCTCCGTTTATTCACACATAACATGGGGTTGACGATACGTGTCTGGTAGGGTTGTTGTGAAAATGGAATGAGATATGTTTTATACAAAGTTCAGCGTGGTTCCTGGCACATGTAAAATACTCAGTAGCAAATAGTGATTACTACCTCTAATACTTTTTTAAAGCTTTGCAAATTGTAAAGAGTATAAGAAGGATTATTTTCTTCTGATATTAACTGTACCAGTTAGTTGCTGTTCAGCTCCACATTCTCTTTTCTAGACTCAGCTCTGCACGGTTGGAGCTGGGACTCTGCAAATCCTATTTGGCATTGCAGCCATTCTGTTCCTCTTTCATCAGGGGGCAGTAGAGAGAGACTGCGCATTGGAGGGGAAAACTCGCAGGTTCCTTCCGGCCTGCTTCCGGCCTGCTTCCGGTTGGCCTCAGATCTCGTTCGCCTTCCGGTGAGCCGCGCTCTGGCGCCCGCACGCCTTCCCGTAGTCAGAATTAATTCCAGGTCGCAGTTTCTCTGACACTTCCAATATTGTACTCAGCTTCAGAGTCGCCAGTACCAGCCACACATCCATTTTGTTAATGCATGTATTGTGTATTTACTGTTTTTTCACAGCTCAACAGACTTGTTTTTTGGAAAGGAATGGATTTTGAGGAGAAAAAAAAAATGAAGCAGAGAAGTACGGAATAGAAAAATACAAGTGTAGCCATTTTGCGCATTGTGTCAATAACCAGACCGGCCACAGAGAATGGCCTGTACGGAAACAACATCAAAACGGTTTGCAGGTCCAGGTGTTCCCTTAGGAAAGGCCGAAGATTCCCACCTCTGGTGTTTAGAATTTAGGCTGCAAGTCTTGTTTTTGGATGGAGCACGGTGCATGCTTTCCACCAGATTTGAACAGAAGAAGGGCCACTTGGCCCCGGTAGAAGTAGAGGAAGTATTTGGTTTTACATGTCACCTAACTACCAAAGTCCCCCAATTTGGGCTTTGATATCTGTCGTTATGTCATATTTTTCCATCCCCTGAGTAGCTCACTCCAGGGAGTCCTGCTGCATCCTCTCCAACACATCTACATGTTTGGTCACTGTGTTCGGCCACGCGTGGTTACCTGGAAGCTGGCCTGCTGCAGGTGTGTCCTAGTCGAGCGGCTGTCGAGGCTCCGTCATGTGGGGTAGCTGCCTCACACCTCCTTTTAGGAAGGGCCTTCTTTTCAGGGTCCCAGGCCCATGGTCCTCCTCTCCCTCCACTAACACCAGCAGAGCCCCACTCCCCCATTAGATCTCCCGCTTCAGCTCTGCGAGGCTCCTCCTCCAAGCTTCTTAATTTTGATTAATTTCAGTCTATTTTTTCCTTAGCCTTAGGGGTGTTAGTTGTTTCTTGAATTGCAATCTCTGTGCTAGAGCCAGCTCATTCTAACTTTTGAGAGTCGATTGTTCAGTTTTCAGAAATTTTGCATCAATTGTTAAGTTGTTGGTAGCTAGAAATCTGCTCTGGTGGGAGTGTGTACATCATGGAAGCTGGCAAATGCTGTACATCAGGTTTCTCCAACCACAGAGTGGGTTGAAACACTTAGCAACCCATCATTACTTAGAGTTCTCTTTTTACTCCTTCAGTTACTTAGTTGATAACTTTACATCTAGTTAAAAATGCTTTTTATGTTTATTTCTCTCTGTTCCATGAACTAGTGTGGTTTCTGCATCCTGAATGAAGCCTGAAAGATGCATCATTACTTTGCAGAGGGTGCCTCTACCCACCTCAGTTGGTTCTCCAGGAAAACTGGTAAGTGGTGTAGTTTTGTTTTGACAAATACCGTCAGTAAAAGGGGCCTGACACTCAGAATTTTATAAATATTCAATTAATATCAGTTGTGTTACTGACGTTAGCTAACAGCAGTAACATGAGTTGATGCTGGTTTGGACTGGAGTAGTCATGTGGAAAGCTATCTTGCTTGTTTTAGAATGTAGTTTTTCATTCTTTTCTTTGCATAGGACGGAATGAGATATAGTCACTAACCATGTTGCCGCTGAGCAAGGGGGATGGCATGTTTCTTGAAAAAAAAAAGGAAGCAAATCAAATCATGTTAGGGTACATTGGGTCATAGGAACCCTGCTATAAATCTTTTGCATTGTAAAAGAAACATTCATGTCTTTTACACTGGTATAGATTTGGTTTCATATGTCAGGTTTCTAAAAAGCAAGGGACACTTGATATCTCTGATTCCTTAAGAGGCATACTCTGGCTCTTGGTAACTCTAAGCTTTCTGTTAAGGCTTTTGATCTCCATTTTAACAGCATAATTTTGCTTATTAGACTTGGAGAAACCTGTCGTTGGCTCTCCAGATCTTTGATCTTGTTCACCATGTCTGTGAAGTTCCACAAGGTTATATTCTGCAGAGAGATGCCAACATTATAACATGATTATGAAAATAACTTGTAAGAAAGAGCAAACTTTTCACACAACTGCTATATTTAAAAATGCCTTCCTTCCAATAACATTCATTAAGCGACCATCTGTTTGCCTTTGACTATCATCTGGACCACTAATAAGCAAGTTTAATCTGAGCAGTGCTATTTGCACGCTACTTCTAAATTTAGTGCTTTTCAAAGAAGTCAGCAAGGCCGGCCTCCAGGAAATATTGCCTTTGATGTAACATCTGGTTTTCAGGGAGTTTCTATGTAGTGCCCAACTGGGGGGTGGACCAAAGGGCAAAGGGAAATCGAGTGAGTTGCCCAGAGTCATGTAATTTGTTAACGACTCAACCCGGATTATCTGTAGTTTCTGTCTGAGGCTAAAAGTCCTAGCCTGCGTATTTCCATGTCTATATGTTGTATGAAGATGTACCGTATATGCAGACATAGCCACCGTTCCACCAAATATTCACAAGATGCATGTGTGGATCCGTAAGATTCATTATAGATTTATTCGTTTGCATCTTTCCTTTTGGAGTTTCCTTTCCATATTCTGAGAAGGAGAGAAATCTGCCTGCATTGTCCTCTCCTTCATACACAATTATTTGAATTAACTCTAAGCTGTAACTGCCTTCAAAGCTTCTCTGCAAGTGAACTGATCTCTTTCCTTGCACGGGAAATGGGGGTTGGAGGGGTGGACCACTCTTGTGACTGAGGGTGATTAGGAGGCACCATCCACCTTCTGCTCTTTCCCGTCTCAGTGGGTCTCTCCATTTGTGCCTCTTTTCTTCTTTCTTGGGCTGGAGAGCGCGGAGCTGCCGACACCTAAAGTTCAGGATTGTAAAGAAAGTTTCGGGTTTGGATGCTTTTGTTATAAAAGCAATTCTTTTTTTTTTTAACTTTACTGGGTCAGTACCTTTTATAATCAATAGGTGATTTTAATATCCTTGTAATAATTATAACAATATATTCAATCTAGTGCTTTTAGCTTTAAAGGTGCTTGCACAATTATGATTTAATTTCATCTTCTTAGATTTTGTATTATGAAATAGTTTGCATATTATGTGTGCTTAGGATTGTTTTCCTGTCACCTAAAGGACCACTCCAACTTTTGCATAGCCAACTGTATCTTAATGTCTTACACATTAAGAAAATTAAAATTCTAATCTGACAAATTGGGGCTTAAGTCCTGGCTTCATCGGCTGTGTGACCTTGGGCAAATTACTGGGTCTTCCTAACCTTCCATGTGCTCATCCAAGAAATGCCTACCTCACAGCAGTGACGGAAGGAAGTGCGATGGTTGTAAAGCTGTTAGCGCAGCGCTCTGATACACACAAAGAGGTCAGGAAATAGTCCTCAATTTTTTTCTTGTTTTTTTTAATTACTTTTGTTAAGTACACCAGTGTCCTGTGCTGGTTCCTGCTCGACTCCTGGAGATTTAAACGAAATGATGTGCCAGGGACTTTTGCGTTTGGCTGGATAAGATCTATTCCCTTTGCTTTGGGTGATGCCACCCCGATTCCCTTTAAGGAAATTCCTTTTGCTCTTTCCTGCGCAGCTGTGGGAATGCTGTCAGAAAAGCGACAAACCCTCCCTCCGCCAAGGGCTGGGCATGAGACCCAAACTGTCTCCCACGTGGTCCTGGTGAAATAACACAAGGTCGGGAAAATGGCTGGAGTTCCTTGGGGCCCTGAAGTGACAGCCCATCAGAGAAGTCAGTCAGAGTACAGGTTGTCTAATTGCGGAGACTCAGGAGCCAGAAAGCGTGGATTCAAACCCCTTATTAGCTAAGTGACTGTAATTGGGCAAGTTATTTAACTTCTCTATGTCTCAGTTTCCTTATCTGTAAAATGGAGAAATTAATAGCACCTAACTTGCAGGGTTTTTGGGAGAGTTAAATAAATTAGAATATCTAAAGAGTTAGAATGGGCCTGGTACATATTAAACACAGCACACTGTATAACTCCCGCTGCGAATGCTTGTACTGCTGTAACTCTGTTCTTGCCGAGATACACCCACACCTACCTTAGTTCATGTCGTTTCCTGGTCCTGGGTGTCCAGCCTTCCCTTCGATTCTAAGAGCTGCCTAATATCCCTTCTGTACACTTCTGCACTGCCTAAGGCAGCCAGAGTGGTTTCTGCTGCTTGCAGCCATATGATCTTAAGCAATAAGACTGGGCATGACAAACCAGGACATCCCATCTACTCTTTTTATAGTTTTTAAAAACATATAGATTAGAAAACTGGGTGAAATTGCTGGGCTGATGTCACTTAGCATGTAGGTGGCAATGTTTGGATTAGTGCCTGACTGTCCTGACCTCTACTCATGGACTTTCTTCACTGGGCCAGGGTTATGCTCATTTTGTCCCTATTTTTTTTCTTTCTTTCAAACAACTCCTCTCCCAGGTCCTTGTTGCTAAACCTCACTTCATTTCTGTTGCACATTATTTTTGCATTCAGTCTTCACTTCTATTGTTTCATTGTGCCCCCCCCCCATATGACAGACCAAGGCAGTTATTACTTGGGTCTCACTGCTGTTTAGGGACTCAGTTAAGACAGGTGCTTGGTCCTTGTCCTATACTCTTTCCAGTTGTCATACTCCTGTCCTTCTACTTTGAAAGGCATTATCAATTGATTCATTCACAAGTTGATTTATTCATTTATATATTCATTCAATAAGTACCTACTGAGCATCTGTAATGTTCTAGGAATTATTCTAGGTGCTGGGGATATGGCAGTAAACAAGGCATTGTGTTTTATAGCAAGAAGCTTACATCCTCAGCGGACTTACAGACAGATAAGGAAAATTGTAGTAGTATGTCGCATGATGATACAAGTGATCGAGGGTAACGGGGTGGACAGGAGTGGTCCCTATGTCATGTAGGATATTGAGGAAGCAACATCTGAGCAGACACTTCAATAAAGTGAGGATGGGCACCCCGTGAATGTCTGTGGGATGAACATCGCTGAGAGGTACATATGCTTGGAGTGTCTGAAGAGTAACAAAGAGGCCAGTGTGAGTGGAGGACAGTGAGCAAGGAGAGGAGTGATGAGACCTGGGAGGTAGGAGGCGCAGCCTACGAAGGGCTTGGTACATATAATAAGGACTCTGGATGTGTCCCTAAGTGTGGTGGGAACAGGGGAGTCCTGGAGCCTGTTTCCACTCCTCGTGAGGTCAGACTACTGCCGTCTCTTCCAACCCCACGTTCGGGACTTCACACAGGCTATTACACATGGAGCCATGCCACTGGAGGGGAAGTTCTTGGAGGGCTACGAGGAGGAGAGTGGCACCATCCCATCTGTCTTTCAGAAGGACCACTCCGGCCGCTCTGTGGAGAACAGCTAGTAGGAGGCCGAGCGTGGAAGCAGGGAAGCCAGTGAGGAGTTGGCTGCAATGTCGTGGGAGTGTGGTGCTCTGAGCTGGGGAGCAGTGGGAGGACATATGTGAACTAGTGGAGTGCAGGATGTATTTTGGAGATAGAGTGACAGTGTATGCTGATGAATTAAATGAAAGCTGTGAGTGAAAGGGTGGCGTCAAGGATAACTCCAAATTTGGGTTGTGAGCAGCTAGGCTCACGGAGGTGCTGGTTGCTGAGATGAGGAAGGCCGGAAAGGGGCAGATTGCAGTGGGAACCTATCTCCAAACATTGTAGTTTGGCGCTTTCTTTCCAGGGTAGAGAAAAATGAATAAAGAAGAATAATTATTGGGAAGAGAACTAAAGAAGAATAATTATTGGGAAGAGAACTATCATCAAAAGGTCTTACTAAGAGGAGGATGGAATTAGGATGTTGTCAGCTGGCCAGCTTATTGTTGAGAGTGAAGAACTGGAATGCAAACCCTTGAGGATGCGTATTAGCCTATTTGATGAAGAGTTGGTCACTTTTCTCTTAGAGTGTAAGTAGGTTTCTGCCTAACATTAAAAATGTACCTGTTGCCTAAACTCCTCGAACAAACCTATATGCAGAAAATGAAAACATCTCATTATTACCTTTCGAAGCCTCAGCCAGATTCTCTCTAATGCCTAAAGAAATTGCTGACGATGCTAAGGTTTCTGCTGGACAATCCACCCTGTTTTAGGCCGCACTGTCACACTGGTGACAGTGTGGAATGACGGGTAAGAGGCAAGGCTCTGGAGCCCAAATGCCTGGAATCCAGCCGCAGCTCTGACTGTTGGTAGCTGCGTGATGGGGCGAACTGATAGAGTAGTCTCTTTCTGCAACCTGCAGGTCTCACGGCAGAGTGGAAACAGGTGCATCTGGCTAACCATGTGTTAACTCGTAATGCCTCTTTTGAAAAGTGACTAATGGAAGTTTTGCTCACATTCCATTGGCCAAAGGCAGTGATATGGTCAAGCATGACATCAACAGGGTAGCGATATTAATCTTCTCACAGTCACCAGAGCAAGCCTGATTTCAGGCCCCTTCAGGAAGTAACAACAAATGTGTTGAACAATAATACGGGGTACTTGAAAGTAACAGAGGTACAGGGTAATGCACGGATCTCATCTTTAGCAATGAATGACACAGCATCTTAAAGCTCTGATTCCATACTTACCAAGATTCTCTTAAAAACTGCTCATTAACACATAGGAACAGGCCAGAGGATTATAGTCCTGGCTGCTAATTAGAAGAGAATGGCTTTCCAATCTCATCATTTTAGATAGCACTGTGACAGTCATTTCTTTGGGGGGCCCGAGATTCTGTGGTTTACTGTCTGGATTTTAGAATGGCTAGCTACTGCTTGGCTTCCTTCCCTGGCCGCCCACAGGCCCCGCACGGCAACTCCGCTGCTCATCTCTCCCCTGGGTCTCGGCAATTCTCTGTGAAACAAGGTAGACCAGTTGTCATCCACCTGACTTCTAGTCATGTGGTGAGGATTAATGAGTTAAGGTTTGTAAGGTGTCTCCAGCTCTGAGAGGAGATAAACAGAAGGCATAATTGTTGGTGTTTTCCCATCTTTATTTGGATTTGAAAGGCCTTTCTAGTCACCTTTGAGATTTTGACATAAGCCAGCGACCGTGGCGAATTTCATTTGTTTTACCTCTCTTCTGTTTGACATTTCTTTCTACTCTCATTCCGTCACAGTGACTTACTTTAAAGAAGAAATGTCAACCTTAACCTCTCATGTCTCCATTTGTTGAGATTTTTGGCTTGACCTACTTGTTATTTTGTATATTGTGTCCTACCTTTTACAAGAATGTGCTCTCCAGCCTTTGCTATTGGCTGAGTAACCCAGAGGCATAATAAAGGGTAACCTGTAGCCAGCTGTTTGTTCTGTATGGTGCCTGGTGAGTTCGTAGGGTGGTTTAATGATGAACCAACATTATTCACAAACAAAGGCTTCCAGCGAGCTCTTGATTGGAAAGTCTCATTACTAATTTAAAGTGGGGTTCAAAACCCATGTTTATTATTAATATATTCAATGCATTAACATATAGATAATTTCCGCTCCTGGCTTTGACCAGAGAGCAGAGAGAGAGAGAGGTGAGTAGACAGAGGAGTATCCTACGTAGAAGTCGTCACTTCAGGGATGTCGTTTGACTCAGCATTGTAGCGTCCACCGTGAGGCTGCCTTCGGGGCACACACAGAAACTAACACTTCTCCAGCCGGGCGAGTTTGGGTTCCCCCAAGGACACGCGCGGAGACGGCTTCCCGTTGCTCACTTCCGTTCCCTGCCGCTGGGAGAGCAGGCCTTTCTGCAGACTCGTGTTTTTGCTCCAAAACTTGCCTCTGCAAAGCTGGCTCTCATTAGGTCCACCTGACTCCAATCACGAATTATGTGGCTTTCACTTAGCACCAGTGGGGGAAGGGGGGTGCGGTAGGTAATGCCCCTGAAGAGCTAGTGCTATAAAACCCTATACAGAGTGAGGTTCAAGAGTCACACGTAATATATGAATCACAAAGTTAGGGGTTCACGTGTTGGCTCATTTCTGTATCTGATCAGCAAACACTTACAAAGTGCTTATTAGGAATCGGACATTACGCTTGGTGCCGGGTGGATCTTCCCCATTGACCAGGGTTCTCCTTGGACAAATATGTATGGAGCTTTCAAGCCTCAGTTTCCTATATGTAAAATGGGAACAGCACCCTTTATCTTGTTATGCGGACTTGTCTTAATTTTTTTGGTGTCAAATTACAGTGTCCCCTCATGTCCGCGCCTTTACCTCAGTGGTGGTTCTCGAACTCAGTGCTGCTAGGACGGGGCCTCCAAATAAAATCCTCGGACTCTTCTGCTTCTTACCCACTTTGATTTTGACTCAATACATTTTTCTGCACTTCCTGAGTTCCTGATCTTTTTATATCTCTTACTGTTGTTGGTTTTAAGCAACATCCCTGGCCTAGCTGCCAGATTTGGCCTCAGTGAGTTGACACTTGGCTTTTTCTCTCCATCCCCTCTGATAACCCTGGTGTATGCTAGAGCCTGAACAACCTTGTCTGGTCCCGACACCTAATCCTTCACGGGACTGCAGGACTGGTGACTTGATTAGGCTTGCTGCTTGGGTCTGCATTAAGGGGAATTTTTGCAGATTTCGTCTCAGCCTTATTGACAGGGGACCAGCAAGCGTTAGTGTGGCCATCAAGGCTCCGTTTGAGTGGGATTCAGGCAGGGTCCAGGTCTAGAGAAAGAACTGGAGTCCTATTCGGGGCCTGTGGTAGAACCAGCTGTACGGCTCCCCCTGAAAGTGCTAAGAGAATGCCGCGGCCTGGTGGGTCTGTGAGACCACAGGGCTCGTTTCAGTGCTCTGGATGCGAAACTCAGAGAGCTGACCCGCTGCTGCCGTGCTGCGTGTTGGGTCTTAGAGGGGGCGGATCGGAAACCGAGAGCCTACGGGGCCACAGGTTGGAATGTCAGGGTTCACTGCAGAGAAAGACCAGGAAAGGCCTAGAGGTATGGTATATCACCATTTTGTAACCTCTAAAGAAATACTCAAATGTAGGCATCACTGATGTCAATACTAGGTGGCACATGGTAGGTACTCAGTAGGTGTTTGTTGAATAATATCCATTGCTTTTATTGGTTAGTTTTTAAAGGTAGTTTATTGGTTAGTTATTTCAATGTTTATTAGTAAATATTCTTGTGTGTATTGTACGTTCTTATCTTACTTCAAAGGCTGGAAGTGTTGAGGTGCCCGGTACTAGCCGTGTGGGAAATAGTCCCAGTAAAGATTAAGTTTATGTGAAGGCCCAAGTTCTTGCTCATCCCTACATTCAATCAACAAACCTTTTTGAAGTGCATGTGAGATGTGGCACTCTCTACCACACCACCTGGTACTGTCTATTTTAGTACCTGGTGAGTCCTTGATTCATAGCCATTCATTCAGCGTGCGGGACTGTGTACAGGACTGGGAGACACTGGGGATGGCTTTCATCCGTGATCTTTATATGGTTTGTACAAATAATAGACTGGCAGTGGGTTAGGCCTTTCTGGAACAGAGTAATTTAACATGTATTAATTTCTACCTCGCAAACACTGTTCGAGAGTTAGAAATTAGATGCACGATTGTAATTGTTTCCTGAAGCTGACTAGCTGCTTTTGTTTTTTTGTTCGGAAGACTTGTTTAAAAGCTGAGCAGTGTTAATGACGATGAGTATCATTAATCATTACTCAGATTTGATTAAGCAAGCATTGAAAATTGCTCAATGCATTATTCTATTTATGCTTCTAAAATCCTCTGTGATTGATTTTGGGCGAGTTACCATGTCGTTTCTCTCCCCGTGCAGAATGAATGATGTTGGTCACCTTTCAGGACTGTTATGAGGGCTACATGAA
The DNA here is from genome assembly GCF_004126475.2 of Phyllostomus discolor. Taxonomy (NCBI): domain Eukaryota; kingdom Metazoa; phylum Chordata; class Mammalia; order Chiroptera; family Phyllostomidae; genus Phyllostomus; species Phyllostomus discolor. Next base: position 9,226,993 of record NC_040903.2, read on the forward strand.
ACTATGCAGTCCTCGGACAAATATTTACTGAGCGCCTCCTCCGTGCGAGGCTCCGAGCCAGCTCCTAATGGCGCAGCCTTGAAGCGCGTCTGACGTTGTCCCTGCGCTCACGGAGATTACGGTCCAGGGAGGGAAACGTATTAAATAGCATGGATTGTTTTTTAATTACAGTTGTGATCCGTGCTGCAAAGCAAAAACCAGGGTGGGGGGGGGGATGATGCTGTGAGGGAGTGTCTCTGGGAAACCAAGAATGTGGAGTCAGGGAGGAAAGTCTCCCTTGGAAGGAGACGGGTAAGCGAAGACCTGAGGGTGAGTCGGAGTGAGAGGCGGGGAGACCCAGGGAAGAACAGTCATAAGGAGGAAATTACCTCCGGCGAGAGGAAGCTGACTTAAGGCCGTGCTGGGGTTTGAATAAGCGACAGAGAAAGGGATGCCTATGAGACGGGGGTCCGTTAGGGATCCGAGGGTGCAGGGCTTTGTCGGCTGCGGGAAAGGATTTTAACTTGCTCCACTTAGCACACTGCTCTTAAGGTGCCCTCATGTTATAGCATGGCTAAATAATATTCCAGCATGTTCTATGCCACTTTTTCTTTACCCGTTCATTCCTTGACCGACACTTAGGTTGTATCATAATAAAATTGGAAAAAAATGATTCTGAATCTACTTCATGGGTTATAAAGACCATTGAAACCTTGTACATACATTTTGATCTACTTTTATTTGGCTGTGATTGCACTGGGAGAGGAGTGTCGAAGGTGTGCAGAGCGGACGCCGAGGAGCCGAGAGGAGGCTGCGGTGGCTGTCCAGACATGAGTGCTGGTGCTCTGGGTCTAGGGAGGTGTCCAGGGAGATAGATGGAAGGGTTAGCATAGGGTGGGCTAGGGAGAGAGAGGAGTCAAGGGTAACCCCCAGGTTTCCTGGTGTGAGATACTGAGTGAGAGGTTTTAGGGGTGTCTTTATGGAGAGATGGGGCACTGGGCAATGAGAAGGTTTGGGGTGCACAGAAGACTAAGTGCACTCGCAGGCATGGTAGGGTGGAGGTGACTGGGAGACAGTCAAGTGGAGACAACAGACACACAAGTGCACATACAAAGGCTCCAGCTCAGAACACAGGTGTGGATGGCGAGTGAATTTTTATGTAGGGAGGGTGGTCATGAAAGTCATGGACTGGAGGAGGTTGTTTAGGGAAAAGGTGCAGAGTAAGAGAAAAGAGGATCTAGGACTGCACTGGAAGGAACACCAATCTTTAAAAGTTAGCCCTGGCTGGCGTAGCTCAGTGGATTGAGCCCGGGCTGGGAACCAAAGTGTCGCAGGTTCGATTCCCAGCCAGGGTACATGCCTGGGTTGCAGGCCATAACCTCCAGCAACTGCACATTGATGTTTCTCTCTCTCTCTCTCTCTCTCCCCCTCCCTTCCCTCTCTAAGAATAAATAAATATAATCTTTAAAAAAAGAAGTTTATAAAAAGTTAAATAGAGCTGGTGGGGGAGGGCAGGCCAAGAAGGCGGGGAAGGAGTGGCCAAAGAGATAACATGGAGTGTGCTGCCACAAGACTAAGCAAAGGGAGTTTTTAAGGAAAAAAAAAAAGGCATGAATAGCCCCAAGGGCTGCTTTTGGAATAAAGGAGATGTTCTGAAATTGTACTGAGGCGATGATTGCATGATTCTGCACATTCACTAAAAAGGATGGAATTTTATACTTGAAGTAGGTTAATGTTATGGCAAGTAAATTATGCCTCAACAAACTGTGCAGGAGAAGAAAAAAGGAAAGCTTGCTAACCATGTTGACAGTCGAAGGGTGAGTGAGACAGAGGAAGGGCAAGAGGTATCTTTCCCTTTTTTCCGTGGAGAGGAGACCTCCATCGGAGAGGCGGAGGGTGTTCGGAAGGGGTTGAGGGCTGAAGAGGCTGAGTGCTGCCGGCTCTCCGCAGACGCCGACTTGCTTTGGAACTGTACATCGCCTTGTATTGCATGCGATTTTAATCTTCTAAAGCATAATGAGCTCTTGCCTCAGAAGAGTGATTTCCAACGTGGGGTGCAAGAGAAATATTACTAGAATGAGAAGATATTAATTCCACCTAATAATAAGAAAAATGAACACTCTCTTTTTGTAACACATGATTCGACGGTGGCTCTTTCCCTTGGCCCACATGGGCTTTTCCATGAGCCTTGTGTGTGGTGCTGGGGAAAAGTGGGAGGGCGGACAGTGGCAGGTGCTGGCCTGGGTGCTCGTGAAGTACACGTCCAGTGAAGTGTGCCGTGTACTCCAGTTCACGTTTGGGGGCGAAGTTTCTCAGTTATAGTATCAGGCTCTAATGGAATGAAATTTCAAAAAATGGACATTTCTCAAAATTGTTCCTGTAATTAAACCACACTACCAAAGAGAATTTTAATAATTTAACTACAAAGAACCAGAAAACACCTCCCACTCCTTCTGGTACACATTCTCTGTCAGTCACATTGCAGTACTGAAACAAAGATTTAAACTGGCCAGAAGTGGGCCGAAACACTTGTAGTAATTCACAATGAACTGACATATGAATCCCATCCACTGTTGTTACTGAAATTAGTCCTGTATGTTTTCTACTGTGCGTGCCTTTGCTAGCTCTGTTTTTCCAGCAATAAAAACAGCTGTACATCCGTTAAAACCAAACGCTGAAATAAACTGAACTCAGAAGCAATCTTTGAATTGCTGTGTCACAAAGTATGAAGCCAAGGCTTAGAAAAACCAAGCATAACAGCGCATTACTTGCATCAAAATTAATATAATTATTTTATCGAGAGCAAAATAACATAGTAAAAAAGATATTTATGCTGTCCCTGTAACATTGTAGTTTCCCATCTTGGCCAGCCCAGGACAGACACGCTGAAGAAGGTACAGTCTGTTTTTACATCCCTCTTCCTAGTTCCCATTAGCGCCCTTTCCTCTAATCTCACCTCCTTTGCTCATGCTCCTCCCAATCCATCCACATGAGCCAGCTCCAGAGGCCAGTCCTGCTTCTTCCACTGAGCGACTGTGGTAGCTGCGGGGGGCACCCCTCATGCCTGTCTTCGCCTGCCCTGCCTGGGAGGGTGTAAGTTGACAGCACACACAGAATAAACACTGCAGAGCCGCTGACCCCAAAATTCCACTTCCAGGAATTTGTCATAAGGACATTTTCAGAGCATCCCACAAGATTTAGCTTTAAAGATGTCGCATTGCTCATGATACAGAAAAATTGGGAACCCTTAAATGCCCAATAGACAGGGTTAAATTTATGGTATTTCTGCCCAATGGATATTTCTCAGCCATCAGAAATGATGTCGCAGAAGAACATTTAGGGACCAAGCCAGTTGGGATATATAACATTTAATGAAAAAAGCAGATGTGTGTTTGATACACAAATGTGTGTTTGATTCCATTATCAGAAAAAATGATTATGAATGGAGGAAAGCCTGGAAGGATATGCATGGAAACATAAAGAATCATTACCTTCTGATGAGGGTATTGTGGGTGAGTTTTAATTTCCTCTTTGGGCTCATCTAGGTTCTCTGCATTTTCTAGAAGGAACATAACATGTGTTACTTTTGTAAGGAGGGAAAATAAGTTATCGAAAAAAATGGTCCAATTGCTTTTCTCCCCCCCCCCAAAGAAAGGGCAGTCAAGATGAATGGGAAGACGAGAGCTCCCAGTGAGAACGTTACTGACTGCAAATGGCAAGGATCCCTGACGTTCAGGACCCTGCATATAACCCAACACCTCTTTCCAGAGCAGAGGGCAGGGCAATGAGCACAGAGGCATCAGTCATGGTTACCGAGCACCGGTAGCAGCTGAGCATCCGTCTAGGATCTTGGAACACAGCAACACACGATATGATGCTCTGGCCTTGGGTATTTGACATTCTAGTGAGCAAAGAAAATCAGTTAATAAGTAAATCAACAAGTATATGTGTCAGATATCATAAGGTCTGTGGAAAAATGTACATTAAGAAGATAGAGTGTGATTGGTGTGTATGTATGTGTGTGTGCACGTACTTGTGGGCTACATTAGATAGGAAGATAAGGAAGGCAGCTCTGGTGAGGTTGTATCTGAGCAGAGACCTCACAGAAATGATGGATGGACTCCTGTGGTTACCTGGTTTTCTAGTTCTGTGGACATAGTCCGTGAAAAGGTCCCGAGTTAGAAATATGCATGTCAGGTTTGAGGAACAGCAGTGAATTACCACATGATCCAACAACTCTGTTTCTAGATCTGTGCCCCCCAAAATCAAAAGCAGCACTCAAACAGATACTTGCATACCAAGGTTAATAGCGGCATCATTCACAATAACCAGAAGGTTGATACAACCTCAACATTCATCAGCAGGTGACTGGATAAGCCAGATGTGGTATAGACATACAATGGAACACTATTCAGCCTTAGGAAGGAGGATGAAATTCTGATGCATGCTACAATGTAGATGAACCTTTAAAATGTGCTAAGTGAAATAAGCCAGGCATAGAAGGGCAAATGTAGTGTGATTTCATTTATATGAAGTACCTAGGAGAATCCAACTTATACAGAGAGAAAGTGGAATAGGGGCGACCAGGGGCTGGTGGGGGATGTGGGAATGGGGAGTTATTATTTGACGGGTACAGAATTTCTGTTTGGGATGGTAAAGAAGTTACGGAAATGCATAGTGATGATGGTTGCATCGTATTGTGAATGTACCTCATTCCACTGAATTGTATGCTTAAAACTAATTAACATGGCAAATTTTACGTATATTTTGTCACAATTAATAACAATGATAGAGGCAGAGGAGGTGGTGGGAAGTGTTGGTTCGAGATGTTCACCAATGGGCCTTTCTGGTGGTTCTAATTTTTATGTGTTAAATAGGGAAGGGAATCAGTGATAAGAACCAGCCTGTGGGCCCTAGAGCAACCGGAAGCATGGAGTTAGCATGTCCTGAGATGGGGTGGGGTGCCGTGGGAGGAGAAGGTAAGGGAATTGAGGAGGTTTCAGATGTGCTGCGTTTGAGATGCTTATGAAACATCAAGTGAGGATGGCGAGTTATCCCTGTGCTCATCACTGGTCCATCCAGCCCGGTCTGCCCTCTCGAAATCCACTAGGGCCTCACCACCAAAAGTACAGTATAGGGCTCCTTATTTAAAGTGTGCCAGTTGACGAAATTACCTGTCAGACTTTCTTTGAATGTATCACATGAAGCAAATAACCAAACAGATGAACAAATAAATACACATGTGAATGAAAGAAAGCAAGCCAGCTTTGTCGGACCATAGAAAAACGGATATGGTGTTCTGGTGATTATCCTTAATGTAGAGTTTGTGGCTGTGTAATCGGGGGCTAATTGCATTTTTGAAATCAGTACATTTTATTCATTATCTTTTATCACGAGGTGGCCCTAATTCACTTGGTACTTCAGATAAAGTTTAATGGAAGAATCTCAGAGTCACCCCGATCTTCCTTATCTGACAAATTAAGGTGACATAATACTCAAATCTAACCCGAGATCAAAGTTGTTAAATACTTTAATTTTCATCTGTGTTTTGTGTTGGAAAATAATTCTACTATTAAAGGACAGCTGTAGACTGCTAATGACTTGAATGCAGTTTGACTGTTTTCATGAAGTGCTCTGTGGGATGTCAGAATATTTAATTCAGGATGTTAAAAACATCCCAAAATGTCACAATAATTATATCACAGCAGGCAATTAAAACACTGGAAAATGCCAACTGACTAAGAGTGTTCCTTGTTATTTAGGAAACTATTAAGAACCTGACATATAAAGTAAAAAATGCCAGTTATAACTTTCTATTTTAATAGACAATTTCATCATCATATATGAAATTGACACTGGACACCGTCGCGGGCACACTGAAAATGCGGCCCAAGGAAGAGTCACGGCAGAGGTCTTCACTTGATCTTACACTTTATGATAACTATGTTCACACATTATAGAAAACATCGTTTGGTTTTATATATCCTACCCTGTGTGCTGTAGTACCCGCCACACAATGGCTGTGTTCATTATGTCACCTGTTGGCAGCTTGAATTGATCTGATTGTGCCATCCTAAATTGTGGGCAATGGAATTATGTCCTTGTTTTTCAAACCGTACTTTTGTAAATCCTAGTGGATTAACAATGTAATGCCGAAAACCAGGGGCAGTGTGTGCTTAATCCCCGAGGATTAGAGTGTCATTCTCAGTGGGGACGTTGAGAATTCACTAGATGAGCTGGAAGGGAATAGGTTCAGGTGGGGCGAGGTACGGAACAGAGCGTGCCGAAGTCCCCAGAGAGGGAGTGCAGACCTGTGGTTATCTTGGGTGTAGGGGAACAGCTTGCCCAGGCCACTGTGACAGTTGGAAGAACCGTGTTAATGAACAAAGACTCCATGGTTAATTTTCAGCGTCTATGTGAGGCAGGTACTACCGTTACCCTTAGTCCACAGATGAGGGAACTGAAGCGCAGAAATGTGGGGCCTGAGACTTGAACCATAGACATCTGGGGCCAGATCCTACTCTCCCAACTACTCTTCTACACTGTCTTTTATGCTCCTCTTTCTGTTGATACTGTTCCCTCAGCCTGGGATATTCCGCCTCCCATGTTTCAATAGATATTTACTGTATGTTCCAGGAGCCAGGCCTGGAAATGGAGTTTCAAAAGGGAGGAAGAAAGACGGGGACCCTTCTCTCGCAGAGCGGCCTCTAATGGCAGATACAGTGAGAAAGCAAGTACACACTACACCATTAGAGATGATCCAGATTTTAATTATTGCTCTTATTACATTGCACCACGGAACTGTTCATTACTGGTGGTGCTGGTGGTGGTGGTGGTTACTGTACCATGAGAGCAAACACAGGTGACATTAATCTTGGCCTTGGGTAGCTAGGGGAAACTAAGTGACTTCCAAAATGACACGTGGAGGGCAAACATTTAGCCAAAGAGTAGTACTAACGAACGCTCTGGAGGAGGAGAGAGCATGTCAGACTTAAGGCTCAGGCAGAGAAAGCCAGGGAAGAAAATGCTAAGAGGCTGATCTGGAGGAGCTAGCAGAAGCTGCATTACAAAGAGCTATATAAAGAAGTTTAAACAGAGGCAGAATCACCTCGGAGCTAGTGAAGCTTAAGCCACAGGGCCCTCCCCTTCACAGCACACTTCTGAGGCCCTGGCGGGGGCCCTAGCAAGGGGTTCACAGAGTCATGTGGTTATGAACATTTGCGAAAGAAAGACGCTCTCCCTGCAATTGGTAATGACAGCTGTCTATTCCACTCTGACTGCCCTGCCGCCCCACTTGCTCTTGTGTCCGGTGCCTAGGACATTTGGGGGAATCCGGCTAAGGGACGTGTAGCTGGCTGTACGTTTACTTTGGGTGTAGAGTTCATAATCACTTCCAAATACGGTGAACTTATTGCAAGCCCTCTCAGTGTAAGAGAGGCTTTTCCCTTTTGGGGGTGAGAATGGCCTACCTGATGAAGTTGAAATATACAATGTTTAATTGTCATTTGGAAAAACATATCCATACCACAAGTGAGGAAATCTAGACTCCTAACTTGGATGTATATGACAGGTGTCTTCTTTGACCACTTTAAAATTTTTTTAAGTAACTAACAAACTTCAGATTACAATAATAACATATGAAATACAAGTAATAAAAATAAGAAATGAAATCAATAAAATCTGTTCTGACACTGAAAAGCAAAGTGTAACAAAAAATCTTTCAGACCAGACTAAATGAAATGATTAAGAGGAAGAAGTAAATTTTGAATAGACAAAATGAATAGGCTCTTGGATTGTTTGCTAACGTAATTAATGAAGAGGAGTAAGGTATATGAACACATTGGGGAAAGACTTAAATTTCTTGCTAACTTAACCTGAAATACTTAAATCAACGAAGATGACAGTTAACTCCTAATGCCCCTCCTCAGAGAAGACATCAATGACAGACCGCTCGCTGTGTGTCAAAAGCACTACCGGCGCTGAAACTTAACACTGATGAGAAAATCTGAAATGCCCTGAAATCTTACCATGCACTTTTGCACTTTCGGGAGAAATTCAGTAGATAGGCCCCCAAACTTGACAGCAGTCTGAAATAGTTACGCAGCATATAAACAATAGGTTGTGAAGCTTCTCTAAAAAGAAAATTTTTCTTAAGAACTTCCCTAAAAATATCAGTAATGTTAAAAATCATATTTTATTAGATTATAATACTAAAGGAAATATTTAAGTATCAACTTATACTCTCTGTAGAAGATATCTATATCCAAAATCATTGTCATATGAAAATAGGATAAAAAATATGATACACAGCTAAAAAATGGAGACAATACAGAGTTAGGACAAGAGTAGGTTTCCAGTTGTGCATACACAAAACAGAGTTTATTCTTTATTATTATTTATCAATTACTGTATGGTTTTCTGTATGAACAACTGTAAACCTGCTTTTGCCCCACCCTGTATTCTAGTGGTGTGACAGGTAGGTAATTAGTAAAAAAATTTTTTTTTCAATTTTAGGATATTTGTGGTGTCTGTCAGATTTTTTAATGTGTAATTTGTTGCTTTCTCTTCCCATTCTTAACTCTTTACTTTTGTTCCTGATCTCTGTGTTGATAATTCTGTGTTGCTTTTCTAAAATAGGGGCTCCAAAAATTCAGGGGCTCCAAAGCCCTGAAATCTGCCCTAAGTTTGGACATGATTCCAAGGCATTGTCTTCCTTGTCTATCTAGTCTATTTATCCTTCACTACTCAGCCCAAATGCTGCCTGTGTGCCACAATTCTTTGTGTTGGTGTCTGTTTTCACAAAAGAAGAAGAAACTAAATGTTTCAACAACTACTCCAACCACTCTCTGCTGGACCTCTGTTAGGGGCTAAATGATGACATTACGTTATTGAGTCATATGCATTTCTTGAAGGCAAGGGGATTACTTTCCATTGTACTTCCCAAAATCAAAAATGGTGCTGGTTGTAATAATTCTGGCTCTCTGTGAATGCAATGGTGCTAGCTGTACATTTTAACAGTCCTTCTTATGTGTGTTGATTAAAGATGACATTTAACCTGTTGGGTTAAACAGGTTAAACTCAGACATAGCTCTCCAAAATGCAGCTGCAGGTTAACCATGCCTGACACATAATACACACCTAAAAAATACCACTTATTAGAAAATGCAAAGCTTAATCCCAGTCAAAAAGTTTATTGATCTGAAATTAATCACCCTTCAACTTTCATGTTAACCTGACATTTACAAGAGGTCACCTTTGAGCTAGTAGACTTTAGAGAGCATCAATCCAATCTCCTCACTTTCCAGGAAAGCCAGACTAGAATCCAGATCCTGACCCATCAAGCTGGGGACCAGGGTGAGGTTGGAACCAGAGGCTTGAAATGCTATGGGAGGTGGGGGTGGTTGAGCTGCTCCCCTAGAGGTGGCGCTTGTGCTTCGATGCTGTGGAAGCTGTTGCCCACTCCAAGGACCGATACTACCCCTTACTGTTACCAGGCTCTGGAAGGGCAACAGAAGGGTCGTGGTAGACTTCTGGCTTGTAATCCAGTTCTTACTGGCTTTCCTGGGATGTCCCAAAGTCCAGTGCAATGGGTAGAAAATCACCAAGATGATTCTGGATTCTGGCTCTTAGCCTCCAAGTCAAACATCTGCATCAATGTACCCTCCGTAAGTGTGTGTATGTGTACTTCTCCATGCCAAGACCCTCCCCACTGGAGGAGGCGGTCCCTCTGCGGAAGTGGGCACGGAGGCATGTGGAATTCTCGGAGAACAGAGTATCACAGGTTTTCAACTCCGGTGCTTAGGGAGGAACCACATATACAGAGTTACAAAGAAGCAGTTTTTTTTTCCTAAAATCTTTGACTTAGGTGACTGGCTTTGAAATTCATCCCAATATACTGTGACTATTTTGCATATCTTATAAGATGGTGCTCAAACGGCAGGACTCCCTATTCATATGTAATTTTGTTAGGAGGACTGCTTATCACTTGTGCTCAGAGGAAGTAAGAGGATCTTATCTAAAACATGGGTATGGTCCACTGGACTCTGCTATCTCCCTTTAGCAATAACTGCAAAGGGCCTCATTGAATGCAGGACTTTGGAAGACAAAAGATTGGTTGAGAAACACAGAATGGACAATGAGGCGTGAACTATGCTTATTTTACTCAGCTCATGTTAATACACCCAGGACACTGCAGATAGTACTAGGGTGACTAGATAGGTAGATGGATAGGTAGGTAAATAGGTAGATAGAATGGACTGGAATGGCTGGGTCTGGGTTTGTACTGTCTTCAGAGTGCTTGTTGGCAGGCAGACCAGGGTTACAGGGTCTGTTATCTCAGCTCTGCTCATTTAAATGAAATATATGTTTTAAAATATTTATCAAACTCCTATGTGACAGAAGCTGTGCTATTACCTTGTATGCAAGGGTAACTAAGGTGTGGTCCTTTTCCTCAAGCAACCTGCTTTTGAAAGGGGCTGTGGAGGTCCTGCAACCTGCGCCTGGTAGGGATTATTTCTTTTCCATTTTTTTTGTCTTGTCCTTTTGTGTTCCTGTTGATTCCTCCCCTGGACTTGCTGCTTCTCGGTTTGAGAAAGTTTTCCCTCAGTCTAGAGCAAATTCAGCTGGTTAGAGTTCAATCTTTCACTATCGATTAGGATCCAACTACTATATGTTTATTGCATTAGCTATTTCCATTTCAACTTGCTATTGCACACATTTAGCAGTGCGGGAAGTAACACAGTGAACGGGTCTCCTGACTAATGCTTCTTGGCCTATGATTACTGGGGTGGGATTTCACTGAAGTTTATATTTCACTTTGGTTTGGAGTAGTAAAAATATATATATACTCAACACAGGGTGTTACCTAGAAAACTACTCTCTGTCTTTCTTAAGTCCTTCTTTTAGTATCGGTGTTTAGTATTTAGTATTTCCTGTCTCCTATAAGCAGTGAAATTCCCTCTGAATAGATAACATTTAGAATTAAGAGCTGTTCCTTGCGAAAAAAGTACATTATTCTTAGACTTTTCCTGTTTACAGTTTCCTGCTTTCTCTATGTGAGGAATACTTAAATAAAGGCGTGTGAAGGCTGATGCACAGCCATAAAGACCAGATCATTGATTTGGTTCACTTACAATCTCAAGTATTTTCATAAAATTCCCACATTTATACCATGTCTCTGTGTATATACATTGTTCATATTCACATCTTACGTTTTTCTCTTATGTAAATATGTTTAGCATTTACAGAGAGCTTGTATATCATTCTCTTCCGATCTTCGGGTCTTCCCAGTGATGGAGCAGGAGTGCGTGAGGGGACTACCCAATTGCAGGGCAGGAAATGAAAACTCAGATAACCGACTCGCCAGGGTGGTGCGAAGTAAGGAGCAGAAATCGAACTAATTGAGTGTTTTTCTCCCTTGAATCCTTTCCCCTTTCTTTTTCATCTGTATTTCCAAGTTTCCCTTGGATAGCCACGCCTTCACCATCTCCTGTCTGTGGGGACCAGGTGGGACTCTGCTCACTGTCTCAGGCCGTGTCGTGTCCTGAAGGTCTCAGACAATCTCATCTCCATTGTCTGGTCCAGTGATGAGTTCAGAGTGGGCAAGGGAGCGACCCAGGCCCATCGGAAGGCATACTAGACTCTGGGGGAGAGGCATGGGAAGTGGATCCTCTTTTCCTCTGGGTTCGGTATTGGGAGAAGGTGGGGCTGGAACTGTTACCACTGCCTGGCGTCTTGGAGGAAGCCGAGAGAGCAGAAGGCCCTGGCAGATAAGGAGAAGAGAGAAGCCATGTGCTGGCAACACCGCTGACGTAGGTAAGCACCGGCACCAGGCCACACCTCAGAGTCAGCCTCACCTTTGGACTTTTTAGTTAAGGGAAAAGCCGTGTTCTGCTTAGGCGCCTGTTTGGGTTTGGGGTTCAGTCTGAACCGGCTTGACTCTGCAGGTGCACGAGCCACGATTCCAGGTTTCAGTGGCCATGGTTTCCCAACCTGGAAAGTGGAGGAGCTTTTCTAGCCCGTCATGGCTCTGAGGTCACGAAGGCATCGCGATTCTCCGCAGGTCATCCCAGCAGCAGGCCAAGAGGCCACACATGCTCTTCGGTGTCTGACAATTTCAGTTTACTCTTGGGTGTGGTGTTCCTTTCCCTTAGTCAAACAGTTAATTTTCCCAAAGCTAATAGAGCCTAGGTAGGAAGGGTTTACGGCAACTAAAGATTTCTACTCAGAAATGGCTACAGTGTCATCCTTTAAAGTGTTCATGGAACATTGAAGAACTCAGTTGAAAGTCGTTACCAGCTAGACTATATTCAGTGTCACAGAAATACATGCACTAAATCCTTGCATTATTTTGGCATTAAATAATTTGTGTCTTAGCATGTAGAGAGTAACTTCCCTCCATGACAGTAAGTGTGGTCCTGAAAATGTAGTCATGGAAATGTGGTATTTTGTTGTTTCATGTTGAGCAAAAATGACATTGTGCATCACACACCGAACTGACGAAGGGCTGAATGGGGTGGGGGGGAAGAGTCACTTTTACCTCCACCCTCTCCTCACAGAAGAGAACTAACCCTGCAAAGTCGCGGGGTGGGGATGTGGAGCGGAGAACAGCAGCAAATTGCTGATTGCTTCATGGCCCGGTTTGTTGCACTATAGGGTTCTTTGGTAAAATGGCATCACTCTCCTATTTAAATCCTGGCGACAAATGAAATGTGTTGGAAAGGATTCTAGAAAGAGAGTTCTTACGGTGACCTGAACACATTTTGCACGGCAGTTCCCCCAACTTGAAATGCCGTTCCTGCCTTCTCCACTGAATATCTCCACCGAATATCTCCACCGTTTCCAGAAACAGTTCCAGAGCTTAGTCTTTCTTCCTGGCTCCTCCTCTGGGCATTTGATTCCTCTGTCCGTGGTCCCATTCCGGTACCTTGTCTATCTATGGTTTTTATTATAGAATCAGTCCAAATCTATTGTGCAATTTCCCTGCTCCTGGTCTCTGCCAGTGGACTTGGAGGACCTTGGATTTAAAGATTTACCTGACCCTGCAAGCACCCAATACACACTTGCTGAATGAGTAACCTTAGTGGCCCTCATCTGAGTGAAACTTATAACCGTAATGATAAAGGCTGCACCTTTTGAACACCTAAAAATGGCCAAGCAATTTATATACATTGCAGTTTATTATAATGATCTCTAATGTAATTTAAAGATATAATCTTTAACCCCGCAAAGCAGCAGTCCCCAGCATTTTTGGCACCAGGGACTGGATTTGTGGAAGACAATTTTTCCCACCAGCCGGTTGTTGAGGTGGGGAGGGTTCCAGAATGATTCAAACACATTACATTCAAGCTCACCTCCTGCCGTGCGGCCTGGTTCCTAACAGGCTACTGACCGGTACCAGCCCGTGGCCTGGAGGTTGGGGACTACCGCTGCAAAGTGTATATTATCCCTCTCCCCATTTTGTAGATGAGGAAACCGAGGCTCAGAGAGGTTTAGAGGGTTGCTCTAGATGTCAGTATGAAGTGGTATTGCAGAGAGATTCAAAGTCAGTGCTCTTTCCTCCACATAACATCTCCAGCTTTGCTTGAAATAGTTATTTAAAAATGTTTTTAAACACTTCCTTTTAAACATTCCCTGAATATTCCCATGAGGGCTCTGTTTCCTGCTAGATTCGTGCTACCTGCTTCCGTCTGCAAAATCGAATAAGCTACTTTGTGCAGCTCCTTCCTCAGGAAATCTGGAAAACGGAGCTGTTCTTTCTAAGAATACTAACAATCCATCTCCATTTACTGGCCTGGCTGCTGATTTTCAGTTTAACCCCTTGTGGCTCGCATTCCCCAGGCGGGCGTCGTGAGACTGATAAGTCTAAAATGGTTTATATTCCCAGCAAACAGAATCAGGAAGTAGAAGCAGATTTTTGGAAAGACTGGTTACGAATGAGGTTGTTTCAGTAACAGAAGCCAAACAAACATTCTGATTGAAATGGTCTAGTTCCAACTCTGCGCTGCTCTGCCAGTGCAGATCCGGTGCACACCTGTCACGCTCCGCAGTGCACTTCACCCCCGTGATGGCCGAGCGCTGGGTGTGAGTGCGACCTGCTCCAGGTATGGACGAGGTTCCCATCAGCCTGAAGATGCATCAGAAGCAGAGAGAGGGTATCAAGAGGAAGTGAGACGCGGACAGCAGTGTGGTGATTGCAGGGGGGAGGGGGGTGTAATGAGGATAAATGGTAAGTGGGGAAAAATACAATAAGAGAGAGAAAGTGAGAATGTGCCTCTGAATATATATGTACATATGCACAACACACACTCACACACACACACACACACTCACAATCCCCTTTTTGGTAAGGATGGTTTTTTTATTCTGAGATGATTTCTTTGTACCAACATTTGGCATGAAAATATCCTTTCACTTAAGAAATGACGGTGTGAATAGAGGAGAGATCATTTTCTTAATGCCTCAACCTGTCCGACAAAACGAAAATGTCATAGAAAGTCATGGACACCTTGGTTTGTAAACAGACTTTACAAGGCCATGAAATGTCTGAGTCCGGGAGCCACGTCTCACTTTCATTTCCCCTCCTTGGCCGGTTCTCCACGAACGCCATACCTGCTCCCGGAGAAGGAAGGCGGATGTTCTGAAGGTGGTTTCCTCCCCCGGACTCCAGTCTCACCTGTCGTCTTTTCCCGTCACTGGCAGTTAGAATAGCATGCCTCGTATCGTTCACGCACATTTACGTCCCAGCTCACAACACAGATGGTAGCCATGCCTACCTGAGATAGGAAGCCTCTCTTTCTTTCTGGATATTGCCAGAATCTACACACAATAAATGCTCAGCTGTTTAAAAAAATAGATTTAATGCCAAGAACTTGGTGGGTGGTAGTGGTGTTGGAAATTAATGAGATAATAATGATAAATTAAAATTAATACTTAAATGCTTTCTATATACTAGGCACTATTTTAAGCATTCCATAAGTATGACTTATTTAGTCCTCTCAACAGTAAAAAAAAATATGGGTTTTTTATTATCATTGCCTTGGTTTTACTGGGGAAGGGAACAGGTATAGCAGAGATTAAGTAACCTGTCTAGAGCCACATGGCTTTTACTTGACAGTGTTGGGATTTGAACCCACACAGGTTTGGCTTGAGACCTGAACATTACTAACCACCACACCTTGCTGCCTCTTGCAAGAACAGCTCTGACAGCTACCTTTGGAGAAGAATGGCAAGTTAACAGTAGCAGCTAGACTAGGAGGATCTCAGGGCTATATGTGTGTGAAGGGTTTTGGATGGATTATTTCATGCCCGCAACAACTCTATGCAATCAGGGCTCCTAGTATCCCCCTTTACGGATGGGGAAGCTGAGGCACAGAGGTCTTGAGTGATATGGCCAGGACTGGATTGTGGCAGAACCTGAGACTCAGGCATAGGTTTGCCTGACTCCAACCCCCCTGAGCTACGATGGTGTACTTGGATGGGTATAGCATTCAGGGCGGGAAAATTCCATCTCCAGGCTCACCGGAAGCTGAGCAGCCATGCCCCTGTTACTGAGCTCCCAGAGATTATTCCATCGTCCGTAAGGAGGAGGAGAGCTGTGCAAGATACATCATAAACAGTGATGTGCTGCTTACACGCGATTTATTCATATACGTGGCGGAGGGTTTGCAAATCCCAGTGCTCCAGGCATCTCCGGAGATTCAGAAAGCTCGCTGCCTTTCCTCTTTGCCTCCCGTGCCAGCTCTCCACACCAGCAGGCACCTCAGAAAGACCTGGGCTCCTGTTGCCGGGCAGCTCTGGGAAACATATTTCGAGTTCCCAGTCACCTAGAGCCACAGAGAGAGAATCAGGGCTGACAAGCACCATGCTCATTAGGCAGACATGTGGTTCTACCCAGCCACAAAGATATTAGGAGGAGATATTTATAGCTGACCTTTCAAGATTAATAATTCCTGTGAAAGAGAAACTGTGGTATTCAATGTAATTTAAAAAAATCTTAAGTATTGAAGGAAGTAATTATTTTACTGTTTGTAGTACAGTTTGTTACCTTTATTAAAAATTTAATAAAATGCATATTCATATCTGTCCCACTTAAAAGACAGGGATAATGTGAAATCAGCTCAGTTTGCTGCTTTTAAATTGGTTGTGTGACATTCTTATGACTCGTAATTATCTTGATACTTTTTTAAAAATATATGCATTAATTTTGTAATTTGAGAAAGTAAAATTTTATAATAGTTATGAGAAATTGAAAAATAGACCCTTTAGTCACACTAAAATCAACTGCTAAAGCATTCATGTTTTAAAGGCTGTGAAATAAAAATAGAAAAACATAAAATATTAACACGTTCTTTTTCTTAGCTTTTGATCTTCCCGTGTCACTTTCTTTTGACTCCATATTAGACTGACAACTAATCTGTTTAGATATTGTGTGTCTGGTGAAGGTCTTTCTGGCTTATCTCATTGTGTGGAAAAGGCAAGAATTAGGAGAATCCATTTTGTCTCCAGATGAATGCATCCTCATTGAGGCAACTTCAGCTGAAAATCCTCACACTGTCTTAATTAAATGCTTTGCATGAGGATCATAAAGTGTGCCCCATACTGAGTGCAGAACCCCCACAGCCGCTCCAAACGGGAGGGGAGCGACTGGACCTTTTGAGGAGGGGACGGCGCGGGTGGAGGCCAACAGGACGCAGGGTCAGTGCACAGTTCGGGGATGTTTGCTTGAGTACTGGCTGCTTTGGGTTTGCTGCTATGGCCGAGATTTACAATAGTTTTGCAAACATAAAAGCATTTTCTGAAGGGAAACGCTTCATCCTTTTTAAAATTATAAATTTTATGACAGGATTTCAAAGGGATTTTTTATTAAATCATCATTGTGAACACACCAACTAGGCATTTTAATTGTGCATATTACTTGAAGTCTTTGTTCACATGCTACAGTAAGACTTTTAGATTTTATAGTACTTAAGAAATTTAAAGTGACATTACATGGACTTCATTATCATTATTAAAGAATTCATAATGCCTTGATTTGGTTAGTCACTGCTTGCTTAACCATTTCCTTATTTTTAGTAATTAGGGTTTGTTTTTGTTCATTTATTTTAGTTTTCTAGAAGTGGCAACTACAGATTTTAGGTTTTCTAAACGTTTTGTTTTGTTATCCCTATAATTGTCTTTTTGTATTTGTGTATCTTGGTTTTTGCTTTAAAAAGCATGGTCTTGGGAATCACAGTTAATGGTATGACAAGCCTAAATATGCTTACAGAATTTTTTTCCTATGAGGAGTTATTTTTTGTGGTCAAATTTTCTTCCTTCTGCCTGAGTTACTTTTATTTTTTTGCCATAGTCTGATGATGAAGTCCTATTATTTATTTAATACCCAGCTTTAATATCTTTGCTGAGCCTTCCATTGATGTTGTCTAGCAATATCTTTTTAAACATTACTTCTTTATAGAAGTGAGTACATTGTAGCATAATTAAGTTTAATTTCAAAAATTTACTGCTGCTGCTACACTGTGCTTTTGTTGAGGATGGGCCCTAAGTGTATTTTGCACGTGTATGTCAACTTCATACAATGGTTTGGACAAATTCAATATTGATTATGTAACTGAATGCATTAAATAAAAGAGCTTACCAGGGCCAAGATGAATGAAAGTAGAAATAAATCACTCGAGCGGAGGAGTTCAGGGAGAGAAGAGACCTTTAGGGGCTGGAGTAGGAGAAGGGAAGGGGAAGGGCAGGAAACTCATTTCTGTTGAGCTTTGACAGGTACCAGGCACTAGGCCAGGCACTTTACATTATCTTATCTCATTCCACCCTCAGGACAACTCTCGAAGTAGGGTCTGTCGCTCTCCAATTGCATATTACAGATAAAAACTAATGTTCGTAGAGATCGAGTAATTACAAGAGTTCACTCCATTATCGAGTGCCAGAGCTGGAGGAGAAAGAGAAGAAAGGATGTTTTTCTGAAGTGGGCAAGAGGGAATGGATGGGCAGGTTCTGCACTGGCACCTGCATGGGACACAGATAGGAGTGATCAGCCGTTATTTACAGGTCGCTGGGGAGGCCAACTGGGCTGACCTACAGAGTGTGAATGGGGGTGTTGATGGTATCACACACTTAACAATCAGTAAGTCATTAGGGCTTCTGATGGAGCAGAAGGGGTTAAGGTTCTGCGGAAGGGCGCGTCTGTGTAAATAATGGTTACAGCTGGGTTGGCCTGTGCAACTCCCGATACCCAGGGCAGGTTATAGTCTCACCACTGCTCTGTTACCAGATGATTATGCTTGAGCCCACAGGAATTAATTTACGTTGCCAAGAGCCTTTGGGGATGCCCAGTTGAGAGTTTTAATGAAACAAAAGAGATAGTTGAACTAAGGAAAATAGTTCAAGATAGAAAGGAAGCTCTGCTACTTGAAGGATTACATTAAAAATCAAAATGTATTGTTTAAAAGGGAGAAGCAGATTAACAAAAGTTGTTACTGAATTTCCATTTTTCTTCCCTAGAGGAGTGCTTGTCAAATGAAATACAGCTCTTAGGCTTGGGCAGTGTCTCAGTCTTGTTCAGGCTTCTGTAACAAACATACTGTAGACCGGGTGGCTTAGGAGCAACAGAATTTATTTCTCATACTTCTGGAGGCTGGGAAGCCCAATAGCATTGCTCTGGCAGATCTGGTGTCGGGTGAGGGCCTCACTTTATGGTTCATGGATGACCATCTTGTTGCCATGATCTGACATGACAGAGGGACTGTGTAATCAGGAGGTGGCGGAAGTGAAAATCAAACACTGGGAATGAAATGAACAGTGAGTGAGTCAGATGCTGTGCCCCACACTGATCATTTACAAAAAGAAATGTAGATGACCTTGATTGGTTTAGTCAATGTCCCATGTATGTGTGTGTGTGTGTGTGTGTGTGTATTTATACTCAGGCTGCCTAAGCAAGGGGGGCTAGGGAAAGGTATTTTGCATTCTACCTTTGAGAGGCAAGAGTCATACTTTAGGGCCTTCCTCAAACACATGAAAGCTGTCCAGAAGATGCTGGAAAAGCCAAAATATCATAGGCCCACTACAAATAGAAACCCTCTTTGAATCGATTTCCATCTCTTTTTTCTAGATTAGAGAGACCCATGAAAATCGTGCCAGTGGTGAACGGACACATTGGCCGTGCACTGCACGACTCTTCAGTGAGCTGCTCACACAGACTCCACTGTGCATGGCTCCCCTAGTGCTGTGCAGGCCGGAAGCCCTCAGTGTGCCCCTGGCACGCACAGTGGTAATTAATAAGGAAAGCACTATTGAGTGCCTCATGTGACTCAGGTAGTCTCCTACTGCGGGACAACGGAGCAGTCCAGGGCACGGACTTTGAGATCTGACAGTCCTGGGTTCAAATTACACGTCTGCCGCTCACTAGTCGTGTGGTATGGACGAGTTATTTAAATGCTTAGAATCTTGTTTCCTTTGTAAAACGACAGTGCCTGTACTTACACTATTAAGTTGTAGTGCATGCCTAACTCAGGGTGAGCATGCCAGGAAATGGTAGCTATAATTTTGATCCACAAGCATTATTTCATATAATTCCCTGATGGGGAAACTGAGGTTCAGAGAGCATGAGTCATACCCAAGATAAGACAGCTATGGGGTGGCGGAGCAGGGATTCATACTCAGATTTGGGAGCCTGTGCTCATTCTACACTAAGCTGATTGTTACCTACTTCCGAGGATGAATCTTCAATCTAAAGTCCTCTTCCTCTGAGCCTGTCTTGCCACATTCAACATAAATATTAATGCAGCTACCATCTGCCATCGTGCAAAAACACTTGGTCAAATCTATTTTAGCAAATGAAGAAAATTGCCTTTTGTTTGGTTTAATGTATGTATGTGTTAGGCGTTCTTCTGACCACCCAGTCCGTTTGTGAAGTGGAGTTTGGTTACCTAGGGAACTAGCATATAGCACTAGGACATTTTTTTTTTTAATGAGATGCAAGTTCAAAGTTGTCAGAATTGGCTGAATTTCAACTGGTGACCACTTATTGACTGGAAAGTAACATAATTTCACTTTTTTGTGTGTAAAAATAAAACTAAAGATGAGAGAAAAGGAAAGAAATTTATGAGATGGTGAAAAATAAGAATCTTTAAGTTGCAGAGACCTTCGGCATGCTGTTGAAAGCTAGCTAATCGATGCCTTTACTTCAGACTGTATAATCCGTACATAATTCTTGCTGCTTTGGGAGAGGTTGTATATGTTTTTCAATGGAAATAAATTTCACACGCCATGTTTTAGGAGATATATGGCCATTAATGGTTTCATGCTCCTGTCTGGAGTAGCACTGTGTAAAGTCTATGGGGCCTCGCCTTCCCTAGGCTTATCTTTCTTGTTAAGCAAGCCTGGGTTTAAGTTCAGTGATTCTCAGCTCTCAGAATGAACCAAATGTTATTACAAAAATAATTGACCTTTTCAAAGGAAATAAAAATAACGCAGAGTCCCTTCCTTCACCTCCACGATTACTACTTGTAAAAACAAGGTCAGGGCAGAGAGATCCAACGTGGAGTGACGTGGAATTTGGGGAACGTGTGTCCGAGAAATGTGAGGCTCCCAGACCGAGGAGTGTACTGTGAGAGCCCGTCTGAAGGACCGTAGGGGTAGAAATAGGAAGATTCAGAACGAAAGCTTCGCAGCCAGGTACAGACTCAAAGGTTATAAACCAAATTTGCAAATGAACGAGGGAAAGTTGGATGCTGTTTGTTTTACTTTAATGGTGGCAGGTGGCAGGAACTTGGGCTGGTCAGCCTAATTAAGAGACCAGTGTCTGGTAAGTGTGTCCTCACACAGCATGTGTTCAGGGTTTTTATTTTTTTCTTATCTTTGGTATTATCCAGAATTACGTGTGGCCTTGAGACCTAAAAGTGTAGCCTGAAAATATGGAGTCGGGGGAGGTATGTTAAACAGTCCAGGGCTGAGCGCAGAACCGAGAGCCACATGTGTAACCACCAACGTGACAATTTAATGTAACTGGGAAGGGAGATTAGCAATCGTGTTGTGGGAAGCAGAACAAGCAGGATGGGAATAAAAGGCAGGAGGGGCCCTGAGGTGCTGGAGGCAGTCACAGAGGCACTTTCTAATGTGGCTGGGTCTGCAGAGCTCGATGGGAAGTTCTCGTGGGCTCTTGAGCAGTTTGGACTAACCAGACCTCGGAGGATGGGTAGCGTCTGAGGGAGCGGTATAAGGGGGAGGACATTGCAGTAGAAATGTGCACAGGATGAGCCAATGCGTGCAATGTTTCCTAGATGTCCTGAACCCATTCCCCTCGGCTGCGTGACACCAGCATCATGCTATTACAGTTTCGCTCTTTGCGTACATCTGGGCCCTTTCAGTTGAGCCCTTACCTTAGCAAATACTGAGATAATAAAACCGGCTGTTGGTGATGCCATGAGTTGGAAGGGTAGTCTTTACCTTGTTCTAAGAGTCTCCCTCGCACTCATAGAGTTATTCTTAGATTGATGGTGAAATATCAGAACAAAGTGGCCTTGGATTATTCTCTAAAGACATTCGGATTGAACAGGTGAAGGACTTTCCAGGAAACTCACTAGAAGGCCAAGTGTTTTCACCCTGAAAGGGGCAGTGGCAGCCAAATACAATGCCTACACTGAGCAAACGCAGAAGAGAGAAAAAGGTGCAAGGCCAGAAATGAGAGGAGGAGGTGAGGGTGAGCAGAGAAGCCTGAGGAATGCAGTGAAGAGGCGCAGAATAAACATAATGGGACCGTGTGAGTGAGCTGCAGTCCACACAAGGTGACCAAAGGAGAAGAGGGCACAGGCAGAGAGGGAGCTGTCACACCCCGGCTGGCCACGTCCGGGGGGGAGGGTGGGGCCCAACACAGGTGGTTTCTGTGTAAACTATAACACATACTGTGCCCCACCCATCCCTGCCTCCCCCTCTGCCCCACCCATCCCTGCCTCCTACCTCCATCCTACTCCCC
The DNA here is from genome assembly GCF_004126475.2 of Phyllostomus discolor. Lineage (NCBI taxonomy): Eukaryota > Metazoa > Chordata > Mammalia > Chiroptera > Phyllostomidae > Phyllostomus > Phyllostomus discolor. Next base: position 9,248,948 of record NC_040903.2, read on the forward strand.
TTTGGCTTTGTCCATGTGTCCTTTATACATGGTCCTTGATGACCTTTCCCCTATTTTCCCCCTTTATCTCCTCCTACCTCCCCAGTGGTTACTGTCAGTCTGTTCTTTATTTCAATGTCTCTGTTTATATTTTGTTTGCTTGTTTGTTTTATTGATCAGGTTCCACTTATAGGTGAGATGATATGATATTTGCCTTTCACTGCCTGGCTTATTTCACTTAGCCTAACGCTCCCAGTTCCATCCATGCTGTGGCAAAGCGTAGGAGCTCCTTCTTTCTTTCTGCTGCATAGTATCCCATCATGTAAAAGTACCATAGTTTTTTGATCCATTCATTTAAAGGTGGGCATTTAGGTTGCTTCCAACACTTGCCTATTATAAATGGCAATTTACCGATTCAATGCAATCCCTATTAAATACCAATGACATATTTCACAGATATAGAACAAACATTTCAAAAAATTTATGTAGAGCCATAAATGACTCCAAAGAGCTGTAGTAATTTTGAGAAAGAAGAACAAAGTTGGAGGGATCACAATACCTGATATCGAACTATATTACAAGGCTATGGTAATCAAAATAGTCTGGTATTGGCATAAGAACAGACACATAGATCAGTGGAACAGAACAGAGAGCCCAGAAATAAACCCAAGTCTCTATGGCCAGTTCATATTTGACAAAGGGGGCAGAAGCATAAAATGGAGTAAAAATAGCCTCTTCAACAAATGGTATTGGGAGATCTGGACAGCTATGTGCAAAAAAAATGAAAGTTGACCACCAACTCACACCATACACAAAAATAAACCAAGGTGGATAAAATACTTAAATATAAGTCACAACAGCATAAAAGTCCCAGAGGAGAAGATAGGCAGGAAAATCTCAATGTTCCATGCAGCAATACTTTCACCAATATGTCCCCTAGAGCAAGGGACATAAAGGAAAGAATAAACAAATAGGACTTCATCAGAATGTATAATGTTATTTTCAAGCATGTTCCTTATTAGAAGTTGCCAGCTCCAGTGGAAATTACCAATATGTTAGTGAAACACTTTACTATGGGTGGATTTTACCAGCCTCCTGTCCTTTGGATTAATGCCCAGACTGGAGAGTTTCTCCCAATTTGAGTCTACCTATATCCTTATTATCCTGATACGAATGAAAGAGCTGTGGGTACTTACTTGTGTATTCGAAATAAAGGATCTCAGATGTAATGGACTTGGGTATAAGTGTAAACAAGCTGCCTACTTGTAAAAACACTTCACTTCGCAAGTGCAGAAGAGTATACATTTAATGACAAATTTATACAAATAAGTCACTCCATATACACTTGCTGATATATGCATATGCAATGCATCGGAAACAAATGGAAATGGACTAAAATGTATCTATGGACATGTAAATTCTTCGCATTGAAAAACATGATCAAGGACATTAAAATATTCATAAAGACCCCTTTACAAAAGAATTGACTTCAGATCCTTTCACTGCAGCAGACTGCATTGAGTGGTGAGAGGAGAACCAGAAGAATCTGTGTCTTTGTCTCCCACAACAGGTGCCTAGGCTAATGGGCCGCTGAAGGACAGTGCATTTTTAAACCTGTTCTGAGTGAATTTTTGATAAATTGTAAATTTTCTGGAAGCACTGAATTATTAGATTTAAGAGAGCAGGCATGCATAGTTGTCAAGTAAATGGTGTGTAATCTAGTTATGGTTTCCTATGGCGCTGTTCGGTGATTTAAAAAGCATGGCATGGAGGTATAAAAGTGCATCATTGAATAAGATGCACAGAAGAGAAATCCTTGGCATTATTGGCTTTCACATTTGTGGCTTTTACTATTTCGCAGTGACCCTGGAAATCCATGGAATATAATCCTTTGCCATTTTGCTGAGGCATACGTAGTATAGAACTCACATTAATCACAGAACTTATGTTAATAATGTTGTAAATTATTTTGTTTCTTTCTCTATAGAATCTGTATACATTGGAAGGGGTCAGGTGAAAATTTTCAGTTACACTTACCCCATATTCATCAGAGAAATTATGTGTTGCAGTGACATTTAAAACATTTGTCATGGATGTTAAGGGTCTGGGATACGAATGAAGCTATTAGAGATATGCTTTCCTATGTAATAGGAATTCTGAGGGGGATCGGGACCTGACTATGAGTGTTAGAGCACGCGTGAGTTGTCTGTGAGTGCTGATGGAAGTTTAGTGTTTTGCTGTCTGTAGCTGTTCTCTGCTATTGCTTTTGTGTTTAATTCCTAAAGCACAAAAATTGTTCCAAGGAGATAGGAAGGCCAAAACTGTAGGTCAAGTTCAAAAAGCATGGCAAGGATTGAGGGCATCTGGCAGCCGAGAGAGTGAGGGCATGCAGGACCGAGAATGAAGAATGGGCAGAAGCTCACAGTAGCAAATGTCAGCAACGTTCCAGGAGGAAGACGGGAGGTTGGTGTGTTTGTCGGAACTAAGTTGTCTAGCTTTTAAAATAAGTGGTTGTTTAATCTCTTTTTGAATACTGCTTTAGAGATGAGACATTCTGTTTTGGGGTAGTTCTAATATTCTAAAAGTTATCTTTTATATATTGAACACAAATTTAATTTTTTATGCATTGATATTAGATAATTTCCAGATCCCTCCTGATTGCTCCTTTTAATAAATATTTAGTGAGGATCAGCTTTGTATTAGCACGGTTATTGGTGCCGCATATGTAGTATTGACAAGATAGACAAGGGTCAAGCACACGGAGCTTACATTTCAGTGAGGGCAGACAAAAGATATGCAAGTACATAGTGAACACAAACAAAAATATCAGAGAGTGACAAGCAGCGTGCTGAGAATTAAACAGGGTGACATCATATGGAGTGACTGGTGGCCAGGGAAGAATTCTAACATAGTAACTTGAAAACAGTGCAAAGATGGGAGGGAGTGGGGAAGGTGGGTGGGGAGCATTTAACTCTAGGGGACAGCTATGCCAAAGACCTAAGGTGCTGAACTTCAGTGTGTTGGAGGAGCTTAAGAAAGGAGGGTTTTGTGGCCAAGCGTAGTGTGTGAGAAAAAGAGGAGCCCAAGTCGTGGATGGAGAGGAAACCGAGGGGAAGACCGCCTAGGACTTTGTGAGCTAGGAAAGGAGTTGGCTTTTGTTTTAGCTGTGATTGGAAAGTCATGAGAAGTTTTAAACAGGGGAAAAAGGCCATGCTATGCGTGCTGTAAAAGGGTCGCTCTGGCTGCCGGGTGGGGAACGGAGATGGCACCAGGGCTGTGGCGATAGCTCGGGTGGCAGTGAAAGACAGGGGCTGTGGCGCGGATGGTCGTGATGGGGAGGGAGAGAAGTGAACGTGTGAGAGACGTGTCTCGGAGGGCTTGGTGGCTACGTTGGACTTGGAATACAAAGAAAGGGAGGAGTCATGGATTACACTTGGCTCACTGGCTGGTACAGTGGATGGTGCTTCTGTGCCCGAGAGGGGAATGCATATTGTCATTCCTCCTCCGTACTGAAGTGTCACAAGTGATATGGTTTACATATGTATATGACAGATGAAGGGCAGTTAGAAAGGAAGATTCAGGCATTATAGAGTTTATTCTATTTTTGTTAGAGTTCAAACATATACATCTATCCTAAATTTATCTAAAATTTTAAATTGATTTTAAAATCTAAGGTAGTTTTAGAGACAAGATGGTTATAGAATGCATTCGTATTTTATTGATCTGTTAAGACCTCATAGACAGCATTTAACATGGAAAAAAGTACACATTTTGAAGGTTTTAAAATAATGTGAAAAATTATGGAAAAATAAGATGAGAAAAGAAAATTATTCTGGGGAAATATTTTAATAGATACGACTCATAAATGGTTAATATCCTTAATTTCTAAAGATTCTTAAAATCCATTAAAAAACCCCTAATAAATACCCACTATGAAAATGAACACAAAACACAAAAAGGCAATTCATAAAAGAAAAGGTCAGGGAGGGGACTGGGGGGCTCTGGGTAAAAGGCAAAGAGATGGAGCATTACAAGTGGTGGTCACACAGTAGTTACAGAATGCCAAGTACAGCACAGGGAACACAGTCAACGGTATTGTAATAACTACGTGCGGTGCCAGGTGGGTACTTGAGATGGGCGGGGGGGACCCCTTTGTAAACTTATGGCTGTATAACCATATGCTGTGCACCTGAAACTAATACAAAGTAATACTTGAGTGTAAAACGTAATTACAAATAAAATAAAAAGGAAAAAGTCTATAGCATGAGAGAAAGCTCCACCACACCAATAACCAAATCATTCGGTATTTATAAAACAATGAGAACAAATATCATAGTGAACGAAGAGCACAAACTCTGGAAGTAGAATCACTTCCCGAGTCTGAAGACCCGGCTCTAAAACGTACTGACTGGGTAACTCAGGGCAAGTGCCTTCACCTTTCTCAGCTCCACCTTCCCCACCGGTCTGTAACGTGAGGTCACGGTGGTGTCACTGGACAGGCACGCGCCCAGAGCCGGTCCACCTGCAGCGTGCGGGCTCTGGACTTCACGCAGGAAAGATTTCACAACACGAGTCCAGGTGATTTGGAGAGTAGGTTTAGTAAGGCTGGGGACAGTGACAGAGGAAAGAGAGGGTAGAAGAAGTGGCAGGAGAGAGCTGAGGCGGCTCCCCACTCCGCTCTCTAGCAAAGTAATAGGGAAGGTGTGAGCAAGGCAGGGCTGCCGTTAGCTCACTGGGAAGCTGGAGAAAAGGGGGCCCTAGAGACAGGATCGGGGGTAAGTCTGGGTCAGGCTGCCGTGGCCCACTGCTCCCCTGGCTTCAAGTCTCCTGGGGACCCTTGGAGTTTAGGAGGAAATAAAAACCTCATGCCCGAGAAGAGGCGTAGGCCTGCCCCGAGTCTGTGTCTTTGTCATGAGAGCTTTTGATCTTTTTCTTGCGGCTGAGAATCTTAGGGGAGGGTTTCAGCAGAATACTCATCGGCTTTCCAGGTGTATTTTTAGTATGCTGATGTGGCAAAATGAATGCATACGGGGGTTTGGGGAATATTCTTTGGTCTGCTATACTGTTTTACTTTTATCTTGAGTCTGTCTGGCTTTTAATGGGGTTTTTGTTATTTGTTCCCCTGACTTCATCTGTCCTTGGTTTTAGCTGGCACAAATGACATTAATTGGGTCTCTGTTCTCTATCTTCCAGACCAGGGAGATTTAAGCTGTGTATTCTCTGGTCAGGGAGGAGAGGTAGAAACCATTGGCTCTCATGTGTCCTTGGTTGGGGGAGATAAGTTTTTGTGATTCGGCAGCTGGCTGTAAGTTGCTCAAATTGTTTGGCCTGTTGAATTTTCTTGTCTCAGTTTCCCCGTTCCACTTGCCCAGGAATTTTCCTTGCTTCTTGCTGTCCTGCCTCAGTAGTAGTACCTATAGCAAGGTTGTTTTGTGTGCTAAATGGGCATTAATACAGATACATTTATTCGAACTGTTCCTAGAATATAGTAATTGTCATGTGAGCTTTGGAAATTCTTATCCTTACTCTTCAGTGACTACATATTGTTAAACGCTTACAAAATGACAATACCTAATATTGGCTAGGTGTGGGAAATGGGTATTTTCATACACTGTAGATGAGAGTATAAACTGGTCCAGCATTTCTGGAAGGAAGGTTTACAATGTCTTAAGAGTTTTAAAATAAATAAAGTCTTTAATAAAGAGATTTTAGGTTGGGGAATTTGGCCAATGATCTATATGATTTTATTTTTTGTTCTTAAGGATGTTCAATAGCAGGGTGACTTACTTACAAAGGTAAAAAAATGAGCAAAACTTGACTTCCAGGTGAAGAGGTAATTTGTGTATATACATTTAATTTCACTGTCTAAATTTCATTAAGCCTACTGTAAAAGATTACTTTTTACTGAGGTAAATCTGCATATAAGGAAATAAGCAACTATTAAGTGTGTACTTTGATGGGTTTTAGAGAAATGTGTGCACCCACGTCACTAAGCTCCCCAGCACAAACATTCCCATCTCCCTAGAATGTTCCCTTGGCCCCCTCCCAGCCAGTTCTCACCTCCGTAGGCTGTGCTACTCAGATTTCTATCACCATACATGAGTTTCGCTTGTTCTTGGGCTTCATGCAAACGGAATTAGACATTATGGATTCCTTCCTGTCCGGCTTCTTTCCTTCACTGTAGTTCTAAAAACCCATTCATGTTGTTGTTACGTCGGTAGTCTAGTCGGTTATGGCTCTTTATTCCTATATCCTCCATTCTCTAATTGCTGAGTAGTGTCCCATTTTTTGAATATACTAGAATTAGTTTATTTATTTTCCTACTGATGACATTTTGATTGTTTCTGACTACCACAAATAAAGTTGTTATGCACATTTTTGCACAACTTTTTGTGGTTATATGCTTTCATTTCTCTTGGGTAAATACTTAGGAGTGGAATTGCTGGGTCATAGGGTGAGTGTATGTTTAATGTTATAATGAACTGCTCAGCAACCGTTTTATAGAGTGATTGCATCATTTTATTCTTTCACCCTCATGTATGTTGTTTAATGCGTAACACTCCATTTCTTTGCAAACATTTCAGTGTTGTCAGATTTTTAAAGTTCATACTATTCTATTAGGTGTGACATGCTAGCTGTAGTTTTAATTTACATTTCTCTGCTGGCTAGTGATGCTGGGCATCTTTTCATGTATTTATTGCCCATTTACACATCTTCAGTGAAGTATCTATTTAGAACTTTTACCCAGGGTTATAAAGAGATTCTCCTAAATTTTCTATTGGAAGCCTTGTGGTTTGAGCTTGTACATTTAGGCTTTGACCCATCTCAAATTAATTTTTTGTATATGATGCGATGTAGAGGTTGAGGTTCATAGTTTCCATAGTTCCTTCTGGTTGTTCCAGCTCCATTTATTGAAAAGACTTTTCCTTTCCCGTCGATACCTTGGTATGTTCATTGAAAATCAACTCATTGTACACACACACATTTTTTTTGAACTCTGTGTTATGTTCCATCAACCTATTTATCCACGGCTGCATTTCATTCCACAGAACGAGTGGCAGTGGAAGGTGTGCAGCTGCCTTTCAAGGGTGCGGACTGTGAGCTGCACACACCACTGCTCCTCTGCCACCAGCCAGAGCCTGGCTGTGCCCGCTGTCTGAGCGTGGGCTGCTCCAGCAGAACACCACAGCCCGGTGACTTATAAATGGCAGGAGGTCATTTCTCACAGCTCTGGGGGCTGGAAGTCCGGGATCGTGGCGCCAGCATGGCCACGGGAGGGCCCTCTTCTGGGGTGCACAATTTCCCCTTAATTAAGTGGCAGAAAAGACCACAGGGATGGTGGAGCACCTAGATGGAGAGATCTGGGACTCTGCCTTTCCGTGTAGGCAGAGCTGCCTGCCTGCCAAGACTAAACAGCAGCTATCACAGGAAGGAAAAAGAAACCTTCCATTTTGTTTAAATACTGTGATTGTTAAAGCAGTCAAATTAATATCCATATTGTATGTCCTGTTTTAAAAATTCTTTTCTTCATTTAATATCATATTGAAAAAGACTTTTATTTGCCATTAACTATTTTAATGGCTAAGTAATGTTCATGGCACAGATGTATCGTTATTTAACTAAGCCCTTATCATTGCCCATTGAGGGTACTTCACTTTTTAATGTTATATATAATACAAAAATGCGAGTTCTAATGCTATAGATATCTATGTGTGTATGTGTGTTTTTATATGCACACGTACATAAATATACAGTAAGCACACACGTATGTATATGTTATATGTGCACATGATGAGAGATTACTATACATAGAATTACTTGATCAAAGTCCTTTCACATTTTTAAGGCTTTTAAAATGATCAAGTTGACTGCCTATACTTTTGCACTAATTTACCCTACCAATAGGAATACATAAGGTCTGTCCAGAAGGTATCCAGCCATGTCATATGAAAAGTAGAACAGGACATTTATTGAACAGGATAACATATACAAGAAACACTGTACATAGGACAATGACGCCTCAGTCCCCTTCAAAGTAGGCACCTTGGGACCTCACACAGTTCTCCCAATCACCATCAGCTGCCCCATTTTATTTTCCTGAATTGTATCGATGGTCTGACATCTCTTCCCTTTCAAAGTTTTAGTTTTAGGAAAATACAGAAGTTGCAGGGTATCAAATCTAGGCTGTAGGGTAGTGGAGTCATCTGGGTGATTTGATGTTTTGCCAAAAAACTCTGCACAAGACGTGATGTATGAGGGGGTGTGTCATCGTGATCAAGCTGCCAATTACCAGTTGCCCATAGCTGCAGCCTTCTGAATCATCTGAATAGTTTCTGCAGAGGAAAGTTCAAGTTTAACACACAATTTGATGCGGATTCATTGCTCTGCTCAGTCATTTTGAATGTGATGGCCACACAGTACACGTGCTCACTCAAAGGAGTCTACTGCCTCCACTGACTAATGCAGTGAGTCATCATCGTTCATGCACGTGCACTCCAGTCCACTCGGCTGTTGGGTTACCTTGATGTCATGCAAAATGCTCTCGTTATATTAACAGTGGCTGGACTTTTTCTGGACAGAACTATCCAGTGTTGAATTTTTAAACTGATAAGAACAGATACTGCATTTGATCTTAGCCAAAAGGCCGAGAAGTGATTCAGTGTTGAAGTTTCCAAAATATTTTGAGGTACAATTTATATAATAGAAATCCACAGATCTTAAGTACTCAATTTCACAAGTTTTAACAATTGTATACACCCATGTGACTGCCACACTAAAAAAGATAGAGAACATTTCAATTACTCAGAAAGTTACAGTGTGCCTCTTTACTCAATCCTTATCCCACAGAAGCAAGCACTGTTTTGATTTCTAACTTTGCATATTTTCTGGACTTCATATAGATGAAATCATATAGTAGGTATTCTTGAGATTCATCCATGTTATTGCAAATAGCTGTGTTCTGTTGTATGAAGTTACTACATTAAAAAAATCTGTTCTGTTGACAAATATTTGTGTTATTTCCAGTTTTGGGCTCTTATGAATGTGACTTTTTGTGAACATATGTTTTTTATTTAGTTACTTTTGAATAGATACCTAAGAGTGGGATTGCTGGGTCATAGGGTAGATGCAGATTTAACTTCTGAAGAAACTGACATGTAGCTTTCAAAAGTGATCGTACAACTCGATGCCCCCATCAGCCATGCGGGAGAGTTTCAGATGTTTTCATCCTGGCATACATTTGGTATAGTCAGTCGTTTCAATTTTAGCTATTCTGGTGGCTGTGGAAATCTTGCTCTGTGTCCTTTTGACTAATGAGGTTGACTGAGCTCCTTTGTATATGCTTATTGACCATTGGCATGCATTTTGTGAACATTTGTTAAAGTCTTTTGTCTGTTTTTACAGACTGAATTTTATTTTTATCATTGATTTGAGGGAGTTTTTATATATTCTGGATACAAGTTCTTCATCAGATATATGTGTTAAGATATATTTTAACTTTAAGTTTTCTAAAATTAGGGTTAAGTACAGTTGATCACCTTTTACTTCTACGTTTAGAGTGCTAAAAGTTTATCCTGTGTTTTCTTTTAGGAACTTCGTAGTTGCAATTTTTCCAACACAGGAAATGACCTATTTCAAGTAAACTTTGTTATTACAATGAGGTAGGGGACAAGTTTCATTTATTTTCCACAAGTTTTTTATACATTGGTTAAAATAACTTTATTTCAGTTTTGCCAATGATAAGTATGACCAGCAATTCATTGTTGTTTTGTGCCTTGATGAATGTTGACTTTGAATATTTTCCTGAGTTTTTATGTTCCTACAACTTTGAGTCAGAGGCATTTCAACAGCCAATTCCAAATGGTAGACTTCTTGACTTCAGAAAATATCTTGCTTTTTTATTTTTGAAAGAAGTAAAATAGCCTTAGCAGGATTGTTCTGATAACATGCTTTGAGATTAGAAAATACCCAGAAGAATTATTGGCAACCATCAATCTATTTTGAATTGGTAAGGATTTAGATGGACACATGAAGAGTTAAGATGGCCGTATTTGTGTGATATTGTTCAACTGGAAGATATTGAATTTTTCAATATAGGTTAACACATAGGAAAAGACTAATTATACCCAATATTAAGAATAGTGTAATAACTGTTAGAGCTGAAAAGCATGAGCTATGCTTTCCAGGGAAATAAATGAAACCTGTTTAAAATATATTAATGTAAAGAAGAACCGAGAATATATTGTAAGGAAGCAGCTTATGCTGACAAGTTAAACCAAATTACTTTGAGGATTTTGCCCTTAGCTTTCTATGACAAAATAGAGGAGCTATCCATGTGATGTCAAAATCCGAGTTTCTCAGGAAAGGGCGAGTCTCACTCCTGCTGAGGTTTTCAGGGATGCACTGTATATAGATGCGCCAGAGCTCTAAGGAGAGTCAACCATTCACATTCCTTTTGGAGGGTTAATGTCTGAGAAAAGTGACTAGCTAAGCAGCTATAGTAATTCCAATACAGAGCACATTTACATTTTTCTAATAATACAATTCATGTAATTCTTTATGCCACATAAATCTTTTCCACACACTTCCCGATATTTGGCTTGCATATGCTTTATGAAAGCTCTAAAATAAGCTCAAATCTTCTTTTTCTCTGGTATTTTTTTAATCAGTTAATTTCTTTCCACGACCTCTAGTAGTTACACTGTGCCATTTGGACTTAGAACCGTACATAATTCTATTCTCCATGGTCCCCATCTTTTCTTTCTGACAAAGGTAAGGATTCTTATTTCATTATCTTAAAATGTTTCTCACATATATTCTATTAGAGTTTGTATTTTGTAACTCACTACATCTTCATTTCTTATTTTCTTTTTGGTGACTCAAAAATAAGGCAAGCCTTCAGTACAAAGGCAAGTAATTGCCACAGGGAGAGGGTTGACATACTTTCCCCCAAGGAACTTCATCTTGTTAAGTGTTTAAAATTGCTTAGCACATTTTTCTTAAGGGATTTAGCATTTATTTTTTTTTCAGTGCTTTTATAATGCTAAAAAATCTATTTTATGTATTGAATAGAGTTCTCATAATATCTGTGACAGCAGTTCTGTCAAAGCACTTGAAAAGTATGCTCTCTCATTATGGAAATTTTGAAAGCCTGTGTCCCTTCAAAAATAATGTTTTGCTTTGGAAGCTTTGCAAAGCAGCTTAAATTTTGGAACATCGTAGGGAGCAATCCTCAGAGAAACCATTTCAGTTTTCTAATTAGAGAATCCGGGACAATGTTACAGGAGCCAGACTAGACAATATCACTTCACCTGAGACCGCTCGAACTATACCTTCTAAAGGGTTCTCCGCAACAGAGAAGTTCTATTTTTCAGCGTTGCCCTAGCGATGGGTTGGTGGCTTAAAGAGTTGCAGTGCCTTAAATGGAAAGCATTGAGGATCCAAACGCTGAGTTGATCCTTTCTGACAGAGGAGAAATACCAACAAGCCAACCCCAAACAGTATGATCCGAAGCAGTGCATAATTAACAGCCATCTGCATGTCTTGTGTGGCCCTTTCTGTATGTGAAATAGGGCCAGCACTATGTGAGTGCTTAAAAGCTTCTTTCAAAAAATTTAAAATCCTTCGTGAGACATCCCCCTACAGTACAGAGAATAAGACAAACCGAAGTATTCATGACCAGCCCCCTCCCCCTTCTTATTTTCTTATAATATGTGTGAGTGATTTACAACCCAATTAACATAATGCCATACCAGCACACTGGAAAAGGTTTATTGTAGATTTTAAAATATTCTATGATTCATGAAAAGAATTCAGGCTCTAGGAGCTAAGAAAATAATGTTGTGTGTTTCCATCAAGATTGTAGGCCAAAATTTATTCTGACTTCTAAAGGAGTCTACTCCTACAAACTAGTGGTAATTACTAAGGTCTCAAATACAGAAGTTTTATTTTTTAGTTCTTTATGATAAACTTGACTCCTAAGCAGATATTTAATATACTGCTATATCTTTTTAATTTAGTAGGAAGTGACTGATAAAGAACCTATTCACTACTTTTTGTAATAGGTTTAAGTTATATATAGGTGATGCTCCTTTTAATCCATGTAAATAGCATGGCTAGTTTAGGAGAACATAAGTGTTTAGCCCATAATTTCAGAAGACTGGCTCATCTTGCACAGATAATCAGTAGTATCCAAGAACACATTTTCCTGTTGTGTCCCCATGGTTTGGGGTGTTATATAAAGGCATCTGGATTTTTTTCAAAGATTTTATTTATTTATTTTTAGAGAGGGAAGGGAAGGAGAAAGCGAGAGAGAGAGAAACATCAATGTGCGGTTGCTGGGGGTCATGGCCTGCAACCCAGGCATGTGGCCTGACTGGGAATCGAACCTGTGATACTTTGGTTCACAGCCTGCACTCAATCCACTGAGCTACGCCAGCCAGGCGGCATCTGGATTTTTGTAGGGAGGAAACTGGTCCTGATGTCCTCAGAAGTTCCTTTAAGTCTTAGATCCTATGATTTTATGAATTTCAGTTTTATTTTCTTTATTTTTATTTTTAAATTACAGGTGACATTTAATTTTATGTTAGTTTCATGTGTATAGCACAATGGCTAGACATTTATATAACTTACAAAGTGATACACCGGACAATCCCAGTAGCCACCTGGTAAAATGCAGAGTTATTAGATTATTGACTCTGTGCCCTGTGCTCTACTTTGCATCCCCATGGCTCCTCTGTAACTGCCAGTTTGTACTTCTTTCTCCCAGCCCCCCGACTCCCTGAGTTTTAGTTTTAGAATGCTGTCTTCAACAGTCAGTGAAAATATGTAAGGTTATTATGTACATCGATATAAGACTTCTCAAAGATCTGGAATTAAAAAAAATGTTTATGTTTACATTAAAAATTTGTATGATGATTTTACTTCTTACATAGTCTACTTGCAGAATTTATATGAGTACTCTATATTCTCTCTATTTCCCATGACACAGAATCTTTTCTTTGGAGCTTTCAAGCCTAACTCTTCAGAGGTTTAATTTAATACTTCTTCCCAAATGTAACTGGTGTGCTCGGGTTGGTATACAAATTATTGATATTCCTAAACACAGCACTCTGAATTCCCACAGGCTTGTATGTTCAGAGATAATCCATCCAGTCTTGCCTTAGAGATTCTCTACTGATAGCCTTATAATCCCCATGGCCTCACTGGTAAATAACTGGTAACTTCTGTTTTTTTGTTTTTGTTTGTTTTTTTTTTTTTGTCACTCACAAATGCAGCCAGACTTCCAGCCAAGATGGAGGTGTAGATAGATAAGCTTTGCCTCCTTGCACAACTATAAGAAGGATAGCAACCAATCAAAAACCAACAACAATAACAACAAAACCCAGAACTGCCAGGACCTTGAACTGTGTGGAAGTCCAACAACCAAGGAGTTAAAGAGGAAACATTCATCCATATGGCTAGGAGGGGCAGAGATGGGCAGCTGGGGTGGAGGGGATATATGATGAGGCAGCCAGTGAAACAGGCACTCTTACATTCACATGTGGATAAAAACTGGGAGGGACAACTGGGGAGTGAGCAATTCCAGCCCTAGGACAGACCGTGCAGCCCAGGGTTCCCGTGCTGGGAAAAATAAAGCCTTATAACCTCTGGCTGTAAAAACCTGTGGGGATTGCAGTGGCAAAAGAAACTGCCAGTCTCTCAGGAGAGTGTGTTTGAGGAGCTCATGGGGTCCTAGAACATACACAAGCCCACCCACTCAGGGAATCAGCACCAAGGCAGCAGTTGGAAGGGCACCAGTCACTTGTGGAAAGTGGGGGAAATGACTGAAAGTGGGGGGAGGGCTGAGAAAGTGGCATATTGTTCCTTCTCTGACCCCTCCCCCACACACAGCACCCTGCTCTGGGAAAATCTAAGGCTCCACCCCTTACAATGTAACAGGTGTGCCAACAAATTGAGGAGATAAAGAAATATGGCCCAAATGAAAGAACAGAACAAAGCCCCAGAAAAAGAATTAAGTAATGAGGAGATAGCCAACCTATCAGATGAAGAGTTCAAAACAGTGGTAATCAGGATGCTAACAGAAATTATTAAGTATGGCCACAAAATAAAGGAAGAATTAAAGGCTATACAAAGTGAAATAAAAAAATATATACAGGGAACCAACAGTGAAGGGGAGGAAACTGGGACTCAAATCAATGATTTGGAACCAAAGGAAGAAATAAACATTCACCAGGAACAGAAAGAAGAAAAAAGAATTAAAAAAAAATGAGGGAGAGGCTTAGGAACCTTTGGGACAACCTTAAACATACCAACATCTGAATCATAGGGGTGCCAGGAGAAGAGGAAGAGCAAAAATTTGAAAAAAAAAAAAAGAAAGAAAACTTCCCCAATTTGCCTAAAGAAATAGACATGCAAGTCCAGGAATCTCAGAGAGTCCCAAAGAAGTTGGACCCAAAGAGGGCCACACCAAAACACATCGTAATGAAAATGCCAAAGTTTAAAGATAAAGAGAGAATCTTAAAAGCAGCACAAGAAAGGAAGAGAGTTACCTACAAGGGAGTGCCCGTAAGAGTATTAGCTGATTTCTCAAAAGAAACCTTGCAGTCAAGAAGTATTCAAAGTCATGAAAAGCAAGGAGCTACATCTAAGATTACTCTATCTAGCAAAGCTATCATTTAAAATGGAAGGGCAGATAAAGTACTTCCCAGGCAAGGTAAAGCTAAAGGAGTTCATTATCCCCAAGCCCTTATTTTATGAGATGTTAAAGGGACTTATCTAAGAAAAAGAAGATCAAAACTATGAAAAGTAAAATGACAACAAACTCACAACTATCAACAATTGAACCTAAAAAAACCCCACAAAAACAAACTAAGCAAACAACTAGAACAGGAACAGCACCACAGAAATGGAGATCACACGGAGGGTTATCATCAGGGAGTGCGGGGAGAATGGAGGAATAAGGGTACAGGGAATAAGAAGCACAGTTGGTAGGTACAAAATAGACGGGGGGGAGGTTAAGAATAGTATAGGAAATGGAGAAGCCAAAGAGCTATATGTATGACCCATGGACATGAACTAAGTGTGGAGATGGCTGGAGGGAATGGGTACTGGGCAGAGGGGAATATGGGGGAAAATGGGACAATTGTAATAGTATAAGCAATAAAATATACTTAAACAATGCAGCCAGAGCTCAATCCCTGATGCTGTTTTGGTCAGAGGATTTGGTCATCCCAGGATGTCATCCCTTATCTGTGTGGCTCTTGTTCTTCTTGCCACAGAACCCCAAGGCTTCACAGAGCCACGTGGTCTTGGTGTGGTTTTCCGTGGCCAGGGGATTCAGTACTTGAAGTGTGCCAGGTCTCTCTGGGGCTCAGTGTCTGCATCCAGTTGGTTTTAGCTCTAGAGGGAGGAAGAAGTATTTCTACCTTCTGGTCTTCGGACTCCATTGTCTGGTTTTCATGGTATGACTGAGAGGAAGCAGGCCTTCGCTACAGGGAAGTCTTCATCTCCAGCCTCCGGACTGTGGTCTGGCTTCAATGGACCTGGCAAGACACTTAGTAACTGACCTGATTTGTGTGTCAGAGTTATGTGGTCATTTTCACCGTCAACTTCTTAAGCATGGACCTTCTAAAGAAGGAATTTACTGAGCTGATGTTTACATGGAATTTATGGGGAAGGAAATGCAAGTGTGTTGAAGCCTCTCTTTTCCCTTATTCAAGATTACACTTTCTAATATTTTAAAATCCCAGTTCCCCTCAATTTTATACCTCCTTAATGACTCCCAATTCTAGAAATACTCTGCATATAACAGTGATTATTATAAATTGTACTCAGGAGAGATTATTCTAAATTGTCTGTAGGCTTGGAACTTATTCGCCAACAGTTTTGTGGTTCTGTTTACTGAAATAAAATATATGTGGTGTCACTTTTCATTAATTCCATAAATATTTATTTCCTATCTACAGTGTGTCATCGGAGTTTTAGATCCTTTGGAGAGCATGGAGAGTATGAGACAACTCTGAATACAAATGTTTATATTTGAAGACCTGGAATAAGTGGTCATAATAATTAATCACAATCAAGAATCAAGAAATACAATAGGAACAACAATAATAAATATGAACCAAATGGTTTATTAAATAAACTGTTTTCAAAGAAGTATGATAAAATTCAATGGAAATACAGATGCAATTCACAATTATGTCAACCACCATAAAAATCAGTATGAAAAGAAATTTGAACGCGATTGCTTATACAAAAGAAGGAAACATAAATGTCTCAGAGAATTTCTGCTTTGCCCTTGGCTATGACAAAATGTTGCTGCTTTGCTTATTTTCTTATTTTTCCCCATGCCGTAGTATGAAAACAGTCTTTTTATTAAAAGAGCTAAGAATGGTTCAATGCCGTAGTTAAACCGATGAAGCAAGATCTCTGGATTCATTGTTTAAGCGGTGTTTTACATAATTGGAAGGTACAGTTTCAAGGATGTTGATACCAAAATAAATTTTAATTGCTGATTTCATTCACATCCATGACTACTGACATGAAAGGATTAACTCTTTTATTTCAAAAGTGGATGTTTGTTGCTTTTTAAATCATATTTTGAAACTTAAGTGACAGATTTTATTTGACTTCATGCTGCCACCATAAGTGACAGGGAACTAATATTTTTAAGTCACATAGTACTTTATGTTTGACACTTTCCATGCACTTCTTTATTTAATTTTTGCAACTCTAGGGGGAAGCTCCCCTCTATTTATCTATCCATTCATTGATATACCCAACAAATATTTATTGAACACTTAAGAGTATACACAAGGACGGCAGTAACAACAGTAAGGTAAGCCTGGCGACTCCAGGGAGAAGTCTGTGCCCATGACCTGAGTGAGTAGGAGGGGAGAAGGCTGCTTCTGGAATTAACACGTCATTGATGCTAAAACCCCCACTGGTCCCGGTCTCAGGGGAACTGCTGTAGAAGACAGCTGGGAAGACAACGACCAGGAATTGAGTTGGGATTTCCCAGGATGCCCGGGTTTATCGTCTGTACCATACGGACGGTCAATGTCAGGGAAGAGGTCCCTTCACAGGGGCTGAGAATGTTCTCTGGCAGTGGTAGATGGGACTGTTGCTGGGGACAGAGAAAGCAGTGCTGCTAATCTGAGGGAGTACCTAGAAGCGGTTTGGCCGAGAGTCACAGGGTGGGATTTGAGATGAACTGATTTAGATACTAAAGGATGACTTCACTGTGTACTCTAGGATCATAAGGTTGGATGAAAGGGTTATTTACATAAATGTGAAGAAGTGAAGCTTTGAAAAGTCATACAGTGATAAGCAAAGAAACTGGGATTCAAATCCTAGTTTCTCCTTCTTCTTTGGGAAATATTTAAATTATTTTTTTTTTCTTAAGGTAGTTGCTATACAATCTTATATTGGTTGTACTAGTTTCAGTTATACAATTACGTCTAGTTTACGTCTGTCACCACGTAAACTTATCTCGACATGACTGATTATTTTCCCCTTCCCTCTCCCCACTTCTCAGCCCCTCCCTTCTGGTAAACATCCTTTGGGGCTCTGTTTACATGACTTTGTTTTTGTTTCATTTTGTTTGGTCACTTTTAAACCATTTGTAGACCCTTATTTGAAATGCTTTCCTTGGAATTTGCCTTTGATACTGCATGGAAAAATCTGTATAAAATGGGCAATTTTTTTATATAGCGAAATGCTTTGGTAAATAGTGAGAGTCATTCCAAGTTGTGTTCTGACTCTCTGTTCTTTGTTCAGATTGTACTATGCGCCTCTTAAGAGGCAGAGTGTCTCTATGACTTAATTGTGATGAGGGTAATAATTGAAAGTAGGTGGTTGTACTGTGCCACAGGAGATAATTAAAGAAAGGAATTGCACCATTAGCTGGGCTTTTAGTACCATGCATTATCCGTATGAAAGATGATGTTATGATTCCAACTATATGTTGCTGAGATAAAAAATATTTACAGAGTTAATACTTCAGATCAGAGGGCATTAAGAAATACATTAGGTATAGACAACACTTCAGAGATATCATTAATACTTTGGAAATCTCACAGGCATCAATACAGGGGGCATTGACTTTTTGGTTTTTGACCCGTACTTTTATTGCCAGTAGTGTGGGCAATTCTTTCTGCACCTACGATTTCCTCAGCTGACCATACCTGTGTAACCAGGACCCAGATGAAGAAACAGAATATTACTCGGTCCCCAGAAACCACCTCGTGCATGGAATGGCCTGGCGTTTCTTCTTGCAGGCATACCTCCTGATCTGCACTCCTGTGCAATGGAGTACTTCTAAATTTGCCGCTCATGCTCTTGATTACTTCTCCCAACTTTTGCTAATTTCTTTCCCACCACGAAAAAAACCCCTTCAACGTTGTTATTATTTTGCCCTATTATTTTTTTTCAGCAGCTTGAAAATGTTAACAGAAATGAGAATTCGAAACTACATCAAGCCCAGCAACGTGAAAACGACACTGCAGCGTGGCTCAGGCCAGCGGTGTTTTCTCTCCCCAAAGAGATGGAACACAGTGCTGAGCAGTAGCCTAGTCCTCTCCTCTAAATAGATTTGAGAGAACGATGTTTTGTGTCTTCAAGGTAGCATACACGCAATTGAATAACAAAGTTGCTATGGAAACTATTGAACGATAGAAAAAGCACAAATAAAATTTGTATAATTCGTGGAATTCTGAGGATTTTCAGCTCTATGATTATAATACACAGAACTTCTTGCCCAATAGGGCAATTTTCTATTTGGTAAACATCTTTTTTTTTTTTTGTCCATAAGTACTGAAATTAAATTAATTAAATTACTCAGGAAAACCTGCCTGGAATTATCAAAATTCTGTTTTGAAGGCTTACAATTGCTAACTATACTGGTTTTTTAAAATATAGAAATGTATATAAACATATTTTTCACTTATTTAAAGAATCAATAAGTTCTATAAACAATTTATATTATAATATAAGGTGCTGCTTGGCCTTGCAGAAAGTGGACAGGGACCCAAAATCTGCAGAAGAGGAGAGGACATGGTTTAGAGGGTAATGGGATGCACATATTAATTTTTGGCTCTAAAGTGGAATTGAGACCAGTTTAGAAGAGACGGTGGCAGTTCATGTCCTAGGCCACAGGTATTTTCGCTCTCCTGTCACAAGCGAAAGAAACAGGAATTCATTAATCCAAGAAGCATTTATTAAAAGCCTTCTTTGTTTCTGGTGTTCTTCCAGGCACCAGGGAAACAGCAGAAAACAAGGCCTCAGGTGCAAAATTCCTGTTCTCACAAGGTTTACCTTCTGGCAGTGTTGGGTGATAAAAAAAATGTTAGCTAGTAGTAAGTGTTATGATGAGCATCAAACGGAAGGGCTACTTACTTTACTAGTGGGCAGCCAGGAAAGTTCTCACCAGGAGATCCCATTGGGTCTGAATCCTAAACAGCGAGAAGGGGGCAGATGGAGGAAGATTTGAGGCCACAACATCCACACAGGAAAAGCTAAGGCAAAGGCTCGAGGACATGGTGAGTTTATTTCTGTCTCCCAAGAACTGTAAGTTGCTTGTGGTACCTGGTACCCACATCCAGGCAAGATTCAGAGATCACTGTGCTGTTCGGTGTTTGGAGTATGACTTTAGGAGGAGAGAGCAGTTTTGCCTTTTTTGTTGACTCCCTTCTCTGCAGTCGTGGGTGATGCTTCAAAGTGGTCTGCCCCTCCCATCAGACAGAAGTGGAAGATTCAACAGCTCAGCGTGCACTCATTTCCTGGTGCATCTTTCCTTTCTCTTCCCCCTTTCCTCCTCCTTCTTGCCAGCTTGTCTCTCCTTCTTTCTGCCCTCTCTGCTACCCTCTCTCCCTCCCTGCCTCTCTGCCTTCCTTTATTCCTCATACATCTGTGAAATGCCCAGAGTGTGTGTACATGACGAAGGCACAATCGAAGAAGTTTTGTGGGAGCAGATTCATTAGTCAGAGCTCACCAAGAACAGGTGGTCCCCATCCGAGAAATTCAAACACACAGCTTGCTTCAGCTTTGACTGATTTTCTGAGGCAGAATTTAAGAGTTCCAGATTCACAAATTTCAAAGTACAATAACCTCTTCTGTTTGTTTCACTTATTATAGCAAATGTCTCTCATTGGTGAGATCAACATTTTTGGCGTGTGCATTTCGAGGTGGGAGTGTGGGGGAAGGTGTTATGCCAACAGTCAGGGGAAAGGAAACTCAGTTCCCTGTGCCTGAAAATAATGACTAATTCCCTCACATCAGGGTTGGCCTTTGGGATATGGGTTTTGAAAACTTAACTCATTGGTGGGGGAAAAGACTACAGACATGCAAATGAAGCCATAAAAAAGTACAAAGTGGACCATGTGCCAAGGATTGACATTAAGGCCTATCATAGCATGTAGCACAGCCAGATAAGTATATTATTTTATAGCATTTTTATAGCCATTGTATAAGAGGGTAAGTAAGAATTACCTGTCTGTTTTAACCACTCTGGACTTCGGAATTTTGAATACAATTGCTAATGGAGTCAACATGACTTGGATACTATTATTACTGTTACTACTGTTTTAACTTGCAGTGTCTGAGGAGGTTCTTTAGGATATTTCTGAATATCATTAAAGGGATACCAGTGAATCCACACCAACCAGCGAGAACTATGTACGGTGTATTTCATTTACTGCATGTAAAACTTTACTGTAATTCAGTTTTAGTTCAATAAAAGTAATAACTAGACATGAGCTTCCTATCTCCTCTCACTAACAACTAGTGCATCCCTTGGCCTCCCCTTGCCAAGGGGAAGGTGCCTGCCCTGGGCTGCCTGGGAATCGCTCTTCCTCCAGTCTCCATTGGTCCTCATCTCTCACTTGTTAATCCTGGAAAAGCCATTCCACTGTATTTGATGGCTGATGTCATATGTCAACCTGACTGGGCTAAGGGATGCTGGGATAGCTGGTAAAACATTATTCCTGAGTGTGTCTATGAGGGTGGTCCCAGAAGACGTTAGCATTGGACCCAGAAGATGAGGAAAGGTCCACCCCCATTCATGTGAGTGGGTATCATCCAATTTGTTAGGAGCCTCAGTAGAACGGAAAGGTGCAGGAAGGGTGAACTCTGTCTCTCTCTCCTTGAGCTGGGACATCCACCTTCTCCCACCCACAGACGACAGAGCTCCTGGTTCTCGGGCTGTGGGACTCCAGTACCTTCACCGTCAGCTCCCCTCTTCTCTTCGGACCCAAGCTGAACTATGCTCCAGCTTTCCTGGTTCTCTAGCTCACAGACAGCGATTGTGGGGCTCCTTGGCCTCTGTAACAAGGTAAGCCAATTCCTGTAATCAATCAACCACCCACACTCACACACCCATCATTGGTTCTGTTTCTCTGAAGAACCCTGACTAATATAGGGTATGAGGTTAAGACCAATTCGGAGAATCCTCAATTCCTGCTTCTTCAATTGTTTGATGTTTAAGTTCTGCCATGCTCTGAATGTTTGTCACTCCCCTCGCTGTACTCCTACGTTGAAATTCTAACCTCCACGGTGATGTATTATGGGGGGGGATGCTTTGGGAGGATTGGATCACGAGGGTGGAGCCCTTATACGTGGGGCCCCAGAGAGCTCTCTCGCCCTCTCTTCACGGTGTGAGGATGCACTGGGAAGTCTCCAGGCCAGGAAGACTCCTTGACCTTGGACTTCCAGTCTCTAGAACTGTGAGAAATACATTTCTTTATTATTTTTTTATTATATATTTATTTCTTCATTATACCAGCGTGAACTAAGACATCTCCTTTTGGTCGCTCCTTCCCTAGTTATTATTTTCAGCCTTACTTACCCTGACTTATGTACATATATTCAGTGAATACTACCACTTGGGTGTCTAACAGTCTTGTAAGTTATGAAATCCAAAATGGAATTGTAATTTCTACCCCCTGTCTTCTATACCTTAGGATTCTGCTCTTACAGTTACATAGGGCAAAAGTGCTTGGAATCATCCTTGACTCCTCTCTTTTTTCATAATTTATGTCCAATTCCGTAGTACAGCCTGGGCCTTTGGCGTAGGTTGCCTGCCTTAATGACTGTAGCCAATGACATTCCTGTGTTCACATCCTTGACAATGTGGCTCCAGTGTCCTTATGAGAGGGGCACCAGAGAGCTCCTTCCTGTCTTCAACCAGGTGGGGTGATGGTGAGAAGACAGCCGTCCTTGAAGGAAACTCTCGGCTCTCACCAGATGGAGGCCGCCAGCACCATGTTCTTGGGCTTCCCAGCCTCCAGATCTGTGAGAAGGGAATTTCTGATGTTTATAAGCTGCTCAGTCTCTGGCATTTTGCTATAGGAGCCTCAAGGGACTAAGACGATTTCTAACCACAGTTTTTGCTGCTTTTCTTCAGCGTTCTTTTCAAAGCGCTGGCAGCTGAGGTCTGCTGTGTGGCTCTGTGTTCTCAGCAGCCTCTGTCTTCTCTCCCCGCTTCTGACTTGGGCGGTGGGGGGTGGGGGGTGGGGGGTGGGGTTAATCAATCCTGATGTGAGTGTGTGTGTGCGTGCACATGTGTGTGTGAAGCAACTTTCCAACCGGGTCAGCACCAATAAACAATTTCCTTTTCTGACAACTGTCTATGGACCTTGTTGTCTTACCTGACACTACTGTCAGAGCCTAGGAGCTCTGACCTCTGTGAGCCTACTTACCCACCCTCCTGCCTGCCTACCTCTGTGTGTCCTCCTGACCTTCGTGCTGCAAATACACTGGACCTTTCTTCATTCCTGGACCCACCGTGTTCCCTCCCATCTCAGGGCTATCTCACATATGGCTCCTTCTGCCTGAAAAGCTTTTCTTCATGTGCTGAGTCCTGCTCATTTCTCAGGTGTCTGGGATATGCCTCTGCTACAGACATGATGTCCTTGACCATGTAATCTACATTGCACTTGCTCCATTATGTTCTTTGCATCAGTCAGGGCGATGCTTAACTGATTTAACTTCCACATTTCAGTGGTTTTACACAGTTTATTTCTTTTTTTTTTTTTAAGGTTCTATCCATTTATTTTTAGAGAGGGAAGGGAGGGAGAAAGAGAGAGAGAGAGAGAGAAACATCAATGTGTGGTTGCTGGGGGCCGCAGCCTGCAAACCAGGCATGTGCCCTGACTGGGAATCGAACCTGCGATGCTTTGGTTCGCAGCCCACGCTCAATCCACTGAGCTACGCAAGCCAGAACAAAGCTTATTTCTTACTCACTGTGTTAGTTTCTAAGGACTGATGTAATGAAGTGCAAGAACTGGATGGCTTAAAAAGGCAGGAATGTGTTGTCTCACAGTCTTGGAGGCTAGAGATCTGAAATCATGGTATCAAATATTCTCTCCGAAGGCTCTCAGGGAGAACCCTTTCTTGCGTTTTCTAGCCTCTGGTATTTGCCAGTATGCCTCGGTGTTCTTGACTGGTAGTAGGTGTGTCACTCCGGTTACATGGCCGTTTTCTTCGTGCGCATCTTCATGCTGTCTTCTCTGTGCGTGTGTCTGTCTCTGTGCACAAATTTATCCTTTTTATGAGGGCATCAGTCATGTGGGATTGGAGCCCCTTTTAACTTGATTTCTTCTGTGCAGACTGTCCACAGAAGGCTACATTCCTAGGTACTGGGAGTTACGAGTTCAACATAATTTAAGCCATAATAGTCACATAATACAGATGTTTTTGGTAGGTGGGCAGCTTCCGGTCCACGCTGATTTAGGAACCAGAGTCCTCCCACTTTGTGGCTCTACTGTCTCTCAGACTTGGGCGTCGCGTGCATGCAGGTGATGCAAGCGGAGAGTGAAGGCATGTTACCTCAGCCCCACGTTGGCCCAGAGGGGGCGCACCTCCCTTCTCCCTACCACCCCCTGGGAGCCCTGTCCCAAGGCTCCGCCCCGTGGAAGGAGAGGATGCAAAATGCGGTCTGTGGGTGAGGTTCCTGAAGCCATTTGTGGGGAAGGGATGGTATTTCTATTCACGCTTCTTCACAGACCGGTACTTTATGAACTCTAACATGTATTATATTAAATACATACAAAAGAAGAGATCGTTTTATCATTGAAACTTAACAGAGATAAACACTACTTTGCCAGAGTTCTATGTTTGTCAATATTCAACTCCCCGTTCTGTACTCGCTGTCCTCGTGGCCGTCAGGCAGTTCCCAGCCGGGCGCTGGTCCGCGGCTGCGCTCTGATAGCGCTGCCTTGCAAGGTGCAAGGGAGCCGTCTTAGTCTGTTTAGGCTGCTGTAACAAATACCGCGGACAGGTGGCTTAAACAACAGATGCTAGTTCTGGAGGCTGGGAAGTCCAAGATCAAGGCGCCTGCAGGTTTGCCTTGGCCAGGGTCCTCTTCCGAGCCAGAGAACAAGCCAGCCTCTTCTTTATAAGGACACTAATCCCATCTCGGGGGCTCTCCTCTCATGACCTCACCCAAATCTAATTACCTCGCAAAGATCCCACCTCTAAATACATCCCATTGGGGGTTAGGGCTTTGATATGGCTTAGGGGGGCACAGAAGTGTAATACTTATTACATAGATGACTATTTCTGCCTTACTCTGATAACCCCTGGCGCTTACCCCAGCCCTGCCTTTATACTTCACTATATTATAATTATTTGTTTGGCACTTGTCTTCTCTGTTTGTCCCCTGGACTCCAAGCTCTGTGAGGGCAGAAGCTACTTTCTCCTTGTTTACTGCTGCGCACTCGGCACTTGGCTGAGTGTTGTACCTGAAGCTGGAGGCTATCTGATGCTTGTGAAAACTTGGTTTCTGGTCTGCACCTGGAATAGTCCCTAAGAAAATATGTTTGCCTAAAATCTGTGATATTAATTCATGTGACAGAAGCTCTGTTATTTTCTTCTGCTTGTTAAATGCTTTCCTTATGTCTTATTTATCCATCACTGGTGATCGAGGGCTATGTAATGCAGAGAAGAAGGATTTCCTTGGAAGAATGAGCTTAGCGAGATGACAGGCAGGCAGTCCGGCTGGGTGGCTGTCGTGGGTTAGGGCAAGAAGAGTGGCAATAGTTGTCAGAACTCTGACTGCACACGGGAAGAATGATTTTGTAAGCAACATAAGAATATTTTGCTAAAGAAGTAAATATTTAGAAACACAGAGAAGGCCCAGGTCATGGCAATGAGAACTCTTCCAGGAAGACAGAAAAAGAACAATTATAGACAATGGATGCTAAAAACATGTAGCCATGGAGAATGGAATGCCACTGAGTTCTGTAAAGGATACATTTTGAGAGTTTTTGAATGCAAGATTCAGATGTGGACCCATTAGGCAAGAACCTAATGAAATACTTGAGCGGGATTATTTGCAATATTTTTCTCCAGCAGCTGGAAATATTATTGTTCTTCAGGAAGGAACTTGGGTGGAATTTTTTCTAATTTTGTATCTCAGATATTTTTCTCAAGAGTGGTTGCTACGCACAGAAAGGAATGCATTAGCATACATACAAATAGCTAACATTTACTGAGAGCTCTGTCAGGTACTGAACTGTGTACTTTACATGCATTGTTCGCTTAACCCCCACGCAGCTCTACAAGGTAGATCCTATTATTTTCTCCATTTCATAGGTAAAAGAACTGAATCTATAAAAAGTTTCAGTAATTTGCTAAAGTCCTGGAGCTTGTAAGTGAGGAATTTATACTCAGTTGTTAATAACTTATTTTAATACCAAATTCAATCATCCAAAAGTCGGTCTTTCCCCTAAGGTCAAGTCACTATTGATGTCTTAGTTTCAGGAAGAATGACATTCTCTCTAAGCATATTTTTTATTGAAACTTTTTATGTTACATTATGTAATATTATATTATGCTGTGTTATGCCGTATTGCGTTGTTCATTTTTGGTCACAAAGATCTTTCTTAACTAGTAATTGTTTGAATGTGCCATCACACCAAATTTCCAGAACTAATATTCAGAGTCAGAGGAAAGAGATTTAGGTTAACATCACCCAGGATTTCATAGGCAACCCATTGCTTTTGCATATTATCCTCAGGAGAAGCTCTTGAGCTACAGAGAAAAATGTTCAACTCCAGTGACAATAAACTAGCAAAATGATGTGTTAAAAGAATGTCTATCGAAGATAGAAATCTGATGGAATAAAAGTGATTGCTGCAAGGAAGGAGATGATGGCAACTTCCAGTGACTCAATTTCTTTCTAGCGGTTAACATACATTTTAAACTCATGAGCTTTTGTTGTGTTACTTGAGTTTTCGGCTTAGCAATCTCATTGATTTAGCATGGCGTGAGCTTCCCTTCCTCCTTCAAAGTGACAACCAACTCAGGCTGTGTGTCCCTTTCCTTGGTATCCTCAGGTTTGTGACAGATGGTATATCCCATTAGCTTGGCTGGCATCCTGGGAAGGGAGCCTGGAAGTTACGTTGCTTGCCCTATGGTCTAGGATACAGTAAACTGAGACACAGTATGCTGTGGCCTCGCCACGTACTAAGTATAGCATGCCCTGCTGCACAGATGAAGGAAAGAGTTGTATTTATGTGAAGGGAGGGAGGCTTAATAGAGGAGGAGAAGTTTAAGCTGTGTTTCTGAATGCACCAGACCCGCAGTTCCATGAAGACAATGATTAAATCCATTTTTACTACTGTATTACCTAGAACTTACGACCATTCTTGAAACAAAACAAGCACTAAATACATATTTGTTAAATCAAATAAAAGGGTAAGTGATTGAGAAACCACTGTGGCATAGTTGAAAAAGATAAGGACTGTGGAGGTGAATAATCTAAGTTTGTTTTCTTCCCGAGTTTGCTCTTTACCAGCTGTGTGGTCTTGGCGAAGTCACCTACCCTGAGTGTTAGCCTCCTAACTGTGAAAATGGAGAGAGGAATGCAAATGTGGAGATATCATCGTGAATGTTAAATGAAGTCAAATATGTCAAAATACCAAAAAATCAGGCAATTAATATATTGTAGGGTTGTTTTGCTACCGAATTTAAAAAGATTTGTTTAATAATATACTTTTAAGCACCTAAGTTTTACAATGGCTCTTTCAGATTTTCTTAGGGTTAATTTCCAAGTGCCATTTCAAGAAATCTTTAAAGCAAAATTAAACTTAGCCACCACTCATTGTTACATAGTAAGTGGTGATGTAAAAATATAAAAAATATTTCCTCTCATAAGGACAGATATCCTTCTTTTTTGGCTCTGCACACACAATTTTGATATATCTAAACATGTGCAGTCACTTGCTAAATACAAATATTGATCTTTTCCCCACATAGTTGACTGTATTTAGTTGAAAGGACCTGTTCAGCGAGCCTGACATTACAATATCTGAGATTAGACTCTCAGAGACACCAAGAGCTGATCACAAGTTATTCAGCCTTTTCCACGGGATGGGGCCTGGTGCCGTGAAATCTCTCTTTCATACGCACTGAGGCGCAGTGCTTGGCTTTTCCGTGGTGATAATAAAACAATTTGACAAACAAATTTAAGTAAAAAGGAATTCCATTCTTCACTCTCATTTCTAGTAATACTGAAAGAATTCAAACATGTAGTGCAGTAGGCAGTGTTTTAAGGTGGCTGCCAAGATTCCATTCCCACTCTCCGGTTTGCATGTTTCATGTGACCACGTTTCTTCGAGTGTGGTTGGGACCTGTGAACATCATGTTACTAACCAGCTGACTTGGAGTCAGGCAAAGGGGGAGTTATCCTTCCCGGGCCTCACCTAATCCGATGAGTTTTTAGAAGAAGAAGTGGCAGCCTGGAAGGAAGCAGATGGACCCTCGTTGTGAACTGACTATGAGACATCAGTCGAGGAGCCGTGGACAATCTCTGGACACTGAGAGTGGTCCCCGGCCACCAAGAGGTCGCAAGAGAATGCACACTCTTCCAGTCCTGCAACCACAGTGATTGAATTCAGTCAACAATTCCCGTCTTTTCATAATTAAAAATGTCCACAATCCTTTTGGTATTTCGGAGATAGAAATTGGGTCCCTCCAATCCTGGAGGTGGATGACTTGACATTTCTGTGTCGGGTGGACAAGTCCTCTAGCATCTGTCACCACATGTAACGCAACAGCAGGCAGGCCTCTGGCTGAAGTGCCCTTTAGTCCGACGCGGCTCCCCGTCAGATTTTATGGAAGTGTTTGTGTTCTGTGTTAGTCTCAGCCTCTCGATAGTGACGCTGTCTACCGGGAGTGCCTGGGGGCACCGACCTTGGCCTGCCTGCTCCCGGTGGAGGAGCCCGTGCTGTGGCTGCCGCAGTCCTTTTGGTTCTTACGATGATTGAAAGATACGTCTCAGCAACAACCGTCAGCGACACCGAGAAAACAAGGGTTAATACTCAAGTCTGGGGGTGCTTGCACCCCCAGAGCCACACAGTGAGGTCAGGGAGGGAGAGGCAGAGAAAGAGAGAGGGAGAGAGGTCTCTCAAGTCTGAAGTTGGGGTTCCTAGGGTTTCTTGGGTTCACTCTTTCTTTATTGATGAATTTGAAACATGAGAGAGGGGGTTAAAGTGGGAAGGATAATGTAAGGTCACTCGAGGTCATTTGTCTAAGTCACCAAGGCACCCAGGGCTTTCTGAAAGGGGAACTTCACAGCTGGGTTGGCGGCTCTTTATCTAGTAGCTGCCAGTGTGGTGGTGACTAGAGATGGCTGTCTTTGAAACGGATACCTCAGCAATCCAAGGCTTAATGTCAGGCACTTGTATTACAATAAAAATGCTAGTTGTCAGGCACTTACACTACAAATTGTCATTGTTATTGTTGCTTTAGTGATCTCTTTTATCCGCTGCATTGTGATTCTTAGAAAATGAGAATTTGGCTTAGTATGTCTCCGAATTTCCTGTTCCTGGAATAGGGCCTAATACACAAAAGGCATCCAGTTCACATTTGCTGAACAAATGAATGAAGATAATAATATCTGACAGTTGTGGGAAATTGGATGGGAATAATGGGACCGTAGACTAAACATAAAACTGAGAATTAGAAGTTTGGAAAGAAACTCGAAGAGATTATTTTCAACGTCCTCATTGGTTACATAGTTGTTTAGTGACAAATCCGGAATGCGACTATGTTGGCCGACTCGTACTTTCTGCTTTCACTACACCAACGTAGCTGCAATTGAACCTGAATCAGGAGACATTTAGGATGGACATTTTAAGGAGAGGTAACACACAGAAGCAGGAGACAAACCAGAGTAAGAGTGTGCTTATATGTATCAGCATGTGTGTGCATGTGTGTGCCTGTGATATGGTGAGTTACAAGAACATATATTTGGTCTTCCCCTTGGTTCCTGGCACAAAGCTCCTAAAACCCTTGCAGTTGTCTAAGTAAGAAGAGCCATGAAGGTGTCTTTTGCTATTCATAACAAGCCCCTTCCAGCCACACCTGCCTTTATACAGATGAGGTGATTTTTGGAAAGCCCTTAAGGATGGGGCCTGGTTGCTAGGGGAACCAACCAGTGACTGGAGTTGGAGCTTTCAGCCCAGTCCCTTGACCTCTTGGGAGGGGAGGGAGGCTGGAGGTTGGAGATAATCAGCAGTGGCCAATGATTTAATTAATCATGAGTACATAATGAAGCCTCTATAAAAACCCCTGAAGGGCGGGGCTCAGAGAGCTTTCGGGTTGGTGCCGGGAGGGTACGTACCTGGAGAGGGCTAGGATGATCGGTGCCCCCTCCGCACCTTGCCTTGTGCATCTTTTCCATCAGGCTCTCCCTGAATTTTATAATACATTGGTAATCTAGTGAGTGAAGTGTTTTCCTAAGTTCTGTGAGCTGCTCTGGCAAATTACCAAACCTAAGGGGCAGGAGCAGGAAGAACCTCTGACTTATAACTGGTGGCTCATAAACCCAGGTGACAACCTGTCTGAATTTGGGGGGCGCAGTCTGACCTGGGACTGAGCCCTTACCCTGTGGGGTCTGACTGTGTTTCCAGGTAGTGTCAGAACTGAATTGTAAGAAATGCAGCTGGTGGAAGAAGATTGCTTGGGATGGGACAATCTCTCACGCATCTGGTGGCAGAAGTATTGGAAATAGAGTACAGAAAAAGAGTTTTCCCTTTCAGTAACATGCAGCGGGTTTGGGTAGGTACATTAATGCCCTAATTCTTCACTCCTCCGTACACACAGTGGGGAAAAGTGGGCTTATAGTTGTTCATATGGAAAATAGTATAATAATAACACAAGCATAAACTCTGTGTTTTGCATGTTCACGACTGCAAACCTACCTTTGTCCCACCCTGTACTTGTACATACTCATTGCCAAGTGACTTTGTGGTCTACCCCATGAAGAGGCAGTGGATTTCCCTACTCCTTGACTTTGTGTTCAGACCCATGCTTTTGCCAATAGAATTTTTAACAGGCGTGGCATGACCAAAGGCTTGAAAGAAGCCTGATTGGGTGAGTTTGCTCCTACTACCAGGGTGATAGACAAGTGGAACAGAGACTGGTTGCTGTAGTTGAACCCATTCCAAGGTCCACTGCCTCCCTGACAACCTACAGATGTGTGTGAGCCCGCGCAAGAGCAGTGAAAACATTCAGTTGAGCCTGGTGCAAGCCAGTCTAACCACAGCAATGAGGTAAATAAATCTTGATTATTGTATGCTGCTGAGATTGTCATACAGCACTACTGTAACCATAATTAACTTGCCAGGGATTATTGCTAGAAATAGGAAATAGAGATGATGGGGAGTGATGGCAGCAAAGTGGTCCTGAAAAGGAATTGTGGGAGTTCAGGGCTGCATCTCAGGGGCAGGGCAGAGCGAGGGAAATGCTGCATTTGCATGCTAGACTCACAGTGGGGTCCTTCTGATACACATCTCAGATTTAGAAGGCAGCATTCCATTCTGAAAGTGAGTAAGTTATTTTCCTTTTACAAGGGCCAAGGAGTTATGAAACAGCGCATTTCCTGAACTATGAGATGAAGACTAGTAGGGATGAGTGGGAAATAAGATAAACATATATCTGACTCTTAATTATTTCTGTGTAGTTGAAAAATTAGAGGAAATCCACTTTATTAAAAGGTGGAGAGCTCAGAGTTATTTGTAATATTTGCACAATAAAGGGCATTTGCTTTGTGGGGAGAGATACCACTTGACTCCATCAACACATTTGCCTGTGTAATTAGAGAACCAACCACTGCCAAAAACACATTATTGACTTCAAATTATGGCAGAAAATTGAAATGCTCTTGACTGGCACTTTTTCAAATTCCTCTTGATTTCAATCAAGAGCCTCAGTCCTGGGCGGTCTCTCCCCTCTTCCTTCTCTCCTCCTTCAGCCAAGTCCTCTGCCTCGATCATCCCCAGATCTCTTCTTTTTCTTCACGTCTTTTCCTCTGGCCCGGAATCTCCTTCCCTCATCTTCAGTATTATCGCATTCTTATGCCTCTTATTCATAACTCTTCTCATGTCTCTTTTATTCCAAAAATATACTGAATTTGGGTGGATGAGGACAAGGACCCGCAACTATTTGAGAAGACTGTGGCTGCTATAGCAAGGGGACTCCAAACTACAAAGGTTCAAATGAGAGACAAGTTTATTTCTCTCTCACTAGATGTTCCAGAAGGGGGAAGTGGTCCAAGATAGAGAGAAGACTGCCTCACAAAGTCAACCAGGAGTCTAGTTACTTTAATGTGTTGCCCAGCTGTTGGCTAGGGTGCTGTCCACATCTGTATTTTTTTTCAATTTTTTAATTGTATTTTTTCCCATTACCATTTAGTCCACTTATGCCCCCTCCCCACCCCTGCAATCAGCACACTGTTGTCCATGTCCATGAGTCCCTTGTCCTTTTTGCTCGATCCCTCCAACCTTAACACCATCCTCCCCCAGATTTGTCATCTTCCTCTCCATCTGAGTCTGTCTCTATTTTGCTTGTTAGTTCAGTTTGTTTGTTAAATTCCACACATGAGTGAAATCATATGGTATTTGTCTTTCTCTGACTGGCTTATTTCACTTAGTATAATGTTCTCCATGTCTATCCATGCTGTTGCAAAGGGTAAAATTTTCTTCTATTTTATGGCTGAGTAGTGTTCCATTGTGTTACTGTCCTATAGTTGTTATATGCACTCACCTACTGATAGACACTTGGGCTGCTTCCATGTCTTGGCAACTGTAAATAATGCTGCAGTGAACATAGGGGTGCTTATGTTCTTCTGAATTAGTGTTTTGGGTTCTATCAGATATATTCCCAGAAGTGGGATCACTGGATCAAAAGGCAGATCCATTTTTACTTTTTAAAAAAGATTTTATTTATTTATTCTTAGAGAGAGGAGAAAAGAGGGAGAAAGAGAGGTGGAGAAATATCATACATCAGTCAGTTCCCTCTGCGTGCCCCCAACTCGGGACCTCGCCCGCAACCCTAGCATGTACCCTGACTGGGAATTGAACCGGTGACCTTATGGCCTGCAGGCTGACATGCAATCCACTGAGCCACACCAGCTCATTTTAATTTTTTGAGGTATCTCCATACTGCTTTCCACAGTGGCTGCACCAATCTGCATTTCTACCAACAGGGCGAAAGGATTCCTCTTTCTTAGCATCCTCTCCAGCCCTTGTTTGTTGATTTATTGATGATGGCCATTCTGACAGGTGTGAGATATTTCACTGTGGTTCTACTTTGCATTTCTCTCTTGATTAGTGATGTTGAGCATCTTTTCATATGTCTATTGACCATCTCTTTGTCCTCTTTGGAGAAGTGTCTATTCAGGTCCTTTGCTCATTTTCTAATTGGCTATTTTTTTTTTGCTGTTGAGTTTTGTTAGTTCTTTATAAATTTTTCATATTAACCCTTTATCCAACATATTGGCGAATATGTTCTCTCATTCCATGGGTTGTCTTTTTATTTTGTTGATGTTTTCCTTTGCTGTGCAAAAACTTTTTAGTTTGATGTAGTCCCATTTGTTTATTTTTTCTTTTGTTTCCCTGGCTTCACATCTGCATTTTTGATGCTGGTGTTTGATGGTCACGTTTATGTGTCAGTGTTTAGGAAGAAAAAATGAGAAAAGGAGAAGGAAAGTGATTCCCTCTAAAGGAAGTGATGTAAAACCTGCACATATCACTACTCCTTATAGTTCATTGATAAAAATTTAGTCACATGACCATATTTAACTGCATGGGAGTCTGGGAAATGTATTAGCCAATTGATTGGCCATATGCCATGCTAAACCATATTGGCAGGGATGTAATATTAAAAGACAAGAAGGAGATAGCTTTGCTGGATAGAGTAATCTTGGATGTAGGTTCTTGCCTTTCATGACTGCAAATACTTCTTTCCAGTTCCTTCTTGCCTGCAAGGTTTCTGTTGAGAAAGCAGCTGATAGTCTTATGGGAACTCCTTTGTAGGTGACTGTTTCCTTTTCTCCTGTTGCTTTTAAGAGTCTCTCCTTATCTTTAATCTTGGGTAATATAAATATGATGTGCCTTGGTGTGTGCTTCCTTGGGTCCAACTTCTTTGGGACTCTCTGAGCTTCCTGGGCTATCATTTAGAATGGAAGGGTAGATAAAGTGCTTCCCAGATAAGGTAAAGTTAAAAGAGTTCATCATCACCAAGCCCTTATTATATGAAATGTTAAAGGGACTTATCTAAGAAAAAGAAGAAGATAAAAAATAAGAACAGTAAAATGACAACAAACTCACAACTATCAACAACTGAACCTAAAATAACCCCACCAAAATAAAAAACAAACTAAGCAAAGAACTAGAACAGAAATAGAATCTCAGAAATGGAGATCACATGGAGGGATATCAGGGGCGAAGGGGGGAGAGAGAATGTGGGTAAAGGTACAGGGAATAAGTAGCATAAATGGTAGGTACAAAATAGACAGCGGGGGGATAAGCAATGGAGATGCTAAAGAACTGGTATGTACAACTCATGGACATGAACTAAGGAGGGGAATGTGGGTGGGAAGTGGGGTGCAGGGCAGAGGAGAATAAAGGGGAGGGGATAGGACAACTATAATAGCATAATCAATAAAATATATTTAAAAACAAAACAAAGAAAATAAGGAGATACTGGACATTTAACAGTTTCTTTCCCAATTACTCTTTAATAACCCTAGAATGCATATACATTTATTGCATGAGTACTTTTCTGTAAAGCAAAATTTGTTAGCGGAGCGGAGGAGTAAATTCGGATACCACTGCTATTCTGGTCCTGTGAGGGAGAGGAAATGCTGTGAAGGTCTACCAGTGTGGGCTTTAAGATGTTCTGGTGCCGTACCCAGCAGCTAGGCAGTAAATTGTCCCCTTCTTTAACTGGTCAACTAACTACCTAAAATGAAAAAAATGAAGACATTGCACACCTATAAAATATATAGGACAAAATTATGGAATGCATTTCTTTTCCTTCAGAAATACTGCTTTGAACAAAAAAAGTTTAAGTAAAAGTTTGTCAAAACATTAAAATATTTTCTTATCTCGAATTCTATGCCACCAAATACCAATGTGTTCTGAAGTTGTTTTCTCTTCATATAATTGCAACAATAAGACCCCCAAGTGATTTTTCATTTATCTGGAAAAGCTTTTTGGGGGACTTAAGAGGGATGGAACCTTTCCATTTCATTCTTTTCCATCTGTTCTTTTCCTTTTCTGTTCCATTTAATTCCACGCTACAGAGTTCCAACATTCCCTTCCTCCCTCCCTACCTCTCTCTCTTCCTTCTTTAGTTTGTATTTTAACAATTAAGCCTCAGTCAGGAAGCATAAGCTATTCAATTATTTATTATTAAAACAGATTTATTGAAGTATAATTGATTTACAGTAAACTGTGCATATTAAATGCATAAAATTTGATGTTGTGACATGTGCATACACCTGCAAAACCATCACCACAATCAGGGTAATCTTAATTACCCTGAGCATCTTAATCACTTCCCACAGTTTCCTTGTGCCCCTTTATAATCTCCCTCCTCCGCCTCATCCTCAGGTAAGCGCTGATCTGCTTTTTGTCACTGTGGATCAGTTGGCATTTCCCAAAACTTTACATAAATGGAAAAATACTCTATGAGTTCCTTTTTTCTGTCTTCTTTCATACACTATAATTGCCATCCATTTATAGCATGTATCTATAGTTCTACTGCTGAATAGTTTTCATGTAGACATATGACAGTTTATTCAGTCACCTGTAGTGGACATTTGGGTTGTTTCCAGGTTTTTGCTATTACAAAGGAAGCTTCTGTGAGCATGTACTGGTCTTTGAGTGGATTTATACTTTCTCTGCTTCTGAGTAAATATCTAGGCTGGAATAACTGGATTATATGGCAGGCAGACATTCAACTTTTTAAGAAACTGTCAAAATGCTTTCCAAACTGATTGTACCATTTTATATTTCCAGCCTCTGTGTGCGACAGTCCCAGCTCCTTCACCTGCTCCCTAAGGCGTGGCGCTCTCAGTCTTTCGTAACTTTTGCTTCTCTAATGGGTATCTGGTGGTGTCTCACTGTGGACAGAATGAATGTGTTGTCATACTTTCTCACTAGCTTATTTGCCATCTGTATATATTCTTTGGTAAAGTGTCTACCTTTTTTTAATCCATTTTTTATTGGGTTTTTGTTTTCTTTTTTTTCCTTTTTTTTTCCAGTGTTGCTTTTGTTTATTGACGAGACATAGCGGCCTTGGTTTTTGGATGTGTTTTCTTATTATTGAGCTTTGGGATTTCTTTATTTATTCTAGATACAATTCTTTTATTACTGTATTTTTCTATGTATAATGCACACTTTTTTGCCCAAGTTTTTGAGGGAAAATAAGGATGTGCATTATACGTGGGTATAATGATCATATACCATGGCTATAATAATCCTGTGTATAATGTACACAAAACATGGGTGTGCATTGTACACAGCAAAATATGGTAGGTGTACGGTTTACAAATATTTTTTCCTATTATGTTGCTCATCTTATTTTTTTAACAGTATCTTTTGGAGAGCAGAAGTTTTAAATTCAAATGGAGTCCAATTTACCAATTTTTTTAATTGACTGTGATTCTGGTATTATATCTGAGAAATCTTTGCCTAACTAAGGTCCCAAAGATCTTCTCCTGCATGTTCTATAGTTTCAGGTTTTACATCTAAGTCTATGATCAACTTCAAATTGATTTTTGCATTCGGTGTTGTTCCAACACCATTTGCTGAAGTGAGTATTTTTCTTCACTGAATTGAATTTGTATCTGTGTTGAAAATGGGTTTCATATACACATGTGTAGGTCTATTTCTTTATGCTGTTTCTTTGTTTTGTGCATCATTATGTCAATACCACACTCTTTGATTACTGTAGCTTTATGTGGTAGAACCAAACAGTGCTAGTTCTCCAACTCTGTGCTCTTTTAGAGTTGCG
Source organism: Phyllostomus discolor (assembly GCF_004126475.2). NCBI lineage: Eukaryota > Metazoa > Chordata > Mammalia > Chiroptera > Phyllostomidae > Phyllostomus > Phyllostomus discolor. The sequence continues at coordinate 9,285,233 of NC_040903.2, forward strand.
TTGGCTATTGTAGGTCACTTGGACTAATGATCTGCATTTTTATATGAATTCTAAAATCAAGTTATCAAATTTCTATAAAAAATCCTGCTTGGATTTTGATTGTGATCGTTTTGAATCTACTGGATTAATTCATTGAGAATTGACTTATTAACAAAATGGAGACTTCTGTTCCATGAACATGGTATGTCTTTCCATTTACTTATGCCATATTTGATTTTTTAAAGTAATGTTTTATAATTTTATTGTACATGTTTTTCATACATTTTGTTCCATTTGTCTTGAGGTATTTTATATAATTTGAGTCTATTGTAAACTGATTGTTTTAAAAGTTAATTTCTGATTTTTTATTGCTAGTGTATAGAAATGTAATTGCCTTTACTCATTTTATCTTGTGTCCTGAAACTTCCTAAGTTCGCTGATTGATTATAGTAACTTTTTATAGAGTTTATTGTACTTCCTACTTAGGTGATTATTATCTCCAAATAAAAGAAGTTTTACTTTTTCTTTTATACTGTTGATGCCGTAAAATTTAAATATTAGCTTATTTCCCTGGCTGGAACTGTGAGTAAGATGTTGAATAGCAATGGGGAGAATAGACATCCTTCTTTGTTACTGATCTTACAGAAGAAGCATTCAGCCTTTCCTCATTAAGTGTGATGTTAGTTGTAGGGTTTTTGTAGGTATCACTCACTCCTTTTATTCCCAGTTTTCTAACGGGTTTTATCAGGAATGGATGGTGCACTTGGTGGTTAAATGCTTTCCTTGCATTTGTTAAAATGATAATATGACTTTTACTTTTTAATTTGTTAATATGTTTGTTTGTTAACAAGCATTGCATTCCTGGTATAAATCCTACCTTTATGTATAAAAATATATTTTATATATCATTAGGTAATGATATATTATCCTTTTCATATATTGTTGGATTCGAGTTGCTAATTTGTTCAATAGCTTCATTGGCATATAATTTAAATATCATAAAGCTCACCTATTTAAAATATAAAATTTAATGTTTTAATTGTCTTACAGAGCAACAATCACAATAATCTAACTTTAGGACATTTTTTATGATCCCCCCAAAAATACCCTGGACCCATTGGCAGTCTCCCCTATTCAGCCCTCCCAGAGAGCTCCAGGTAATCACTAATCTAATTTATGTCTCTATAGATTTGCTTGTTCTGGACATTTCATATATTAAATCATACAGTAAATTGGTTTTTGTGTCTGGCTTCTTACACTTTGCATGATGTTTTTGAAGCTCTGCAATTTCATAGCAGGTTATCAGTAATACGTTCCTTTTCATTTCCAAGTAATAGTTCATTGTACGGATATACCACATTGATTTATCTAGACAGATGTTGATGGGCGTGTGGATTGTTTTCACCACCTGGCTATTATGAGTAATGTTGCTGCAAGTATCTGCATGCCATTTTAGTGTAGATACATGCTTTATTTCTTTTGGGTAGCGGCTTTGGAGTAGAATCCCTGGATTATATGGTAGCTACGTTTAACATTTTAAGCAAGTACAAGCTGTTTTCCCAACGTGGCTGCTCCATTTTAAAGGCCCACCAGTACTGTATGAAGCTTTCATTAGGCAAACATTTGTTCAGAATTTATTCATCTACATTCATGAGAGGTTATCAGTTGTTTTCTTGCAATGTCCTGTTTGGTTTTGGTATCAGGGTTATCATAGCCTCATGGACTAAATTAAGAGATAGTCCCTTCTTCTCAATTTTCTGGAAGAATTTGTGAAGATTGGCATTGTTTTTTTCTTAAATGCTTGTTAGAATTCATCAAGGAAACCATCTGGCCCTGGAATTTGTTTTTATGGAGTGGACTTTAATTACAAATTCCTTTTATCTAATCAACACATGGCTATTCAGGTTATCTATTTCTTCTGACATGAAGTTTGGTGATTTTATCTTTTGAGGAATTTGACTGCGTCATCTAATTAGAATTTGTTGACACATCCTTGTTCCATCTTCTCAAAGAACAAATTTTTGTGGTGTTCTCCATTTTTTCCCTATTTCCCTGGTCTCCACTCAGATGCTCCTTGTTATATCTTTTCTTCCATTTACTTTGGGTTAAATTTGCTCTTTTTTTAGTTTCTTAATATATACTCAGTGTTTATGTACTTGAGACTGTCCTTCTATTTAAAGTAGGCATCCAGGGCCATAACTTCTCCCGAAGTGCTACTTTGGTGGCGTCCCCTGAACTTCGAGGTGAGACGTTTTCATTTTCTTCCAGTTCAGTCCGAACACTTTCCAATTTCCCTTTCGAGATTTTCTTTTATCCACGGGCATTAGAAATGTGTTATTTACATTTCAAATATTTAGGCATTTTCCAGAAATGTTTTTGTTCATGAGTTCTAATAAAATCCCACTGTTGTCAGAGAACATATTTTTTAATCCATTGAAAAGATTTTAATGATCCGGAGATATGACATATCCTGGTAAATGTTCTGTGTGCATTTGAAAAAAAAAGTTTATTCTGCCGTTGTTGCATGGAGTGTTCTATAAATGTCAATTAAATCGAGATGCTTGGGAGTGTTGCTTAAATCTCTTCTGTCCTTACTGATTTTCTGCTGAGTCACTCTATTGCTTATTGCTGAGGACCGAATTGTGTCACCCACAAACTCGCATGCGGAGGCCCTAACCCCCAGTATGGTGGTATTTGGGGACACCAGACAGACTGCCTGTGCTTCCTCTTTCTCCCTGCCACTCGAGGGCACATCTAGAAGGTGGCTGTGTGCAAACCGGGAGAGAGCTGTCACGAGAATTCGAGCATGTAGTGCTCTGGTCTCAGACTTCCGGCCTCCAGATCTGTAAGAAAATAATGTCTGCTGTTTGAGTCAGCCAGCCTGTGGTCCTATGTTATGGTATCCTGCACTGGCAAAGACAGTTATTGAGAGGGGGGTATTGAAATAATGGATCAAAATTAATTTCTTTCTTTCTATCTTTGGTTTTGTCAATTTTGATTCTTATGCTTAGAGGTTCTATTATTGGGCAAATACACCTAAATGTAAAAACTAAAATTTTAAAACTTCTAGAATAAAACTCAGAAGCAATTCTTTGTGATCTGGGCAGGCAAAGATTACTTAGGATACAATCATCATGAGTCAGAAAAAAATTGATGATTTGGAATTCATCAAATTTAACACCTGCACATACTTATAGAAAATGAAAGGGGAGGGTATGACCTGGGAAAAAATATTCCAATGCATAAATCTGGTAAAAAACTTGCATCTATAATACAGGGCCCAGCACAAATAATGCCCCTTTTTTATTACCAAATCATAAGCATGTAATTCTGTAACATAAGAATGTCACACTCAAGCACACCATATGACACTTTAGGTGAAATGCTCAAATTAAACTTATAAATTATTGTACCCAGGTTATTACCTTACCAACCACACTCAGGCAGGCCTTACTTCTGCCAGACCCTGTATATTAAGCCCCTATCACTTAATAGTAAAGGTAATAAAGGACAAATTATAATAAGAGGGGTAAAATATTTGGACAGGTACTTTACCAGAGAAGATATACATGTATGACCGGCCAATTAACAATGAAAAGATGCTAAAAGTCATTAGTCACTAGGCAGTGTATATTAAGCCACAGTAAAATACCACTGCAAAGCCGGTGGAATGACTACAGTTCCTGGACCGAGCACACCAGGTACTGGTGAGGATGCGGAGGAACTGGAATTTGCCAACACTGCTGATGGGAATATAAAAATGGTACAACCCTGTTCACAACAGCTCGGCAGTTTCTTATAAAGCTAAGTGTACAACTACTATATGACTCACCAATTCTACTACTAGGTATTTATTTTAAAACATGAAAATATTTGCCCATTCAGTGACCCGCACATGGTATCACCACAGTTCTATTAGATTATTCCAAACTAGAAACAGCCGTATGTCCAACGACAATTGAATCGGGAAGCTGCGGTGTGGTACGCCAATGCAAAGAAGTAGTTATCTGCAACAAAAAAGACGCTGATTCTTGTAACCACATGGAAGAATCCTAAAGATATTATCCTGAATGAATGAAGCCAGACACAAAAAAGTACATATGGCATGCCATCCGTTTCCTGCAATAATTCTAGTAAAAGCAAAAGCAGGAAAGAGAAAAACAGGTCATTCGTTTTTCCGACTCTTGGTTTTGGGAGAAGTATCGATTGCAGAGGGGCACAATATTACTTTGGGGAATTATTTGTATTTTAATTGGAATGATAATTAAACTAGTATATGTCAAAACTCACAAAACTGTACAATTAAAATGGCAACGTTTAATTTTACGTAAATTAAACTCAATATGAAGTTCATTAGAAGGAAGGATTAGAAGAGAATTTTGAAGTGGGTTTGAGCCTCTGATCCCAGTGGCGGGGCACCAGTTGCCGGGTGCTGATGTCACTGGGGCTGCTTCTGCCCAGGCGGGGGAAAATAACCCCGAAATGGATTCAGCTGCTGCTCTGGGGGAAGCACGGCCATAGGTGAGGAAGCATGTCCGGGGTGCTGCTCCCCCGGGGGTAGGGGACAGGCAGGATGTCCCCAGGAAGCAGCACGGATGCACAGCTGCCGTCTCCCCGTCCCGCCCAGCATTCTCCCTGTAGTCCATTTGGGAGGGAGCAGGAAGCGGTCTGCAGGCCCATCATGGCACAGCAAGCAGAGCAGAGTGGGCTTGGAGTTGAGAAACAGCGGCTTCATAACGGCGTACTGGCCAGGGAAATGACATCTGCGATGCTGAAACACTGGCTGTCTCTGAAAACCTACTCTGTTTAAAACATTACTTTTTGAACTTTGCTAGCTGCTCCTCCACTAATAAAATATTGAATAGCTAGCCCAAACGACCTATCAGCACAGCACAGTTTACCTAGTGTTAAGTTAGCTTCTTTGAGAGCAAGGACTTCGTTGAGGGTTATAACTTGCACTGGGTGACTGAAAGGTATACTAAAATTGATGTCACTGAATATCGTTAAAAATATCATCTCAGGAGTCACAGGTTAATGTGATGCTGTATGGGAGAGGGAGGCATTCATGTTGTTGTTCAAGGTCATACCTACTCTCTTCGAATGCCAGATACATTTGGAATACACCGTAACTCTAAAAAGTGCTGGATCAAGGTTTTCCCATGTTGAAGTTGCATCATCCCAGGTCAGAGGCTGCTGTCTAAAAATCTGCAACTACAGCAGAGACATTGAATTAAAAACAAACAAACAAATATAAAACCCAACTGGCACATTTGCTTACGTGCCAGGCAGTCATCTTGACCTTACAGGGTGGACAAGGCTGGAGAGGCTAGCATGTGCCATCAAAGGGCTTACAGTTTTGTGGGGAGGTTAAGCACGTGCGTCAATAGCTCTAACAAAGATGAAGATGAGGTTCTGCCATTGTAGGAGTACAAGAGCAAAGTGCTGGGGGTGCTCAGGTGGAGGGTGAATCATTTCAGATAGACTTTGGAGAAACTTCTTGTAGGAAGTGGTATTTCAGCTGGTAGCCACTTATTCTTCTTTTACGAGTCCTCTGAGAAGCTTCCTCTTTTAGGGGAGGCTTCCCTGATCCCCAAAACAAATGGATGTACCTTGTGTTCTGTTTCTGTGACGTCATACCCATCACTTATGGAACACTTACTATGGGCCAGACAGGCACTGGCCCAAGTTCCACTGTAGATATTCTTGCTTTTAACCTTCACAGTAACCCTGCGAAGTTACTGCTGTTGTCCCCCATCGCACCAAGGAGAGAGGGGAGGATAAGTCAGTTGCTCATGGATAGTAAAAACGCTCTGGATTCCAATCTAGGTGATCCGATTCCAGAACTGGTGTACTGATTTAGCACCTCTGATGGCTTTTCAGTTTTTCATCAAAGAACTTTACTATATGATTATTATTTGTATCTCGACCTGTCTCCTTATGCATTCGTTTTGTAAGGTGTTATTCAACTGTGCAACCATGGACTGTAGCACACTGGGCCTAGTGGTTCCTCAATACATGTTTTCTGAGTGGATGAATCTGGGGCACTGTGAATGGAAATGATGAAGCGACACCACCTAAGACTGAAAAGGTCAGGGAAGTGTATGTAGTACTCAGTTTAATCAGGAAAACATAAATCATTGAATATTTAGAACGGAGGGGATATAACTCAGAGAAGTGGTTACGCAGATGTTGGAGGGTCTGGAAGGTCAAAGGATGATGTGGAAACCTTAAGATTAACAATGGAAGGAAACCATTACTGCCCGTAGGCAGAAGGGGCATGTGGAGGAGGTGGAGAGTGAAACCATGCCAGGCCGGGGCAGAGGGGACCTCGCTGCTGGAGATGCGGCCTGAGGCAGAGAGGGGGCGTGAGGTCTACGCCACTTCCCTTTGCCCCTGTCTTCTAATCCATTTCCACGACTTTGCTCTGGCTTCTGTGGGTGCCTGGAAACTCAGTCTGCAAGAGTCAGTGTCCACGTGATGCAGAGCAGAGCAAGTTGGGGGTGGGGGGCAAGAACTAGGTCTGAGGCCAAAAACATCCAAGAGTGGCATAGGGTAGTGGGTTTTGGCCTCAGAGAAATGTGGGCTGACACTTGGGGTTCACTGCAAAAATGGCCTCAAGAGGCAGAGTCTCTCTGTACTTGGACTTGAATCTGGGCTGGTTTGGGGCTTGCATTTGGCCAGTAGGACACGAGTAAATGTGATGCAAATGGTCAGAAAGTATATACACGTTGGGACTTGCCCTCTTTCACTGTGAGTGAGCTTCTGGGTGATGGGAAACCACATGGGTGAGAACCCTGGTGCCACAGCCAGCACCCAGGTGACTGCTGACACAGAGGGAGGCCCGCTGAGATCAGGTGAGCTGAGCTCTCATCTCTGACCTATAGTTTTATGAATGAAATAAATGGTGGTTGTTTTAAGCCATTAAGCTTTGAGATGGTTTGTTACGCAGAAAAGCTAACTGATAGATAACCCCAGATCTGCTAACTTACAAGCTATGTGACTGTGCAAATCATTTACTCTATAAATCTTTCTTTCTTTGTGACATGGGGGTCATAATACCATATTATAGCACAATTGGGAAGATTTAAGAAAATAATACGGCCCTGGATGGCGTAGCTCAGTGGATTGAGCGAGGGCTGCGAACCAAAGCATCGCAGGTTCGATTCCCAGTCAGGGCACATGCCTGGGTTGCAGGCCATGGCCCCCAGCAACCGCACATTGATGTTTCTCTCTTTCTCTCTCTTTCCCTCCCTTCCCTCTCTAAAAATAAATAAATAAAATCTTTAAAAAATAATACGTATAAAACAAAGCCACAGTACTGGGCACATGGTGGTACTCAATCAGCTGTAGCTATTATGATGGCAATTTCAGGCCTTTCCAGCCTGTCTGCTTTGTCTAATTGTTGGCTCTCTGTGGAAAAATGATGAGGAGGTTATTGCTTAACAGGGCATGGATGGACACAAATGTTTTATTAAGAAGTTGTCTTAATTTTCCTGCTGGCATGAGGCAAATGAAGGAGGCAGATATTTCCTTAATTAAAATTTTAAAAGCACATAATCCTGTCTTTGGACTAAGCCTACACACAACTCTGCAAAGCTAAGTCCGTGAAACCCAAGATATTCACAAAGGTGTGGCTTGAATAACAATTGTGGTTCGTGCAGAATGTACATTTGTATTAGAGATGTTGTGGATAAGATTCTGTCAAAAAATGCAGGGTAATAAATGGCCGAATCTCATCAGCTCACAGAAAATTGATGTGCGGGCTATATTCCAGATGCTTGATTTCAGTTCTTTAATATAACGAGTTGCCAATTTCTGTCTCTAGAGCAGGATTGACAGACTGTAATGCAATCTGTTGATGTTCTTTGATGGTGATTCTCAGTCATTGCTGCCACCGCTGAGGAGCTGGAAACCTAACCACCAGGCTTTGCTGTGGGGACTGGGTGTCAGTGTTGGGTGTTGTGGCCGTCCCCATTGAGATGAGCAAATATAAACTAGCAGTTCAGAGTGGGATATGAGGAGCTTTGAAAAGAAGCAGAACCTGGCTAAGAATATGACACAGAGGAGCCAATGATTAAATTACAGTGTGTATTTTACAGAACAAGATGTCGTCCCTGGAGACAAAGGAAAGCTGATAAAAATGACTTATAGGGAGATTAAAAGACCATAAAACCGCGAGTTCATTCAAGCTTGTATCTTTAAATCTTTGGGCAGAGATGAGGCTGGGCAGGAGAGGTTTGGTGTGGCTGGGAAGGTAAGATGCCTTTGCAATATGTAAGAAAGATCACAGGGAAGGAGTAAGCTCACAAGTCGTAATGGTTTCTGGTGAGTAAATATAGCTGCTTTGAGTTGATATTTAGATCTTATTTTATTTACTCAAATTATAAAAATAATATGTGTTCACAGACATTAGTATGGTGCTGTGGTTAAGATTTGGAGTTGGCCTTCCTGTCTCAAATCCTCCGTAGCTGTGGGATCTGAGGAAAGTTATTTCGTCTCTCTAAGACTTACGTGTGTAACATGGGTCATAGCAATGCTTCCTAGGCTGGTTTTGAGAATAACATGAAATGAAACGTGGAAAGTGCTTCAAACAGTGCCTGGGAAATAGTAAGCACCCCACAAATCTTAACTTCTGTAGAAAATTTGGAAAAGAAAGCAAATGTAATAAATAAAAAATATCACCTATCAGCCAGAAAAGCATTTACCATTCATTTTTTGATGTATTTCCTCCTCAGTTTATGTCTTTTTACAAGAATATTGGTGAAGTCAGACAAACTCAGAGAAGACTGCATCTCTATTAGGAAATTTCTTTAGGGGGAAAATGGAAAATAAGATCGGTTAATTCAAATGAAAATAATTTGTATATTATAGTGGGCAGGGTTTTTTTAAATCAATATAAATTCAGAAGATGCATTGGGATTGAAGAATACTTAATTATGTAGAAATTAGAAATAGTGAGATATCTCTAGATAATGACTCAAAAATATCATAACATATTAAGGGATGAAGGCTAATTGCAGGAAAATGTATGCATATAGTATTGATGTTAGAAATAAAAAGAAAATAAAAAATTTCTGTGAGTAGATAATGTGAAATTGAATAGAAAAAACTCAAAAGATTCACACTAAACTGAAAGTGGACGTGGGGAATGGGGGCTCACTTTATCTATATTGTTTGAATTATTTTCAAGGATGAGACAAGTAATTTTTATATAATTACTAATCAATGGAAAAGATTAGTCATTTACATAAAACTTGGTGTAAATTTATAGGATTTTAAAAGAGGAAAATGGCACTTTTGACTGTTAGGACACATTTTCAGAGAAGTATCTGATATTGTCAAAGGCACTGTAAAACATTTTCAACACAAGTTGGCAAGTTCACTTGTGAACAGAAACACACCCAAATATAAGATAGGTTTTTCAGTGTTTGACCCAGACATTCTATTATATCTTCATTAAGAAGGTTAAGTTTTTTTAACGGATCCGGATGGTTGGCTGGCTGCAATGTTTGCAGGGGGAGGGTCTCTGTGATGGTAATAATAACAGTTATTTAGAGGTTGAGCGCCAGGCGGCATCCGCCTGCGGAAATTAGGGCAAGGGGCCCAGATCCTTTGCTGCCAGGTCTTGCCTTGCTCATCTGGTTTTCCACCTTCAGGAGTTTCTAGGAGCCCATTAGACCGATGGTTCTTTGCCCCGCCCCCCGCCTCAATTTTATTGAGATATAATTGACATATAACATTGTGTGAGTTTAAGGTGCACAACATGTTGATTTGAAATAGTTATCTATTGCAAAATAATTATTGCCATAATGTTAGTTACCACCTGCATAATTACCATTTTGTTTTTGTGGGGAGGATTTGAAGATCTACTCTTAGCAGCTCTTGCGTATCTCAGCACAGTATTTTAACTATAATCACTATGCTACACACTAGATCCCCAGAACTTATTCATCTTATCTTTGGAAGTTTGTCCTTCCCCTTTCTCCCTACTCCCCAGCCACTGGTAAGCACCATTCTGGTCTGTTTCCGTGAGTTTGGCTTTTTAGATTCCTCATGTAAGTGATGTGATACACTATTTGTCTTTCTCTGTGTGATTATTTCACTTAACATAATGTCCTTTAGATCCAGGCAAGTGACAGGATATCTTTTCATATGGATGAATGATATTTATATATATGAGAATAATATTTTTTTGTTTCTGATATTTGGAAAAACAGGAGTCTGTGATGGGCTGAATTGGAATGTTTCATTCTTTGACCTATTTAGTGAATTATAGATTTGTACATTATTACATATTGCATCTAGGAAGCCAGTAAAGGTTAAATAAAGTTAACATATTTTAAACCCCAGTTTGATGATGTAATCCTTCTGTTTCATGTCTTTTTTTTGGAGTTGTATGCCCAGTTTTATTGTGATTTTGAGCATTTGAATTTAGAGATACAAACTTACCTTCGATTATTCACGTACTCACTTTTTTCCCTGCAGTTATGTATTGAGAATTTACCATGTGCCGGGTGAATAATAATTTTCCAAATGCGAAATAATAGTCTTCAAAGTGCTGAATTTTGAAAATGTAAAAGCTAGCCTCAAGTGAAATTGCTCACTCATATAATCGGTCCCATTAGGTAGCGAGGATTCGATGGTTATTTAATACATTTCAATGTCAGGGTCAAACGGAGAGCTGACGCTGCAGAGCTGGCTTCCCGGGTCAGAGGATCTGGCTTTGCGAGCCACAAAGACCAACCACACGGAGAACCTGCAGATGCCTACTTCATTCTGTGTCGGGCGCACTCAGCCAGAAGTGAATGGGCAAGGAAGCTGGTGTTAAAAGCAGGATGTGTCACAGACAGGGAAAACACCGGGAGAGAGAATTCGGTGTTGTGTGGAAGAGCATTGATTATACAAGGCCAGATGGGGCTGGGGTGACAGACGGGAAGGACCCTGGGAGGGTCAAGACATGTGCTGGAAAGTGGCATGGAGGACACTTGCCAAATGGTTAACCCTTGGGGACAAGTGTGAGGTATGCTGGTGAAACTGGTAAATTCAGTGTAAGGTGGGGTGAGTAGGTCTGGTTCTTCTCTGGTCTCCAATCTCACGCTTTTAACTGTTGCCTTGAGTTAGTGGCTGGGAAGCCTGGCTTTGGATTGTGCTAGGGGTGGAGAGTCCAGGATGTATACCCTCTCGGACGGCAATGGGGTTGGGGGCAGCATCTGACATTTGTTGGTAGCTGTCCTTGGCTTCCTGTACCTTGTCGGATGACGGAGACACATCAGTGCAATAGCAAAGACGAGTGAGGATCTAGTGGCATTTTATCTCTGATTCCAATAACCTCTGAAGCCTCGCTGTGTGCTTATATTCCTCCCTTGGTTAGCTGAGACTTCAAATAGATTTTTCTGTATAATGTAAGCAGGTTTGAGTTGCCACTTTCAATGCAAAGTGTTCTGACAAGTGCATAATGCATAGAAAAACATACCATTTTGAGCATGAGTACATTATTTTTCACATTCAAAATCTTGGTTATGAGTGATCCTGTTAGCACCTGATGTAATGCTTAGAGTCCACTGCAGCGATGCTTCTCCACCTTTAAAGTGTCTACAGCTCACCAGCTCACCGAGCGAAAATGCAGATTCTGATTCGGCAGGTCAGGGCGTGTCCAGAGTGTCTGCTCACCCAGGGAGCTCCCAGGGGCGGCTGCAGGTTTGAGGGCCATGCACGGAAAAGCGCAGAACTAGACAGGGTAAGCGGAAAGAGCCCAGCACACACACACACACACACACATACACACACACACACACGGGGCTGCCGACCGCAGATGGTGGCTGTTAAATACATACCCTGTCGCTCTGAGTGAAAACTTTCACATGCACATCGGTCTACTGAGGTTCAATAATTAAATGATGCTGTCAGTTGGGAGAACAGTTTAATACACAGCATTGTGCAGTTTACTCACCACAAAAACACACTCCCTATCTTTTTTAAGATTGTAAACTGTGCTACACACGTGGAAAACATCCTTTGACAAACTGAGACCTAGTCTTTAGAGGGACTGCGTGGTTTAGTGGCAGGAACGGTCGTTCCTGGAGCCGCGGGGCTGGGGGCTGGAAGTGTGCCCTGCTCCTTTCCAACCACACGCACCAAGAAAGTCCTCATTCTTTCATCCGTGGGTTGTGGGGAATTTCATGGTCAAATGTGCAAATGTGAAATTTGCTTTGTTTCTCTAAGAACTGAGCTAAGTCTATCTTTTAAGCCTATTTCCCCTGAGAGCAGAAAATCCAATCTTACTAACCCTTTGTAAACTCAAACACATTTTCCTTAGTCCCTTTTGGATAAAATTTACTCAGCTCGAGATTCCTCCACCTACTTCTTTTCTTATTCTGTTCAAGGATGGTTCAGTGCTGGAAGGTTCATGTGGGGTCCTGGGGTTGGTGGGAGGCAGCCTTTCCTTCTCGTCCTTGGTCTTTCTCATTTCTGTACTGGCACTTGGTGCTTCTGTACCTTGTACATTTGTTTCTTGCCCACCTCTTTCTAGGCCTGATCGGCTAAATTATCTCCAGCCCCCTGTGTCTCTGCTCTTTAGGTTCTTTTGCATCCTTTTTGTCCATTGAATGACGTCTCTAGGTCAGCTGACCCATTCCCAGGCACCTCTGAACCCTTCTTGAGGGCATGGGAAACATTTACAAACTCCTGAGTTTCTTAAGGATGCGTCTTATCTATCTTTTATGCAGTTATTTACTAAATATCAAGCACCTCTTGTGTTACAAGCATGGTGATGGACCAATATTCTTAACCCTAACATAGTGCTCAGCATACAATAGATGCTTAATAAAAGCTTATGGAACAAATAATATTTTCTAACATGAAAAAATTTATAGGAAGAAATGCAAATGTTTAAATAGGTAAATGTTTCCCAAAATAACAACCGGCCATTGATGAAAAGAAACAGAAATGTTTCCAAATACTTTATTTAATACAATCTAATCTCTCTGAATTTATCTAATACAATCTAATCTCTCCGAGGGTGGAGTGAAAATGTCCTTTGATACCATAAAAGGACACCAAAGATGCTCCCTAGAATACATTTGATGTTTTAAAGATGTCAGGCCATGGGCAAAATGTTCCATAGTGCTCAGCTGTGGTATCATTGATTTACTTAATTGGATTTTTGATTTACTTCAACCTTAACTTGTTTTTCTAAAAGTGTCACTAATTTCAAAACCTGATTATTCAAGACCGTGACAGTCCCTTACTCCAGCTCATTTCCTGACCCCTCCTCCTGTTTGGGCTGCATCAGTTTCTGTGTGTGCATCTGGCGGGTCGGCAGCCTTACTGACAGACAGCGAGTCAGGGACATCAGACACATTTATGAATAGGGAGCACGTCTAGTCGCGGTGTTCTGATGTCTCTGTTCTACGTTATTCTTAGGTCTGGGAGGCTTTTGCAGGAGAGGAAGATTGGAGCTAAAGGTCCCCCCACCCCCAAACAGGGTCTTTCAAGTCTCTTACGACTTGGCAGTAGATACTCGATGTGGGGAGTGTGGTGGTTTGGGAAGAGGGCCCCCACTGGACAGGACTTACAGGTTGCCTGTGCTCAGGAAACACCCAGGCCTGTGTGGGGTCCTACCATGTTTCCCCGGGCTCTGGCTGGCGGTGGGCAGAAGCATCCCTTAGGGAGCCACGACCGACAGCCAAGGCTTATCACTTCTACTTTGCTCCCTCTACTAGTTTTTTGAAATTCAATTCTTTTTTTTGTTGAGGAGAAAAAGGCTTGTGCAATATAATTGATTCTTTTCGATTCTGAATTGGTATTGTAAACTTTCTTCTCTAAGTCTTCCAAGCCATTAGCTTTTTAGAGTTCAAACCAGATTTTCTTTCTTATATCTTTCTTAATCTAGTTTTAACATAGACAACTTTAGCTTTCAAGACTATTTTCTGAGCTCTGGCTGTGAACCAAAGTGTTGCAGGTTCGATTCCCAGCCAGGGTACATGCCTGGGTTGCAGGCCATAACCCTCAGCAACCGCACATTGAAAAAAAAAAGACTATTTTCTGAGCTCTGAATTAGAACAATACACATCAAAAAACCAATGATTTACTGAGAGACTCATTTGCCTTCCTGGCTTCTCTCTGCACTCACCCTCCCTGCTGGGGGATGAAGTCCCCCACTCAAAACTCGGTGGATCACAGCACAACAGGAAGACCGAGAGAGAGAGAAACCTCATCCGAAATTCTAGAATGTTATCCCTTTGCGTGTAAAAGGGGAGAAGCGTCAAGGAAGAGCCAGGCAGGGAACAGGATGACTTCCGGCAGGAGCACTGGTACCTCTCGGGCTCCCACGAATGCACCCCCCTCTCTGGGGAGGAGTGGGTGAAATCCGCAGATCCAGATCTAAGCAGTCAATTTTGCTAACTGGTAACTAATTGAAAACATGTATACTTTTATACTGAACCAAATGTGTTCTATGTATGTATGTACATGGGACACAGGATTCTCTCTGGGTTTCAACATAGCCCCTGTGATGCAAGTGTCCAGCTCGTAGAGGACATTCCAAGCCCTTCCCCCACAGCCCCGTTGTGCCCGTTGGTGTCTTTCTGCCCTCGGGTGTGTGCAGGGCATGCCTCCCAGGAGCGCCGGGGTAAGGGACTCGCCCTAAACTGTTTGGCTGTGTATTAAGACAACCCTCCCCTTCCTCTCGAAGGAAATCTTCAATCTTTATCAAATGGCTGAAGCCCAGTCTGTCTAAGAGAGCGAGCTGGCCATGCTACAAAAACTCATGTTTCCATCCTCCTAAGTCCCATCTGTGCCCCGGATGTCACCTGGAGAGACGGCTTTTGGAAGAGAAAAGCAGGGTCAGGCCAAGGACAAAACCTGGAGGAGTCAGCTAGGAGCCATGAATAGGGGGCAATGCCTTTTCCGTGCCTCCTTGCATTGTTCCCCGAAGAAGGGGATTGTTTATTTCAATGTGCCTTTCCTGTGTTTCTGAAGGCTGCTTTCCGAGGTTGCAGAAGCTTCCTGAGACCTTGAGAAATTCTGCCTGGTTACCTATCTCTGAGCCCTTTTGAGGTAGAACCCTGGGCCATGTGCTTCTCTCCCCAGGATTATATTTACAATTTTAAGGTTATTTCTAAGTGACCATGGCTGAGAAGAAACAGAAAATAATAATTTGTCATGAAGCTCCCTTCCCCCCACTCAACACACACACACACACACACACACACACACACACATACATGCTGCAAACGGGAAAAATGTTTGAAACGGAGGCAGACTAATTATCCAGGTTGGAACGGGGCCAGGATATTGGTCATTGGATTTTCTCTCTTCCCTCCCGGGTTTCTTTTCCTCTCCCTTCTGTCATCTTTCCCCAACCATCAGGTGGGTGGGTGGGTTTGCTGGCGGGCTGCTGGTTGGCAAACAGAAATAGTTTAGGAGCAAGTGTTCTTGGGGTATGTTCACTGAAGGATGAACCAGAGCAACAAAGAATGATTTTTTTTTTGTCTGAACGTTCAGCCTATTTACACCCAGGGAGAGCAGGTGGGGAGATTTAATTTGTAAATGACTGAAGACACAGAAATTGAAGTCTGAGTAAGTGATAATAAGATGGTCCAAAATGAAAAGATGAATGTAGAAATTAAGTAATCTTGAAGAAATGTGAGTGGGGTGGGAAGTGTTCTACCCAAAGAGCAGTAAATAAGCTATGCACGTATCTGTCAGAGCAGACAACAAATTACTTCACTCCTGAGGGATGCAAGGGCGAGTGTAGACGCCCTGAAAGAGAACGAATTTCACCGTGAAATGGGCATGAGGGTCGCTGAAATCCATGAAGCTGAAGACACCAGGAGTTGAGCCACTTGAATGGCCAGGTGTGTTTCATGAAATAGTCTTTTCCTGGTCGGTGAAGTGTCCTTGTATCAGCAGCACCACATCGTTGATACCAGGACACGGTGCTCCCAGATCAATTCATGCTTCAGAGATATGCCCAATGAGTGCTATGATGTGTAATCTGGATTTCAGAGCTGCAGTCTGTTGATGTTCAGACAGTGTAAGAGGATTTGTTCAATAAGCAGAGATTTGTCTTGCAACAAGACCGTCTGGGTCACCTACAGAAGAAAGCAAGCTGAGCTTCTCGGACTCGCCTTTGGCACTCTTCAGCAACAGCGGCTGCAGACCTACCTCTCCGTGCCCACTGCCGGCCGCCTCTGGGCTGCAGGACCACTTTGCCTTAACCGCAGTGGTCCTGACCACCCAAAGCACCGGCCTGCCTGATCTGGGGGCAGTGTTTCTTGGCTGATGCTCTTTCTTTCATCAAAAAGCGTTTCTCTTCTCTTTGATCTTGGCACATACTTTTCCTTTGGGGCTCTCCCTCTAGATGAATATCTTACAAAACATCTTCATTCTGTGATGACAATCTCCTAGAAGGGAGGGACGAATATTAAGATGGTCTGGTAGCATCAGTCTTTATTGTGTAGGCTGGCGAGAAGGACACAGCATTGGAGCACGGGATTCGCTCCGTAACAGTTGCTGTATATGTTAGGCTCTGCATTAAGTGATTACAGTCACTATTTCATTTATTTCTAATAGCAATCCAGAAAGAGAAAAGTAAAGCTCAGGAAGATTATATAACTTGCCAGGGTGATACACTGAGTAAGTAGTTGATTTGTGAGTAATTAATAACGCAAATCTCTCTGATTCCCATGTCTGATGCACACTGCTATTACGATGTCTCTGGCTCAGGCAAGGTATTTGCGTTTCCAGTACTTTCCAGGCCACATTTATCAACAGTGGACAAGGATTAGAGAAGAAGCACTTACTACAATGCCTGGCAATGCTGAGCACTTCCTAAATGGTAGTTGGGTTATTATTAATAACCATGTGGTTGTTTCACCTCTTGCTCTTCAGAGTTTGGTCTGTGGACCGGAGCACCAACCTCACCCGGGAGTCTGTTAGAAATCTCGGCAGAACCGGGGACTGGTCTCAGACCTCCTGAATCAGAATCTGCATTTACCAGGATCCCCCGGTAAGTGATCTGTGTGCACTTGCAAGTGGGGGAAACCCTGGACTAACCCCCTGCATACTTACTGAGAACAAGTCTTGTTACCTGTTTTCCTTTGCTCTTTATTTAGATATATTCTCTCTCTTACGGAAACATGACACAAATAGCACAAAGGACCCTGCTTCCCTTTGGTGGAGAATGGTATTTGGAAACTTAAGATCCACATGCCAGGTGTGCTCAGAACCACAGGATTTCTCCCAGCTTTCTCTGTTTTCATATTTCTAACTCACTTCGGTGATGGTGAAGAGCTGGGTACCATTGTTCCCAGTGTGTTTACACATGTGCTCCCTCACTTTATATGTAACTAATTTCCTGATTGGCTGATCTTGTCATTTGTACGGGTCCTGACTCCTCCCCCCGCCACCTCCCAACTCACCACTTGACATGGTGGTGTTACCAGGCTGAGGTGGTCATTTGCCTGCGGACATCAAAGCCCAGTGAAATGCAGTGAGGTTTCAGTAGAAAAAGTAACTTCATATTTAGGAAGGGGCCCTCGTCTGGAGACACAGGTGAGCTGATGCTCAAAGACCCGGCTCCCTGTGGCTTCCAGGGGATGAGTTATATAGGGGGAAATCATTAATCGTGCTGACTAAGGGATTTAGGGTCATGGTCAGCGTCATAGCGTCTACTGATCGGTCATCGCTGGGGTCAGCATTGTTGATCACTGCACCTGGCCCTGATGACAGCCTTGGCATCTCCGTCTGATTTTGCTGCTTCTCTGGGCCTGGCGCTGAAACACAACTGAGGCCTAGATGTTACCTCTAGTGTGACTGAAACCCTGTCTCGGGGGTCAGCACACCCAAGGCTTTGTTCCTAAGGTTATCTGATGTCGATCAGAACCTCATCATCCCAAGGGCTTCATGCTTCATGGAGTAGTCTTGCGATGCTGAAGGAGGCAGGCGAGTCCGTGTGTTGGACGAGGCTAGTTTGAATGAGAAGGAAAGAAAGGAGAAAAGGTCATATGAACAAAATAAAGTTTCTACGTGGTTACAGTGGCCTGTTGTTTCCTGCGGCAGATCCTTGTTGCCCAGGACAGGTCTTAAGGGGATATTCTTTCTTACATTGAACTGAAGCCATACTCTTGCATCTTCCTCTCCTCTTTCTCCTGCCTGGGAGTTGGGAGTGTGAATTTGCTCAACTGTCTTCAAGAGACATTGTTCTAGACTTGCTCCCTGCCAGAGCTGCTCGAGTTGTGATATCTCCCACTGCCTCAGTTTTTCCTTTTGCAAAACTAGGGACAACATATCTGCTTGCAGGTAATTGAGGACAAAATGAGACAAGAGTATAAACGGCTTAGCAGAGTGCTTGGTCCAAGGCAAACTAAAATTCTTCCGTTCCCTCCCTCCCTCCCTCCCTCCCTCCCTCCCTCTCTCCCTCCTTCCCTCCCTCCCTCCCTCCCTCCCTCCCTCTCTCCCTCCTTACCTCCCTCCCTCCCTCCCTCCTTTCCTTCCTTCCTTCTGTGAAACATTTTCTAAGTGCCTAATTTGTTGCATAACAGTAAACAAAACAGATAGGGTCCCTTCTCTCACAGAACCGACAGGGTAGAGAAGATAACTAAGTATTTTTGAAAAACTACCGAAATGTGCAGTTAGAAGTCATGATAAGCACGTGCTACAGGTGCGGGGACACAGGAGTGAGCTAGAAAGAGCAGAGCCCTGCTCTCGTGCAGCTTCCATTCTAAAGGATAGAGAAATAATAGACAAGAAACAAATAAATAAGCGCATAAGATAATATCAGATAATGATGACTGCTGTGGAGAAGCAAAAGCCAAATGATGTGATTATAATGGGGCTTGGGGAGCCCCCCTCGACTGGGTGGTCGTGGGAGGCCTCTCTGATGAGGTGGCCTTTGAATGGAGCCCCGACGGGCAAGGAGTCGGCCACAGGAAGAGAGGAGGGAAAATGTCCTAGAAAAACACAGCGTCTGGACAAAATGAACGTGTGTGTTTGAGGAGCGGAGGGCAGGCCCATGTGACTGGAGCTCGGTGACGGGCTGGAAAGGGAGGTGCAGCCGCTTCCCATAGAGCCGCAGGGGCCCCGGCGGGCTGTTCCGTGCCGTGTCCTGTAGGCGAGAGGTTCATTCTTTTGGGGGCTCAGTTTCCCTGTCTGTAAAAGAGGGACACTGGTGTCCTCCAGGCTGACTTCACGAGGTTTGTTGTGAATATGAGTCACGGTGGAATACAGAGAATTTGTAAATGGCGATGTGATTGTTGTTGTCATACCTAGTAGGCCTTCCACACAAGCCTTGGTGAATGAAGAGACAGACAAAAGAATAAGGTAACATAGGAGCCAAAGTGGGCCTGCCTGCGCAGTCTGCCTTTGTCATTTCTAAAAGGAAAGAACAAGAGGCACTTGGAAAAGGGCTACAAATGTGAGATCACAAAAGAAAGGTTTTTTAGCGGAGACATGATAGATTTTTAGAATGCGTCTTCAGGGGAGCAGGGAATTTTGTAGCATTTAAAATGGCTTGACAAAAATACTTTCTTTAAAATGTGCAAGTAAAAGGTTAAGAATCTGAATCTATCTTGAATCAGCCCCGGGGCTATTTTCTTCCTTGCTTAGGATCACCATCTTTCATACGTGCCTGAGATTGCCATTTCCTGGGCCGGACCACCGACCCTGGAACGGAGGCCAGGCGTGAATGCCAGTGGGAGCAGTTAAAAGCGCATCCCCTGCGCTTTTCTCTCCTCTGCCGTTCACCTCCTCACCCCATGTTCTTGTGCCCTGGCACCACGTGGGCCGTGGCTCACCCCATACTATCGTGGCCTGGTGATCATGTGGACCGTTGTGGTTTCGGACTGGAAGCTGTCCTTACACATGGCACAAAGCACTCACTAGACTGAGCGTATCCTGGGTTCCACAGGCACCGACGTTGCTCTCCAAGGGGCTTGGGAACCGACAGATCCAGGGATCTTGATGAGTTGGGTTAGTTTTAGGAAAAACTGGTAAGAAGGCAAGAGATTTCTTTTATGATTTTGTGCTCTCCTCTCCCCTGCCCTCCCCTGCCCTCCCCTCCCCTCCCCTCCCCTCCCCTCTTTTCTTTTTTAAACCCGGGCAGTGGTGGATACCTTCCCTTTGTTCCTCCTGACTCTCTGTCCGTTCTCTTTTCGCTGCTCTCGGAGGAGACTGACTCATGTGGGCCACGTCACCTGCTTTTGCCTCTCGGTTGGGCCTCATGTGTCCCTGGCAGGAGATGGGAGGGAGAGAAGAGAGTGACGTTGGGATATTTTTACCTTTCCTATAAGGCCTCTTTAGACTGAGTGTGCCCAGGACTGAAGGTCACTGCCTCTCACAAGGCAGTCAGCCCTGGGGGCTGACTTTTGATGACCTCCTCCTTCTGGAGATTCTGGTGATCACACCCTGTCCTTGCCTCTTTGGGCCTCTGGGTGCTGACAGCTCAGCTGTGTGGTTGGCTTCAGGTTATTGCACTAGCCCTCATGGTTCCCGCACACCCCACTTTTGTTAGCAGCCCCCTTGGAAGTAAACCCTTCTCAAATCATCCCGCTGGGAGCGTCCCAGCAGTGTGGGACCCTGGCTGGTCCAGGTGCTCTGGGCTGGCTGACAAAGCCGGCGGGCTCTGTGCTTGGAGGCAACAACACAGTGTAGTGGAAAGAGCTTTGAGTTTTTCTGGATGTGGTTTGGACTTAGTTTGTTAATTCCAAGTTTGTGACTGTGGGCAAATTCTATGTCTCTGGTCCTCAATTATAAAAATAGGTTAACTGTGCCTCTTTAGAGAGTTGTTTTGATGCTTGCAAAAAAAATTTCTGCATGTAGTAGAGGCTCAATGACTGCCGGTCTGTCCCTCTTCTCACAAGTATCCTTGCATACAAGGAAAAGGGCCAAATGGGGCTGGGAGAGAGGCAGGAAAGCTGATGAAAAGTTGAGTTAGGTCAACGCCGGAAAATCTCTTCATCTGTCCCAGCACTTGTTTGTCTTCCCAGCAGGCCCCTCTGCAGAGCGGGGAGCCGAGAGGGGCTGTGTTTCTCCTCCTGTCACCCACACCCTGACTCTGACTGGTGACCTTCTTCCCCACAGCCACGCAGAGCCGGTCTCAGCCGGCCTAGCTGGCATCACCCCGGTGGGAGAGCTCAGCACTGATGAGAGGGCAAATGGTGGTGAGGGATGGGGGGTGACTGAGCCCAGAGATGCCTCCTGCACTTGGGGTCATGTCGAACTTCCCCCCATGCCACCCTCACTGCCTTCGGTCAAGCTCTCTCTTACTCTGCTGCCATTTTTGGCCCCGCAGACTGTCCATGGGAATCAAGAGTCTATTTTTAGGAGCAGAGCCAAGAGAGACTCAGAGCAGGTCCCTTCCACCATCATCTAGATCTATCTGCAAATCCATTCCAGATCAACACACAGTTTAAGGAAAAATGGAAGTCTCACACACATTCAAGACACATTTTGTGGCATCACCTAAGTATGCTACCCCTTAGTGCTTCCCACTGAGAAATTCTGGGACCCCCCACCCTCATGCTGCTCTCCACTGTTTCTCAGCCCTGCCCGATGCCCCTTATCTGACACCCAGTGATACCCGCCCCCCCACTCCCGCCAGCAGGTCTTCCTCCAGGCTCTCTCACTGAAATGCAGTCACTACCGAAATGACTTAGTACTGAGTGCGTGATAGATACAGAGCAGAGATTCCACGTCTGTCTTTCCTGGGAGCTCCCAGAGAGCGACACACAACCTGATTCGTGCAGGAAGCTGTACGGGTCATCTACTTGTCTTCTCCTCCCCTCTTGCTACTTCTCCTAACTCCAAACAATGCGCTGACCCCTCAACAGCAGCTGTTTTCAACTTCGACACCTCCCCAACAGGCACATACCTTTGGCCTGCATACTGATCAGTCTTCTCGTGTATCACACCCTCCTATGGGCATGCACGGTTCATCGTTTACATTTGACAGATGCATTCTGAGCAGCTTCCACGTGTCAGGTTCTGCTTTAGGCACCGGTGGGGCTAGCAGTCAGTAAAGCAGAGGAGGGCCTTGCCGTTTAGGAGCTTCTGTCCCCAGCCCTTATCCCTCTCCCCACCTCCCTCAACACCCCTCACAGCGACGAAGCAAAGCAAAGCAGAACGAAATGAGAAGTATCAGCCTCTCTTTGACAACTGGGAAAGGGAACCAGTAAGTGCAAGTGGTGGCTGATCGCTCAGATCCTGGAGCCAGACGGCCTGGGCTCGTATCCGGGATCTATCACTTACTAGCTATATGACCTTGAGAAAATTGCTTAACTCCTCTGTGCTTTTGTTTCCTTGTCTGCCAGTGAAGGTATCTGTAGCACCTGCTGGAGTTGTAGGGGTTTATGTCGCCAGCATGTACAAACCCTCCGTGAAGCTTGGGGTTTAAGTCCAGGAACAACGATCATGTGACTGACGGCCAGCACTGCCTTCCAAGCACAGTTCTAAGCCCCTTGTGTGTACTGAAGCCTTCACAACAACCTGTAGACGGGGACTAGTATTACCATGTTTGTTTTCATGATGAAAAAGTGAAGACACAGAAAGGTTAGGTTACTTGCCTAAGATCACACAGCTAACACGTGCTGAAGCTGAGCTTGGAGCGTGGGCACGTGGGTACAGAGTCTGTTCTTTTTTGTTACTCTGTGCTCTCAAGGTGCTAGGCCTTAGGTCAGCTAAAACAGGCTGTGAACTATTTGTACCTGTTCCCTTTTCAACTGGGAAGCAGCAGAAAGCAAGCAGCAGTGAACATAACCTCAGCATTTTTTTTTACTGTGAACTCCCTATGACCTTACCCTTTTCCTAGATGAAGTGGGGCCCCAACCGAGGGGTTCAGAGGCTTTGGGTCCGTGCTCAGTGCAGAGAGGAGATGGGACTGACTCACATGAAAGTGCAGAGCGCATGTATCTTGTTGGTTTTTCCACCTCATGTTTCCCTCTGGGATAATTCCGTGTCTCCGTGATGGTATTTCCTCATCATTAGTGTAAATTCGTGAGCGCCGGGATGTGTATTTCTGTCCCTCTCTCCTCCCCGGATGCAATGGGCAAAGCCATTTTCCTCTCTTATTGCAGGGACAGTCTCCTTATTCCTGCCACTTACTCCGTCTTCAGTGACCTTTGCATTTCCTATTACCTCCGCACGTATCTGTCTTTGGAGGTAAAGTGACATGAGCGGAATGCATTATACAGAAAAGTGTGGATGCCCCGTTGGCTTATGCTACAGCTTTGTGGCCTTTTTCATATTATCTACTCACTTCTTCATCTAGTCTAATTTCTGCACTTTTTGACTACTGCCATGCATTCGACAAATATCTCTGCTGGGCTGTCCGTAATGATGCCTGGCTCTCTTTCCTGTGAGGTGGCGATTAGTTTAGGTACGTCTGCATAGGAGAGCACCCCGCAGCCTCCTCTCCCAAGTTCCCCTATCAAAACAGAAGTGTGAAAGATTAACACACTTAATTAATAGACATAATATGCGTTTGTTCCTAAGGCTGTCTACTCAAAAGGGAGATAAGCATTTTATAAGATATAATGCTAATTGTGGGATGAGAATTTTAGTGATATTTCTATAATGTATATGGACATGGTATGGCAGTTTGGAATGGTATTATTCCATAAAGCGATTCTACAAGAGTGCATTGTAAATAGATCAGATAGCCTCTGTCTGTCTTTATCTCTCCGTCACACACATCTAATGCGTGTACGGGGTGGGCAAAAGTAGGTTTATGGTTGTTTGTATGGAAAAATACAATTAATAAAAAATAATATAAGGATAAACTCTGTGGTTTGTGCACTCACAACTATAAACCTACTTTTCCCACCCCTGTATATATAAGGTCAGGTATACCCTGTTATAATACACAAAGGCACACACACTCATTCCCACACCTACACTTACACAGTACTACTGACCCAAACTCACTGGGGTGGGTGATGTTTTCTTCTCCTGTTGATAGATTTTTGTTGCTTTATCCTACCATTTTCCCCAGTAGCTATGATCACCTGACTTTGGATGGTCTTTCCTTTCTCTCTCTCCGTGTAGCTATCCTTTCCTTCCTTTACAGCCTAGATTAAGGGCCACCCCTTGCACAAAGCCTGCCCTGACTTGTCCAGTGCACTCTGCCCTCTCCCCGGGTTCTACTCATACAGGACTCATGGTCAGTAGCATACAATCTGACATCACGGTTACTGTCTGGCTGCTTCAGGGGCGTGTTGCCCAGACAAGATTAGGGGCCCATGAGGAACCCTGACCAAATGTATCCAGTGGTGCCTGGAATAGTGCAAGTTTTCAAACATTTTTCAAGTTAAGATTGAGTTATTAAATTAAAATTAAAAATGTATATTACATTAAAACTTTGTTGCCTCCAACGTGAAATACTAAAATCTTCTGTATTCTTCCTAAAGTTTTAATACAGTGCTGGAGCACTCTTAACAGATGTCAACAAAGAGCTCTTTGCGTGCTGCCTTTGTAAGGAAAGTCGTAACCTGCAGTGAACAGGAATCATCAAAACAACGCAATGCATTTAGCCCTAGACAATTGTTGATTTTTTCCCCTAGAACGGCGAGTGTTTCGTCAGTGTAGTTGTCATGAAGCTACGTGTGCGGGAGTAGCCTTCGGAGGTATTTAGGGAAAAAAATCTGTCTCCAAGGAGCCCTTAGAAAGTTGGCTTGCAGTCAACATTGCTTCCGGGGCAACCTTAGCAGCGCAGGCAGAAACTGATTCGTGCGAAGCGCTGGGAAGCCGAGTGTAAGGGAGCATGTGGATTTCTGTCCCCTGCAAAGCCTGTCTTCTTCAGTGGCTAAGTACTGCCTGGCCCCAGTAGGGACTCAATAAATATTTATTGGACTCTTTAGATATCCTTCACGAATATTGATGTCAAGCAAGTTTTGTGATTTCTTCGTCTGTTGATCACAGATATTCGTGGCAGACAATATTTCTGGAAGGAATTACATCAGCATAATGCAAAGCCCAAGACAGTCTTTGCATAGCCAGCTGGCCACGTTCTTGGTGTTAAGCGCTGACATGCCCTATGGATTACTTGAGGGGCCTAGTGGTTCCGTCTCCTAGTTTCAGGGCCAGTTAGGGACTTGATTAAAAAGTGCCAGAACCAGGAAATGTCTCTCCTATCAGCTGATGATTCCTGTTTATTGCTTGCATAATTTTGCCTAGAGAAAAGGCTTAGAATGTGGAGAAGCTCGTAACAGGTGTAGTGTACGTTCCTGTTTTTCCTAGTAGCAGATGGTGCTGAAAGAAGATCATCTCTGTGGGACCATTATGGGATAAGGCACGGGAATAAATAAGCACAATGATAGGTCTTAGCAAAGACAGCCAGGTCTCCGGGTCAGTCCCACATTTGCAACTGGTGCATGTACACTGAGCCGGTTTGTCTATAAGCTCGGGAAGTCCTGCCTAAGACTCTAGTTTTTTCCTTTTTCTTTTCATCCATATACAATTTCCCCTCACATTCAAACCAGCCTGCTTCTCGCTGGAATTATAGGTAGTGTGTTAACAAGGATCCAAGCAAAGTGAAGTTCTTTGCAACAGAGCTTCGCACTAAAAGGGAAGAGAGAATTTTCCTTGGGGTTCCTTCCCAGCCCCCAACAATTTCTGTTTTTATTTTAATGGGTTTGATGGGACCTGGTCTTTGATCTTGGCCTCTTAAAATCCGAGGAAGCAAAGGAAGGTTAATTCCAGCAATTCTACCCTAATGCATGCCTGCTATTCTGCATGAAGGACACAGCACGAATATAATTTAACCTGGTATTGGAGTGAGGGTGTGATTATTTTCTTTTGTGCAAAGGTAATTTTCATCTTTCCTGGAAAAAATTAAGCCCTATGGTTATCAGTTTTCTATATATACTCTCATATTTGTATTTCACATATACATATATATGCATTTATATGTGTATTCAGCATTTCACATATTTATTTTAAAAATACTTTTATTGTATTTTTTCCATTAGTCCCCTTATACCATGCCCCCCTGCCCCCCATCCCACAATCACCACACTGTTTAAATCTGACAAGGCCCCGGCAGTATGCCAGCAGGACCTAAGTTCATCTCCCTCTTCTTGTTTAAATTTTATTTCTTAATATCCCAGTCTCAGCAGTATTTGAGGAATATTGTTCCCTCGGCCTAATGCAATTTCTCCCACGTGGTGTGTTCTTGGTCTCCCCCTTATCCTCCCTTCAATTGCTGACAACACTGTTCAGTCCGTTTGGGGCTAAAATGCACTGAAAGCAAATAGTAGTATTGTAACATTCTGCTTGATTCTTGTTTATTGGCAAGAGATTCTGTCCAGCAGGTTGGTTAAATGGACTTTACCTCCTTTAAGAAAAAAATAAGTAAAGAATTTTATGTGTTTGACAAAAGAGGTGATGCACAGAGGCAAGCTTATCAAAAATAACATTTCCCACCCGACTGTGTATATGTTTGCCTGCGTATGAGGTTTATACATATATATGTGTGTGTGTGTGTATATATATAATATATATATAAAATCAGGTATCCAAAACTAGATTCCTTTTTCCTCAGCACCATAATTATTGATGCTTTCTTAAATCTCATTATGCATCTAGATCTAAGACCTACTGATATGTTTCTTTTCCTATATTTAAAAAAATACATATTAAACGTAAGTATTTAAAACGTGTTTTTTTTGTATGGCTACACCGTACATAAATAACACAGGCGTGTGAACTGTGCTTAACCGAGGCAGCGCAAGCGTCTGTGGGGAGCAGGGGGTTAATTCCTGATCGCCTGCTCCACCCGCATCCTTGCATCCTTGGAACGGAAAGCAGCCTGCAAGAGAAGGAACAAAAACAGACGGTCTTTGTGATGCCACGTGCATCTGCCTCCACATTCCAGCGTGGAGGAACACGAATGCAACAAGAACGGAAAGAACACAGAAGAGGGATGGGTCTTGAATTGGGGCGATTTCATTTTAAAGCTTTGAATGAATGATCTCTCCAGTTTTGCAGTTTCTTGAACGCAGGGTGCACGTCTAGGCAATGATGGGGTGTGCAGGGCCAAAGGGGACCCACAAACATTGGCTAAATCCGAAGGAACCCCATATCATTCCCCTACCCTCCAATTTGGCTAAATTGCCAAATAACGATCACTGGGGGATGAATAAAGTTAAGAGAGTGATATTTTTTGTCAGGGTCTTGTGTCTAATAGTAATAAACATGTGGAGAAGGTAAAGTATTGTAATGCTGGTCACATTCACTGAGCTTATTAAATAAAAACAATACATTCTACAGCTGAGAATTACATTAAAAACCTTTGCTGTAGTTAGATCACGATGTCAATTCCTCTTCTTGTTTACCATGTGTATTATTAGCCTTAGCTTCAATTCATAGGCAATGTTTAATTATCAGTATTTTTAATTTACCTTTTTTTTAAAAAAATATCATCTTACCTAGAGTGCAATTATCCATTCCTGTGTAGTAGGAGTGATTTTGCTCAGGAGTTACTGCAAGGTAAACATTGCTGAGAAACCATCATTTTTCTATTGTGCTTGTCTAGTTAATAAAGGGAGGCATTTAATTTCCCCCTGGTTACCAATTGTACTGGGTTCAGTAATTAAGGAAGTGAGCCGGTGCTCCCACATTTTGGCCTTTCTCTAACCTCTGCAGGCTTGTGCAGAACGCCAGAGCCAGTTCTGTTGTGGTGTTGGTTACTTACGGGGGGGGGGGGGGGGGGGGGGGGGGGGCAGCCTGGGATGAAAGCAGATCGGATGCTAATAGTTGCAACCTTCCGTTAGTATCAGTAGTTTGATCATTGTCAAGTATATAAAATATATTCTGCTGAGAATAATCTGCAGGTTCCTTTTCAGTATGTCTCTTTCAGGGTTTTCAGAAACAGCTCTTCCACCAAGTGGAATGCATTTAAAAAGGCACATTATCTCTGCATATTTTTACTCACACATGTGTTGGGAGGAGAAGCTGCACTGTGCTGTCAGATGAAGGTTTGAATCCTAGCTCTGCCACTGAATCAGTGGTATAGTCTTAAGGAGTGTCACTGAACCTTTTTTCTTGACATGTCTGTTTTCTCATCTATAGAGTGAGAGTAACAATATCGCTTACTTCATAGTGCCAGCGTGAGGGGTAATGAGGCAGTGCGTATACACAGCGCTGCGTGTGGCGCTAAACACATGCTAAGAGTTCGAATGTTTTAATTGTCACTGTTGAAGCGTATTGATGATATACACCGTGTGTTGGACTATAAAGTTGTGATGCTGATTTGGGGGTGAGGTTCATGAAATGTTTCTACTCGTTTTTTACAAGCAATCCTTGCAAAGAACTCTTTTCTACCTTGCTCCCCTCGCACTTGGAGCCCCCACCGAGATGTCGCCTCTTCCTGGAAGCTTCTCCTCACTCCCTCCCTCCAGCTGGGACCCTCCGTTCAGTGTGGCGCAGCCCTCTGTCCCCACCCCCACGAAGGCTCGGTCGTTGTTGGTGCCCGTAATTGTCATTTTCCTTCTCTCCCCCCCGCCCCGCCCCCACAGGTGAATTTCACGTCTCCTTAGCTTGGCGTTGCCACTGCTGCGTGCGCATGAGGTCAGAGCAAGAAGTCAATGAAGGTCCCTTGCAGGAAAAAGTGAAATATAAAATACCGTTATTTGTATATGCCAACAAACACTGATTTTTCAGTGACTTTGTTTTACCTTATACACAGTAACTTTTCCCTGTAACCATGGTCTTGTTTTTAACTCAAGTCACCTTCAGAACTCGTGACACATCCTTTAAAAATGCCGTGCCACGCAGCGCTGAGGAGGGTGTGTGTTGGTTCGCTTAGTCCCCCAAGGTCCCGTGAGGCAGCCACTTAGCTGGGTGGGGACCAAACTTTTCTGAAACCGTCCCATTTTTAAAACTCTTTCAGTTAGTTTGTTGACTTGCCAGTTGTTAAGGCTAAAATGGACAGAGGCTAGCGGAAGCGACATGAGAGTAAAATTGTCCTCCAAGGATGGCACTGTTTATGGAATTGGGTTTGCTGCTTACCAATTGCCTGGTCTTTTCCTAGGGTGTATGTCGGCAGGTTCCGATGCTCTCGTTTCTGGCAAAGCCTAGAATCTTACTGATAGAATGTGGCCCAAACTAGGCAATTACTTTAGGCTTCTCTGTTGCTACTAATATATGAAACCAAGAAAAGGAAGTTATTTTTTTAACTATAAGTGAACCTTTAATTAATGTGCCCATTAAGATTTAAGAGATCAATCTATCTGAAAGTTAAAAAAAAACCCTAATGGCAACTGATTAGATATCTCAACAGCAAAGAAAAAAACAAATACTTAAAGGTAGATTTTCTGTAATTTATGTAAGTTGGACCATTTTTACTTTAGATTTCTTTAAATAACTCACCCAGAACAGATGAAAACACTCTCTTTTCCACAGAGAAAAGCTATTTCTTTGTTTGTAGAAGGACTTGCTAGATTTCTAACATATTGTAGGTGATATTTTGTGTGACAGCAAAAATATGTGAAACTCTTATGAGGTACATTACAGTTTGAAAATTATCTGCAAATAAAAAATTGTTCCTCAGGTGCTATTTTACTTTTACAGGAATAACATCAATGGCTATCATACTAAGAGCAAAAAATGCAATACTCCAGGCTCCACAGTGAGGCTATTTTTTGTTTTTGTTTAGCACGCCCTCCTTTACCATTCATTCACCTCTTTTACGGACTTCTAGGCGCATGGGACACAAGGATGACTGGGGCATGGTGGGCGTTCTCAAACAGCTCATGTATCAAGGACAAGAGAAGAGAGAAATATCCAAGTAACTCCCACCAAGGCAGAACACGGTAAGTACTCTAAGACAGGTACTGAGTTGTAGGCAGTTCAGAGCCCTGTGTGTGCGGGAGAATTTACCCCAGAATAAACAAAGAGGATTATTTTGAGTATTTAGTTGGTTTCATGCAATGATTTCTTGTTTGTGGTCCTTGGACTTGAAAATATCAGTATGCTCTCTTCCATAGTAAATGGACATCACATGGAGGTTTTTCGTTTCCGTCTTCACACATATGCGGTGTTCATACTGCACCTGATTTCACGGCGCTCTTGGGAAGTGTGCAGAACAGGCGTTACCTGGTTTCGCGGAGGGCAGTTGAGGGCAGAGAGGTGGTGGCTGGCGGAAGGGCATGGCCGTTCAGTAATGGTCTGGGGCTTTATCCCTCCTGACTTTGAATCCCACTCTTCCCCTCTCTGTTTAATTTTTTAAACTACAGCTTATATGCAATATGACTTTGTATTGGTGTCAGATGCACAGCATATTGGTTACACAGCCATATACTTTAGAAAACGTTCCCCCTGACATTTCCAGCACCCAGCTGGCGCCAGGCATATTTCTTACTTTATTACAGTGCTGTTAACTGCACTTCCCATGGTGCACCTCCCATGGTGCACTCTCCATGCCCACGACTCTTCTGTAGCTACTAATCTGTGCTTCTCAGACCCTTCACCTTTTTCACCCAGTCCCCTAGTCCCTCCCTCCTCTGGCAGCCCTTAGTCTGTTCTCAGTATCTCTAGGAGTCTGTTTCTGTTTTGTTCCTTGATTTGTATTGTTCTTTAGATTCCACATATAAGTGAAATTGTATGCTATTTGTCCTCCTCTGACTGACTTATTTCACGTAGTGTAATACCCTCTAGGTCCATCCATGCTGTCGCAAATGGTAAGATTTTGTTCTTATTTATGGCCGAGTAATATTCTATTGTATATATGTACCACAGCTTCTTGCCCACCTATTGATGGGCTCTTGGATGGTTCTTGGCTGTTGTAAATAATGCTGCAATGAACATAGGGGTGCATACATTCTTTCTCATTAGTGTTTTGGGTTTCTTTGGATTATAATCCCAGCAGTGGAATTGCTGGGTCAAAAGGCAGGACCATTTTAATTTTCTGAGGACCCCCCACACTGTTGTTCACAATAGCTGCACCAGTTGGCATTCCTACCAACAGTGTATGAGGACCCCCTTTTCTCCATGTCTTCATCAACACTTGTTTGTTGATTTACTGATGACAGCCGTTCCGACACGTGTGAGATCGTATCCCATTGTGATTTTAATTTGCATCTCTCTGATGATTAGTGATGTTGAGCATTTTTTTCATATGTCTATTGGCCATGTGTATGTCTTTTGGGAAAGTGTCTATGTAGGTCCTTTGCCCATTTTTTTTTTTAAATTGGATTGTTTCTTTGGTGTTGAGTTGTATGAGTTCTTTATAACTTTTGGATATTAACTCCTTATCAGATGTATCATTGGCAAATATGTTCCCTCTTTCAGTGGGTTGTCTTGAATCCTGGTCTTTTTGATTGGGTTGTTTTTCTTCTCAGACAGAATATTGTAAAAAGAGATTATAAGTGTAAAAAGTGCTGTGCAATGTGTAGCATAAACATTCTGTATTCAATGAACATATGGAGAGGTGGTGGGACAACAGAGAGTCCACCGAAAGAACGGACTGGAGTAACATAAAGGCTTTGACGTATATCCAACTCATTAGAGAGCTACAATTCTTTAAGTCGGTTGAAAGACTGGCTAGGAACAAAGTATTTAAATTTTGCCTAAATGGCCTCAATTTCTATTTTAATAAATTACTGGCCTCCTTTGCATTAGCCATCCGGCTTGTCAACCATATATGCAGAGGATTTATTTTCTGTTTCAGGCAGTTCTGCTGAGAAGGTGGGCAGGCTGCCACATTAGAACCTGGCTGTGCTTCCAGGCAATATGGGGGAGGGTTGGTGGTGGGGTGGGTGAGGCAGAAGCTGGGATTATCACCTCGAGAAGTTTCCTTATTTGTTCAGTCAGCTGAGTTGATACTCAGGCTTTATTCTAAAATTTAGTTTGGAAATTGGGAGACTTTCTCCTATTGCTATGTCTGGCTCAAGGCCAGACGGGCAGAGGGGAAAGCGGAGTGTGTGCAGGGTTCGCCCTAGATAGCGTCAGGGTGATGCTTAGTTCATCATCTGCAAGGTGGGACCTGGAGTGCCAGCCAGATTTAACTTCTTGGAGGTCAGGGGAAGGTGTGTGATCAGCAGCAGGGTGGGAGCTGAGGACCAGAGCCCGGGGAAACGGGGAGACAGGAGACCGAGGGGTAGGGAGTGGACATGGAGCAATGAGCGATCCTGCCAGAGGATGTTGCTCTTGCCCAGGGCTCTGCTCACAGGATGGTTGCAGGGATGTTCCTTCTCACCCAGGTAGCTCTAAGTTGCCGTGAACATCATAGGTCAACCTCCCTTCCTCAGTTCCTCCTAAGACATCGTTCTGATATGACCATCAAATCCAGACATCGTGTACAGCAAAGTTTCTATGGGCAACACAGTCACGATCTGAATTTGGCCTTTCCTTTTAGATTAATGCAGGAGCCTTCTAACTGGCCTTCCTGTCTCCACCCTGGATTTACTTCAGGAACATCTCTGTATAGAAGGTAAAGTGGTCCTGTTAAAGCATGTCACGTCCTGCATCCTTGTTCGAAATCCTTAGAAGGCTTCCCGTTTCACTCTAGTTAAGGCAAGAGTTCTTAAGACCTTTACCCTCCCGTACCTTACTTACAGACTCCCATCCATTGCCCTAACCTCACTCACTTGCTCTGCCCTACTGCTGTCTTTGCAGCTACTCAGACATGCCAGGCACACGTTTACACCAGCACCCGTGCGCTTGCTTTTTCGCTCTGATTAGATTTTCTTTTGCTCTGCCTGGGTCTCTTCTGCATGACCTTCAAATCCTTGTGAGCAGTCCCCTCGCCAGAGTCCTTTCCCATCTACCCTGCTTAAAACTGCACCTCCTGTCCTCACCGTCTTTCTTCCATGCCTTGTTTTCCTAACTTGCCATATTCTTTACTTAATAAGTGTATTATCTGGTCTTCCCTAAGGTAAAGTTCCATTAGGGCATGGATTTTTGTGTTGTTTTTTTTTTAAATTTTGTTAACTCTTGTATCCCCATTGCCTAGAACTATGTTGGGCACACAATAGACATTCAATAAATACTTTGATAAATAAGTAACTTTACATGGGGCTGAGTTCTCTGCTCTGATTTTTTCCCATCCATCCATCCATCCATCCATCCAACCAACCAATCATTTATGACCCTATCACTCATCACATCCTCTGATACTACTCTCCCCTTTTGTTTGTTATTCTGCAATTTCATTAGCTTCCTTTTAGCTTCCTAGTCAATCTAAACTGGTTTCGTCCTGAAAGCCTTTGAACTTGCCCTTCCCTTTGCATGGAAAGCTGTTTCTCTGGATCACCTAATACCACTGTGATCTCAGCCCAAATGTCACCTCCTTAGAGAAGTCTTCCCCCGACCACCCTACCTAAATCCTCTCTTCTTTCCCCTCCCCACCCTGAAGATACCTTTTTTCATTGCTTTAAGAGGAAGGGGGAGAGGAAGGCAGAGAGAGATATTAATGCATGAGAGAAGCATTGATTAGTTGCTGCTTGTGTGCTCTCAGACCAGAAATGAGCCCTCAGCCCAGGTATGTGCCCTGACCAGGGTTTGAACCCACAACTTTTGGCTACAGGAGGATGCTCTAACCAACTGAGCTACACTGGCCAGGGTAGGCAAGCAGCATCATTTTAGATTTCCGAAAAAGCAGGAGGAAATTCACACCGTTGTAAAAATATAAGTGATTCCACTTCTGGGAATTTATCTGAAGAAACCCAAAACGCTAATTTGAAAGAACATAAGCACCCCTATGTTCATTGCAGTGTTATTTACAATTACCAAGACATGGAAGCAGCCCAAGTGTCCATCAGTAGATGAATGGATAAAACAACTATGGGACATTTACCCAATGGAATACTACTTGGCTGTAAAAATCAAAATTTTATTCTTTGCGACAGCATGGATGGACCTGGAGAACATTAAGTTCTACATGGCCTAAGTGACATAGGACAGTCAGAGAATGACAAATACAATATGATTTCACCCATGTGTGGAATCTAATGAACAAACTGAACTAACAAGCAAAATAGAGACAGACTCATAGATAGAGAATAGGCTGACAACTCTCAGGCAGGGGGAGGTTAGGGGGACAGTGTGATCGAGCAGAAACCGAAAGGACTCATGGACAGGGGCAACAGTGTGGTAATTGTGTGGGGGGAAGGGGGTATCTGGGAGATAAATGGTAATTGAACAAAATACATTAAAAATAAATTTAAAAAATGTAAAAGAAAGAAATAGGTAAAAAAAGAAAATACATTTTTTGTTACTTAGAGAGTAATTAAAATACACACAAATAAATGTATTTTATTTAATTTGATCATTAAATTTTATCGAAAATATACCATGTGCCATATTATACTGACAAGTGACATCTGTTAAAACAAGCTTCCGGAACACCAGTTTGGCTTAGGTAAATCTGCGAAAGAGGTTCAGTGTCTGTGTTCTGGATAATTCCCCAATAAAAATATCTTAGCACAAGGAAACATACAGGCTTTCAAATCATTAAAACTGAACTGCAAATCTTCAAATGTCAAGGGCATGCTGTGATTTTTGTTCTATACCTTGTGCCATTTGTGTCTACTTACCGATGTTTACCCAGCTGCAATACTGTCTGAGGGCAGGTAATGTATTTTCTTAATTTTTTCTCACCATCCTTGTGCTAGAGCCTTGCAGTTTGTAGGGAGGAAGCAACTTTTTATGAACCATTGATAATCACTGCTAACTTGTGCATATTTGGCATTTATATCTCGTATTCAGGGAAACTGTTTTTTCTTGGAATTAGATCATGACATGGAGTGATTAAGTGTCTGTACATGTCAGCTCTGTTTTATAGGAGATACAGCACCTCTGTTCAAGTGGAAGATTTGTGTTTAGATTTTCAGGAAGGGAGCTGGGTCTACCCAGTGAAGGCATTTAGAGAATGGCAGGGTTTTAAAGCTGGACAGAACTTTGGACACTGTAATTCAATTTTTCCCTTTCCCAGAGGAGAAAGCTGGAAACCAGGGAGTGTAAGTGACTTGCTGCATGTCACACAGCGAGCGTCTGTCAGAACTGGAGCTCAGACCCAGGTCTCTTTATTTCCCATTTTAATGCTTGTACGAGGGAGGAGGTAGCGTGCTCCAGGGATTCTGCTTTCCTGTCGCAGACAGTAGAACCTAGAAAGTCGAGATTAGACCATTTGTCTCAAAAAATAAATGCATTTGAAAAAATGTTATGAATGTTTTAGCTGAATCTATTAATAAGAATCTTTGGTGAGTAGAGATACATATTTTAGTTTCACTAAAAATAATAACATTGGGGACTTCCGGCCAAGATGGAGGCATAGGTAGACATACACTGTGCCTCCTCGCACAACCAAGATAGGGACAACAACAATTTAGAAACAGAATAACAACCATGACTGACAGAAAATTGAACTGTATGGAAGTCAGACAACTAAGTAGTTAAAACAGACATGTTCATCCAGACCAGTAGGAGGGGTGGAGTCGGGCAGCCGGGCAGAGAGGGGTCGAGGCACAAAGAGCAGTGGGACCTGGTACATAAGGCATCTCGGGCGTGCAAGGCTGCAGCTGGCGGACCCTGGGCATGCAGGTGGCGGCTGGCAGACCCCGGGCACTAGGTGGCAACCGGCAGACCCAGCAAGGTGGCAGATTGTGGAGCAGGGCGCAATGTGCAACCCAGGGTCCCAGTGCCAGGAAATAGAGCCTTAGGGCACTGATTGAAAACACCTGTGGGGATTGAGGTGCAGGGAGAGACTCCCAGCCTCACAGGAGAGTTCACTGGAGAGACCCACAGGGTCCTAGAACGTGCACCAGCAGGGCCCAGTTTGCTTGGGGGAAGTTGCGGAAGGGACTGAAGTCTGACAGAGAGTGGAGCAAGTGCCATTGTTCCCTCTCAGACCCCGCCCCCACATACAGTGTCACAACCCGGCAACTGGGGTGCCCCACCCTGGTGAACACCTAAGGCTCCGCCCCTCATACGTAACACGTGATATAAAACAAAAGAATGGCCCAAATGGAAGAACAGATCAAAGTTCCACAGCAAATACAACTAAGCAACCCAGAGGTAGACAGCCTATCAGATGCACAGTTCAAAGCACTGGTGATCAGGATGCTTACAGAATTGGTTGAATTTGGTTGCAAACTAGATGAAAAAATGAAGGTTATGCTAAGTGAAATGAAGGAAAATGCATAGGGAACCAATAGTGTTGGGAAGAAAACTGGGTCTCACATCAATGGAGTGGACCAGAAGGGAGAAAGAAACAACCAAACAGAAAAGAATGAAGAAATAAGAATAAAAAAAAATGAGGAGAGGCTTAGGAACCTCCAGGACATCTTTAAACATTCCAACATCTGAATTACAGGGGTACCAGAAGGGGAAGAGGAAGAACAACAAATGGAAAACTTATTTGAACAAATAATGAAGGAGAACTTCCCCAATCTGGCAAAGGAAATAGACTTCCAGGAAGCCCAGGAAGCTCAGAGAGTCCCAAAGAAGTTGGACCCAAGGAGGAACACACCAAGGCACATCATAATTACATTACCCAAGGTAAAAATGAAAGAGAGAATCTTGGAAGCAGCAAGAGATAAGGAGACGGTCACCTACAAAGGAGTTCCCATTAGACTGTCAGCTGATTTCTCAAAAGAGACCTTGCAGGCAAGAAGGGACTGGAAAGAAATATTCCAAGTCATGAAAGGCAAGGACCTACATCCAAGATTGCTCTATCCAGCAAAGCTTTCATTTAGAATGGAAGGACAGATAGAGTGCTTCCCAGATAAGGTCAAGTTAAAGGAGTTCATCATCACCAAGTCTGTATTTTATGAAATGTTAAAAGGACTTATCTAAGAAAAAGAAGATAAAAAACATGTATAGTAAAGTGACAGCAAACTCACAATTATTAACAACCACACCTAAAACAAAAACAAGAAAAACTAAGCAAACAACTAGAACAGGAACAGAAGCACAGAATGGAGATCACATGGAGGGTTAGCAACAGGGGAGTGGGAGGAGGAGAGAGGGGGAAAAGGTACTGAGAATAAGTAGCATAGATGGTAGGTAGAAAACAGACAGGGGGAGGGCAAGAATAGTATGGGAAATATCGAAGCTAAAGAACTTATGACACATGGACATGAACTAAAGTGGGGGAATGTGGGTGGGAGAGGGTGTGCAAAGTGGAGGGGAATGAAGGGGGTGTAATGGGACAACTGTAATAGCATAATTAATAAAATATATTTAAAAAATAACTGATTAAAACAGTATGTGTCATTATAGAAACTAGTAACATACAAAAAGGCATGAAAATAAAAGTCACCCACCATTTTACCATTCTTACACAACTATTGTTAACTTATGGATATTGGGGTTCTATATTTCACATAATACATATGTGTAGAGGTATGTGTGTATAAAATATATAATTATATATAGTATAGTTATATATAATTATGTATAGATCATATATAAAATAATATATATTACAGTAATATATTCAATACAAGTCTAAATTTATTATAGGTAACATGTTTATGTGTTGTCCAGAAAGTATACAGCCATGCTATGAGGAGAAATAGAGACATTTATTAAACAAGACACAAGATACAAGAAACATTGTACCGAGGACAATGACTCCTCAGTCCCCTTCCAAGTAGGCCCCTTGGGACCTCACACAGTTCTCCCAGTCACCATCAGCTGCTCTGTTGTATTTTCCTGAATCTCATTGGCCCTCTGAAATGTCTTGCCTCTCAAAGGTGGTTTTGGTTTTGGAAAAAGCCAGGAGTCACAGGGGGCTGAGCCACTGGGGTGATTTGACTCTTCATAAAAAACTACACGGGATGTGATGCCTGAGCGGGCGCCTTGTGGTGATGGAGCTGCCGATCCCCAGTTGCCCACGGCTGTGGCCGTTTGAACCATTCGAGTAGTTTCCACAGAGGAATGTTCAAGCTTCATGCCCAATAGGACGCAGGTCTGTTGCTCTGCTCGCTCAGTCATTTCGAATGCGACGGCCACACAGTACACGTGCTCCCTCTTCAGCATCTACCACCCCCACTGACTAGTACAGTGAGGTCAGCACCGTTCCCTTCGTGCGTGCACATTCCAGTCTGCCCTCCCTGGCTGCCAGGCTTCGGTGACATTGCACAAACTCTTCTCATTATATCAACAATGGCTGGACTTTTTCCAGACAGACCTCATACGTATAATTAATTGACTTCTGCTTAATTGGGATCATGTGAAACAATATTTTAAAATGTAAAAATGTGTTGGGGGAATGTTTTTTTCTTTTCTTATCCTTTCTGTGAGTTTGTGAAAAAATCAGAAACCAGGGAAAAATCGGTGGGGCTGTGTTCTGAGGGCGCTTTATCAAGAGGGTGAGAAATGAAAATTGTGTAACGGAGGGATTTTAGAGCGCTCCCCTGAGACACAGGATATGACATCCTGGCACGGGCCCCGGAGACGGTGTGAAGTCTCCGCTAGGACGGCTCTGCAAAGCACGGACACAGTGAGAGCTCGTGCTAAGGGAGCTTCTGGGCCTCTGGCCTCCAGCGCTGTGGCTCTAAGCTGCTCAGCTCGAGGCACTTCGCTATGGCAGCGCTGGGGAACCATGGCGGGCAGTGTCAACTGAAGGTTATGAGCCGGGACTCTGGAGTCAGACTGCCCGCCTTAGAATCTCGGCCCCGCAACGTATTAGTTAGGTGGCCTCAGTATCTTTCCGTGTATACTCTGTGTGACCGCTCTCTGGGCCTGGGTTTCCTCGTCTGTAGTGGCTATCAATACATTACAAGGTAGTCCTTAGTCATAAATGAGCTGGTTCATATAGAGCCCTTAAAACAGTGCTCCACATGCGTATTCTTCTTATTAGTCTAAACTCAGTGGACTTTCAATCAAAATATGCAGCATATTTTTTTTTCAGTAATAAAATTGAAAAGCTTATTGTAATAGTTTTAGAAATAGCTGAGACAGTCCTGAAAAGGAAGAATGGTTTTGGAGATGCAGAGGGGTGTGCTTGCCCTACTTAGCATCAAGAAGTATCGCAAAGCATCGCATACGAAACAGCACTGTATTGGTGTAAGCTTAGAGCAATAGCACAGTGAAGGATGAAGACAAAACTCACAGATTCGTGCATGTGGGGGACTTAGTGTGAGACAGTGGGAACAGGTGAGTCTCTCCTGGGAGAAGGGTAGACCCCCGCTTCTGGGACAAACGAATCTCATACGGAAAAACAATCGGTGCCTTCTTTTCATCACGAAAAGCCAGTTCCAAGTGGGTTAAAGACTGAAATGTGTCGGAAGACGTTTTTAGAACTCTTTCGAAGAAACTTTATCATATTAACTTCGGTGTAAGTAAACCTGTCTTGCATAGTATCTCCCAAAATTAAAAGGTTAATAAATTCAGACAAAAATTAAGATTAAAATATCATGAAACTATAAAGAAAGCAAAACTAAAGCCTCCAGTTAGGAAAGGATATTTTAATACACAAAATAGGCAAGGTATTAGAATCCAGATTAACAAGCAATAATAATAATGATAAAATAACACCTAGAATCCATGAGTAAAGACAAGACAATAGGAAAAAAGATCAGGAGACCGAAAAATGTAATTTCACAGACTAGGAAACAAGAATGACTCTTAATCTGCGAAAAGATGTTAAACTTCACCACTAATCGGAGAAATTCAAGTTAAAACCACCACTAAATGACATATTTTATATCGAACAGCTGGCAATACTGTGTGACAGGAACGCATATTGGTGAGGAGGTGAAAGACCAGGCACTTTTCGTTGGTGTGGGTGGGGACATAAATGGATGCAACCACTCAGGAAGCCGCGGGGGATGACACTGTGTGATTTAGAACAGATGTGCTAAACAGGCTCCACGGCAGCTCCCAGTGACCTCCACCTCCTGGCATTTACACTCCGTCTGACTTCCCTGCCCTTGGGGACGGCAGGGCCCGTGACATGCTTCAGTAGATGTGGCGAGAGTGATGGGATGTCCCTCCTGTGAATAGATGACATAATGTCCCGACTTCCAGGGTGCTAACAGATGTCTGTCTGCTGCCTTTGATGCTACAAGCTGCTACATTGTCAGTGGCTCTATGCTGAAGTCCAAGTAACAAGCAGCTGAGGGTGGACAGCTAGTAGGGAGCCAGGCCATTGGTCCAGCAGCTCATGTGGAATTGAATCCCACCAAAAACTACATGAACTCAGAAGAAGCTTCTTCCCCAGTTGAACAGCCCAGTGAGACCCCAACCCTGGCTCACGTCTCGCTGATAGCCTTGTGGAAGACCCTGGAAGCTGGGGGTCCCGCTAAGCTGTGTTGGGGTTCCTGACCCAAGAGACTGTGAGATAATGCCACATTTCATGTTGCTACATTTTGTGGTAACATTGCTACACATCAATAGGTAAGTACAATATCAAATTCCCTATGACCCAGCAATACCACTCTTAATTACAACCCCTCCAGAAACACTGGCACTTCTCCAGGACATACACACAAGAATGTGTGTAGCAGAATGATGTGTGCAAGTAAAGCTATAAACATTTATATAAGAGTCCACAAATAGGAAATAGGAAATATTATAGAAATAGGAGTAGTAAATGGACATAGTGAATGGAATAGCAGCAAAATAAATGAACTCCAACCATGTACAGGAACCTGCTGGAATTCATGAATACGATGTTTAGGGAGACAGGGGAAGACTGGAGAACACAAACAGAATGGTTCCACTTACAGTTTAAACAGAACAAAGCTAACCCATATATCGTTTGGGGATGCACACTCTTCTGAAAGGGAATTATAAACATAAAATTGAG
Organism: Phyllostomus discolor; assembly: GCF_004126475.2. Taxonomy (NCBI): domain Eukaryota; kingdom Metazoa; phylum Chordata; class Mammalia; order Chiroptera; family Phyllostomidae; genus Phyllostomus; species Phyllostomus discolor. The sequence continues at coordinate 9,325,962 of NC_040903.2, forward strand.
ATAGTTATTTTGGGTGAGGCTACTGTTGGAATTAGTAGTTCTATGGGAGTTAGACTGGAGAAGGGAACATATTCGGTTCAAAAGCTATTGGTAGCATTCTCTTTCTTAAACAGAATTGTAGCTACCCTGATTATTTTATAATTATACTTTATTCATTAATGTGTATTTTATATATGTTCTTTGGTCTGTTTGTAAGGTTGCACAAAATGTTGATCTGACACTGTTTCTATCCTAAAAACATTTTATAGAGAACTGTATGATAATGGCCCTTTCATTGGGCTTAACTGAAAAATGTGGCCCTAAATACTGGAAAAATTGTTAAGTTCCTGACTGTCCCAGCAGGTGCTTCATTGGTGGCGGATACCTTCATCTTCTAGTTTAGAGATTAAGCTTGGGAACATAGTGTCTCCAAGACTTTTAGGGACTTTTCTGAGTACAGGTAAGGCCCTGAGGTTTAGGACCTTACGTGTAGTTCTCTTTCCCTGGAATCATTACCAACATGAGAAAACGAGAGAGCACAACATATGTGTAGTAGAAATTCGAGGTAGAGAGATCTGGAAAGAAATCGTACAGAAGAGAGTGGCAGGGAATTTTTTAGACTCAAAAGATGTGAATTCTCAGGTTCAGAAAATATTAGAAAATCCCTATCAGGTTAAGTAAGACTCGATCTTTCATAATGAAATTGTGGAACAGCAGAGGAAAAAAAAAAGGTCTGAAAAGTAGAGACAAAATCAGATTACTTATAAAAGAAATATTTTTGCACAAGAGCTATTTCTTGGTAGCAATAATAGAAACTGGGAAACAACAGAATATCTCCCAAAGGAGAGCCTTAAAGGTAGGTTCCTGGAGAAGAGGCCATTATATATCATTAGTTCAATAATAATATATACACAAGCCAAGAAGCTTCTGGTAGAAAATTCTGGAACAAAAAAGTACTTGTTTCACATTTATGACCTAATAATTAAGATTATTAGAACCATTTATTAGTTTCTTATTGCTAGTATAACAAGTGACCACAAATTTAGTGGCTTCAAACAACACACATTTGTTACCTCAGAGTTCTGGCGGTTAGAAGTCTAGAATAAGTTTCATTGCGGTGAAGGCAAGGTTTTGACAGGCCCTTGTTCCTTCTGGAGACTCGGAGAGCACCTGTGTCCTCACCGTTTCCAGTTGCCGGAGGCCACCTGCCTGGTTCCAGCCGGCCCCTTCCCGGGCTGCAAAACCAGCAGCGGCTGGGTGAGCTTTCCTCACTTTGCCTCACTTGGACACACCTTGTCTGTGGTCCTGTCTCGTTCTGTCTCCCTCTTATGAGAGCACTTGTTTTTTTTATTGGGTCTTCCTGGCTAATCCAGGGTAATTTCTCATCATAATCCCACCTTCCTGAGATCCTTTTACCATGGAAAGTAACATGTTCCCGCCCTGGCTGGCGTAGCTCTGTGGAGCTACGCCACAGGGCTGCGAACCCTGTGTTGCAGTGCGGGCTGCGAACCAAAGTGTTGCAGGTTCGATTCCCAGTCAGGGCACATGCCTGGGTTGCAGGCCACGGTCCCCAGCAACTGCACATTGATGGTTCTCTCTCTCTCTTTCTCCCACCCTTCCCTTTCTAAAAATAAATAAAATCTTAAAAAAAACAACAACAACAAAGTAACGTGTTCCCAGGACCCAGGACTCAGAGGTTGACATCCGGGGGAAACCATTACTCAGTGACCACAAGCAGAAAGGAATCTTTAAGGTCCTTAGGTCTGAATGCTGTGATGTGAAGAATTCTAGATCAGCTGTGAATCTGGGGGCATCTGTTTTACTCTGTCCCTAACCACCAGAAGGACCTTAGGCAGGTCCCTTTATTTCTCTGGGCCTCTGATTCTTCCTTTTTCATTCATTAATGCAAGAGTATTTTGAGTATTTTCTGTATACCAGGTGCTATTTTAGGCTCCATAAAAATGGCACTTATTCTAAAAGAATAAGAAATGTGTTACAGGAACAAATTTAAAGGACACATGGACAAAAGCTAGGGGGAGGGTGGTAATGGGAGGGAAGTGGGGAGGGTTGGGTGGGTGGGCTGGAATGGGAGTAAAAGGGAGAAAACTGTACTTGAACAATGATTAAAATAAAACTTAAAAAAAGAAAACTAAAAGGGAATAAAAAAAAGAAATGTTGTGCTTAAAGCATCTAGTAAGAGCCCTGGCATAGAGTGAGAATTTAATAGATGAAAACCATGATTAATAATGTTAATTGATTAAAATAGAAAACTAAGACGTTTAAATTACAATTGTATCTTCAGAAGTATTTGTGTCCTACCTGCCATGTGCCTTGTGCTGGGTATTGGCAATGCGAAGGTGAGTAGCCCTGCTCCTGCTCCAGAAGAGAACGGGTGGATGTGAGCAACTGTGTGCAAGGTAGGGTCCTAGGAGCACAGAGATGGAATCACAGAAACAACACCCTAGACTGAGCTCCCAGAGGTGGGATTCTTGTCCCTAAAAATGAATCAATCTCAGGAAAGATCAGTCAAAGGAGGGGAGGGGAGGTGTTGCACCTTCTCCTTGTCTTTTGTGCTCCAGCCACTCCCAAGCTCCTGCCCTTTGGCTCCCCGATCACCACCATGTGTGCGTGTGTGCCATCACCACCTTCTGTGCTGTTCCTCTCTCTGCTGTTCTGTGATCAGGGAGGCCCCTCTGCCCGTGAGAGTTCGAGCCAACTGACCACACTTCTGTTTTTATGGTCCCTGGGAAGTCTGTTTCTCTCCGCATGAGGTCTCGACTCTGTGCTGCTTTTGGCTCTGAACTCTTCCCTCAGCCGAGCCCTGTGTTAGTTTTGTCTCACATTCCCTGGTGGTCTTTCTCTTCTCGGTGACACACTGCGTATGGATTTGTTTTTGCTCTTTTTCCATGGATTTTTCTCTAAACTCCTGGACATTGGTGCAGGAAGTGGATGGCAATTTGGAAAAGTGAAGAGACTTTAGTCTTTAGCAATGTAAACAAATCAACGATGGGCGAACACTCATTTCTGATTTTGAGTCCTTTGGTAAGTCTAGCATAAGGGTTTCTTACTGGTTCGCTCCACAAGATCTAGTTATTATTTGTGTTGCTCTATTCTCTCTCCTCTGCCTTTCACTACCACTTACTTTTCCGTTCATTTCTAAGGCAGAGAAGATTAGTATGCTCTTAATGTCCCTTTCCAACCCTGGCTCTCAAGGTGTATTCTTCTGTAGAAAAACTTCATCAGAGCACTTTCATAATCACAGATCGTCCTCTCCCTCAGAGAAACCTGATACCAGCCACTCGTCCATGAACATTGACTTAAGTGTCAGTTCTTCTGGTAAATCTTCCCTAATCTTCCAAGCCAATTTATACCTCCTTTTATGGGTGCCCGTAGTTATAGCAATTGTTACAGCATGATTATTTGCTTTTGTTTTTGCCTTTGCCACTTACCTTGCAGGCAACACTAGGGAGGGACCAAATTTTATTTTGGTAAAACCATTGTGTCATGTATGCTTGCTTCGAGAGTATCAGCTGTTCACTGTGGAATGAATGCATGCCTGCCTGCAGGATCAAGGCAGTACCTTAAAATAATTAGAGGGCCCACATAACTGGTCTGATTCCTTCTCTCCAAAGTTGGAGATCCTCAAATTTAGGGCTGTACTCAGGTAGGAAGTCTTGCTTGTTCTTTATGTCCTTCCGGACCATGTTCTTTTGTTTAATACACATATGTGTCAGGAATTTTATGTGTTACCTCCTACCATCCTCAAGACAACCCAGTTATGGGAACATTAGTATCCCTGTTTTAAAGATGTCAACGCTGAAGCTAAGTAACCTGCTCAAGATCACATAGTTACAAATGGCAGCACCAGGGTTGAACCCCAGCCTGTCCCTGAAGCTCAGGCTCATTCCACTGCATCACCTTCTCTCCTGGCCTGAGCTCTGCAGCTGGGATGTGATCACTTGGCTTCCCGTGGGGAGGAGACTGAGGAGGAGGAAACTCAGTTACGGTACACTGGGGGGTTGGTGCCATGACGCGCAAGGATTTCTGATGACGGCTGTTGTCAAGATGATTGGCGAGCACTTTGAACACAGGCCAAGATTCCTTTTGGAACAGGAAAATGTGGCTTTTTTCCTAAAATAACATAGCAAGCTTGGTCGTTTGAAGTGGTGCTTTGGTATGTCTTTATATACTTCCTTCCGTCTGCCTTGCCTATGACTTCCGACTCTCCATAGCCAGTCAGTGATATCTCAGACATCCTCCAGCGGCCAGTGCAACACTGGGTCCTACCTACCTGGAGGCTGTTGGCAGCTTTTTTCACTGGCTGGTGCTCGTGTTGTATTGGCTGTACTGGAGGAGATCTTAAATAATGTTTCTGTGCTAATGTAATTGTTCCTATTTGAATGATTGGAGCAGGGAGACAAACCAATTAGAACATTTAAGCTGTGTGTGGGGGGGGGTGGGATCAGAACCCGAACTATATTAGCAATGAAGTCAAAGCCAAATGCAAGGGACAGTGGAGACATGACAGGGGCGAAAGTTGAGGCAGCTCCAAGTCCCCTAAGCTTACAGAAGTCAGGGCATTGCTACTTCCTCACAACTCTTTACTTTGGCCTCAAGTTTGATGGAACATAAATTCAATGTAATTCAAGAAGTATTTGTTGAGTGCATGCTGTGTGCCAAGAATGCCGTTAGAAGTTGCAAGACCTGCTCTCAAACATCGTCCAGTGTAGTGAGTGGTATAAAATGGTGAAATACGATCCACTTGAATTGTGAGAGTTGGCTGGAGGTGATATGCAGTTGTTGGTCATTGAGATGGGTTTGATAGAGGGTTTGATGTGGCTTTTCACAGGGGGTGATCATGAAGGGAAGAGAAGGTATTCCTGGTGGAAAGTGATTGGTTGGTTGAAAAAGAGGTGTCACATTTGAAGTAAAGGTATTCACAGGAGATAAAACTGGAATTTAGGCCTCAGCCATATTTGTAGGATGAGGAATTTTATTCCACTTAGCAACAGGGAGCCACTGAAGAGTATTCTGCTAAATGATGTAATATGAGCTATATTTTAGAAAGATTAGAATATGGCAACCATGAGGCAGCATGCTTATTAGGCAAAGAATATTGAACTTGGGAAGCAGGATATTTGGGTCCTTGGTCCAGCTTGTTTATTCACTAATTGAGCAACCTTAGGTAGGTCATCTGGTCTTTCTGAATTAAGATTTCTTCATGAAGATGGGCGGATAATTATCTTTGAGTTCCTCAAAGGTTGTTTTGAAAAGATCACAATTGGGTGAAAAGATTTAATAATCAAGCAAGACTCAGTCAAGTTACCATTAAATATGGGAGTGGACTTTCCATCTTTAACATGAGTCTGGAGAATGTGATCACTTCTGTGGTGATAAAGAAATAAAGAGAAGATCATTTGAAGTGGTAGTGGGGGAAACAGAATCAAACAGTTCATAAATAATAACTAACACCTTCAGGATACTTACTAAAAGGTGTTCTTCAAACACCTGTATATATCAGTTCAACAACCCCATGAAGCTGGAACTACTATTGTCTTCACAGAATGGCTAAAAATTTTCCCCAGTGTATTCCACGGGAGAGGCTGGGATTTTAACTGGGGCTGGAGACTGTGGGGCTTCAGTTTTCTCTACTATGACACTAACTTCCACGGTTGTAGAGGAAGGTTTGGTTAGTATGGATTTTCTGTATTAGCTTTGTTATTAACACTCATGTATGTAAGAAGACACTGTGTATTGGTCTAGTGTATGGATCTGGAATCAGACACTGGAACGGAGTCAGGTAGCTTAATCCTGGATTAAGTGTCAGGTTAAGGAAGTGGTCAGAGACTTTGATTTCAACCGAGTGGGAAGGACGGATGGATTTGTCTGTCCCTCTGCGGTTCCAGATCTCCAGGAAAGGAGACATGGGCTATGAGGGAGAAAACAGCATTGTGAGAGGAAGCATCAGACTCTCACAAACCTGAGTTGCACACCAGCTTCGTACTTACTTTGTGACTCTGTGAGTTGATCTCTCAGAGCCTTAGTGTCCCTTTTTTAAAATCCTAAGAACCTCATAATACTGTGAGGGTTAAATGAAATAAAGTGTAATGGGGTCCAAAACAGAACGGATACTTAACACAGTAGCTGATTTCCAAATTCAGGCTGTTGAGCGAGGGAGGAAAGTACCCAATGACAATTCTTGTGTTTCCTCCCACTTCCCGAAGGACTCCAAATGCCACAACCTTGTCCACTGACATGGGAGGTCAGTTGGAGAGCCATTCCTGTCACAGGGAGCTAGAATCTCTGAGGCCACTCCTCTTAATCTGAATTAAGAAAAAGTTATGTTGCAGACATAAGCAATTGCCTCCTTAACGAAGTGACCAAACTCAGTACCCAGTGACAGTGGGGCACCCTGACCTCCAGGGCCTCCTGATGTGATGCAGTAGGAGCTCACAGTGTCACCTACAAGTGTCCTTCTTACTCAAAGGTGTAAATCGAACCTAATGAAGTCTCTATACCTAGCTTCCAGTTTACAAGGAATACAGAGGCTAGAGGATCACGGTAAATGACTCCGTAAGGAAGTAGCCTAGGATGTGGGGCATTCTATAAGACAACTGGTGTGGACTCTAAAAAGGCAATGCCATGAGAAAAGAAAAGGCAGGGAGACTGTTCCAGCTGAAGAGAGAGAGCGGAGCCTTACAATTAAGTGCACAATATGGACCTTAACTGGTCCCTCAACTGGAAAATAAAACAGGTAGAAAATAGATTTTGGGGCAGCTGGTGCGATTTGAGTATTTACATATTCAATGTTTGAAAACAATGTTGGACACCTCACCTTCCCACCCCCTCCATGCCAACCCTCCTTTCCCTTCCTCCCCTCTGCTCCTAAATCTGGGTTCAGTCATTTAGTTGGTCTCTGCTGGCTTCAGGACTTCGGTATCTAGTAAATTCCCCATTTTTTTTTAACATGAGGATCACAGTCCTAAAATAACTTTTGCAACTGTGCACCAGGAGACACATACAAGTTAGTCCATAGCAGCATTGCTTGTAAATAATATCATGAAATGGAAATTCCCACGTGCCCATCACCGGTGCAGTGGATAAATGGTGCTGTTCATAACAAAGGAAAATGATTGCTTTAAGGCCTAAGAATTCCTGATAGTTAACTTTCTGGTCTCTTCAGTTGAATTCCCAGTTTTCACTTAATCTACCTTCTTCTGCTCCGGCCTTAGTTGTATAATATAATAGGGACACTCCTAGACGTTTCTGTAAGAGCAACCTTAACCCCTCGACTCTGCGGATTTCACTCACTGGCTATCCGCTCCTCTAGAGTGAATTTTGCCTTTGTGCTCCGATGTGTAATTCCCAGCTTCCAGTTTGTGCTTTTTGGAGAACGGGAACTGACTTGCTTCTTCAAAACCCCTTGCAGGAGTCTGCCTGGAATTTAAAATTTTATGGCTTATTCCATTAGTCCCTGTGATTTTGCCCCACATGGATTTAGCTAACTGAGCTTCTGCATAATTAACATTTCTCTCCACTCATACCTTGGCCTCCCTAATGAGCTGGGAATCGTTTTCACAGTGTGTGCTGGGAAGGCAGGCACGTCTGGGTTCTGAGCTGATATTTCCTCTCTCTTCCTTTTAAACTCCCACGTTGTTATTTTAGTTATCTTTTTTTTTTAAAAGATGCCCTGTGGCCCATGGAAATATTATTATTTAATAAACTTGTCAGGTTTGTGATTCCTCATATTCGCAAGTTTCGGCGCACTGGCTTTCACGGTCGACTCAATTAACTCCGCCTCTCCTGGCGCAAGCAGCGGCGTGGTTTTATTTCTTACTGTTGACATGCGTTAATGACTCATCAGCAGGGTATTAATGTTTATTTTCATCCAACAAGGACAGAAGATACACCTTTCACAGTTTATTAATTTTAAGGTTCCCCGGGTCAAAATCATCTGTGAGGGTCAGAAGCCTCTTAAACGTTCTAACGCACGTGCTCGGTGTGTTTCTGGTAATTGGAGCCCACGTCTGTTTTGACAAAGGGAGGCCTATTCGTTCGTGAAGGGGTGATGGTGTGGGATCAAGGTAAACACCTTTGTGAGATTCCAGGATAATTTCAGAAGCTTCGCTAATTAGGAATCTGAGACTCAGGCGCATTTACCCCTATTAGGAAACGAATCTGTGATGGGAACCTTCGGATTTCATTTTTAAGCATTGTGGGAGATAATACTGTGGCCTAACATAACATTAAACATAGATACCAAGAGGTCTGCATTTTCTTTGAGTTTTTAATAGTTTGGCTCAGTGCCAAAACTATTCAATGAGTGGGGGTACATCAGTTAGCTTTTGCTTCGTGATAAATCCCCCTGAGATTTAGTGGTTTAAATGACAACCCCTTCTTCCGTTCACAGCTCTGTGGGTTGGCCCGGACTCAGCTGGGCTGGACTTGGCTGGGTGATTCTGTCGTTGGGCTCAGTGGGAGCTCACTCGTGTGTCGTAGGTCAGTTATCAGGCTGGCTGGGGGCAGGTTGGTCTCGGAGAGACTTCAGAGGGGATGGCTGGGCTGGGCTGCCCTTTCTCACATTCCCCAGGGGTCTAGCTGGGCTCTGGACTTTGGCGCTGGAAGCCCAACCTACACCCAGCCTCTCAGGCTGAGGAAGAAGGTCTCTTTGACACATGTCATGTTCCTCTGAGTGTCAGCTGAGGGTCTGGAGCAGGCTGAGACCCCCAGGGAGAGGTAGGCAAATGCGTGAAGATCCAGGGACAGCAGAGGTGGGGGGAAGGGAAGCAGAGGAATTTTCTACATTCCTCCAAGTAGTCCAGGCTGTTTTGTGGCTCAGTGCCATTGCCCTGGAAGAATGTCTGTCTTTGCAAGGTGGAGCACGCACCTACTGACATTTTAAAACTCAGTCTGAGCATAATGAGCCTTCCCCGATTTTTCCTGCCACAGACAGAATTAGCTCCTCTCCTCCCCCGTGTCCTCCCATGCTCTGCACATGCTTCCTTGACCTGTAGCACCTTATTGCACATCAGTCTATGTACAGCTGTAGAACGTACCTGTGGTATGTTCAGCGGCCGCGCCCATTTCTCTTTGGTTTGGTAAGAGCACCTGGATTTTGAAGTTCATGCTCTCAGTTCATGTGGTTTCAAGTGGAGCCGACCACTGTTCCTGCTTGGTGAGGAGAGGAGGGGGTAACTGAGCCTCTCTGGCCGCTGTGATGGGTTCAGAGAAAGATGAGTCTCACCAGCCTGAGGAATCGAGCCCAGGACTTGTGCTGGAATTATTGGAAAAGAGATACCCTCTTTGTATTGGGTTTGCCAGACTCGTCAAATACAGGCTGGATTGGCTGGAGGAGATTTTGCCACCAAAAGTATAGAAACTAACCAACAAGTAAAAAAGAAGAATTTTGATGGAGACAGACTTCTGTGGATTATTTGAATATGTGCATTCAGAGGTGCCTGAAACATCTGGGCTTTTACTCTTTTTCACTTAGGTCAGTTTGGGTTGAAACGAGCCTTTCTTGTAAGCAGAGCCCTGGCTAGTGCAACACTCTTTCCCCACCGCCAGAGCGGGAGCTCCTAAGAGCTAGGGCTCTCTCTCTCTTCATCATCCTGGCATCCACCTCCCGGCTCGGGCGCTGTGTCCTGGCTCTGCCCATGCGATTTAATGAATCAGTGAATGAGGTCAGTACACAACGGGTCACACTTCTAAAGGCGAACTCAGGATTTGGGATTTTTGTTTTTCCTGGTTTGCTCACACACTTCACAATGTCCTGACCCCATATCCGGAACGGGAGGTACTGTGTCCCTGCATCTTTAAAATGCCCATTAGCTCGTTTCTCCGTCATTTGACTCTTTGTGCTAAGATGTGGGGGAAACAAATTCTCTGTAATTGAGGGTTCCTGTTATGAGGATTTGCGTTACCGCTTGATTTTAACAAATGGGATATTACAGAAACTGGTGATTAATGTGCTGGGAAGGCGCGAACATGCTACATGAGTCATTACATTAGACCCAGCATGCCTAATGGTCTGTTGTGCTGAGCAAAGAGCCGCCGGAGCCTGCTGGGGGAGAGACAAGGCAAAGGCTCAGGGACTAATTTTTTTTCAAACTCTCTAACGTAAGCAGAGAGCTGCCACCATTCTTTGAACTGCAAAGGAAGCAGCAATTCTGGGGAATTTCTTTTCTTCCTATGACCAGTGAGTGTGGAATGTAACGCTGCTCAGGAATGTTCTAAAGTGATATGATGGAGGCAGTGACGGTCAACTTTTATGACCAGGTGACCTCAGCAATGCTCTAACATCTGTTTTCGTGCTGGAAAAAATGGAGAAGTAAGAGATACCAAGTTTAAAAAGTCACATACAAACACACTGGGCTTGTTAAAGGTTCGTTTTCAGAGGGGAAATGTGATGACCCAAGTGCACAAGCATTGGACTGGGAGTCGGGGGTCTCGGTTTCAGTTCTGGCTGAGCTTCTGTCTGGGTGAATCCTGGTGGGCAAGAGAGTTCCCATTTCGAGCCTAGGTGTTCTCACCTGCGCTGGTGGCTCAGTGCTTTTCTATATCACAGAGTGCTGGTGCGTGTTGAGAGAGGATTTGTGAAATGCAAGCAACACGCATGTAAGGGCATCTGGCTTTCAAGCGGTAGCATTATTGGTAATAGTACTGCAAGTCACGCAAGATGCCTAGAATTATGCAAGTATATTCACAGACATTTCCCAGGAACGCAAATGAAAATGAAATTTCCCTCCACCCCCAGTCCTGGTACCTCCAGCCCATTCTCCACACTGAAGCGAGGATGGTCATCTAATAGAATATGAATCTGCCTACATCACTCCCAGCGCTTGGTGGCCTTCTGTAGGTTCCCATCGCTGTTAGGACCACAGCCAAGTTCCTCAATGTGGCTAACAAGGCTCTCACCCACCGGCCCAACTTTATGTCTCTCTTCTCATCTCACAATACCTTTTCTTTTGCTGTCTGGGTTCCACCCACCTTGCCTTCTTTCAGGAGCTCAGTGCATTGCGCTCCTTCTCATCTCAGAGCCTTTGCACATGCTGTTCCTTCAGCCAAGAATGCTCTTCCTTCTCCGTTCCTTAACTCTCATCTCCTGTAGTAGGCTGAACAATGCTGTCTCCCTCTGCCTTCAGAGATGTCCATGTCCTGAGCTCTAGGAGCTGTGAATATATTATCTTATACGGTAAAAGGGCCTTTACCGAAGTGATTACAGATCTTGAGAGGCTGAGATTATTCTGGGTTATACAGGGGGGACCAGTGTAATCACAGGGGTCCTACCAGAGTGAGAGTGAACAAGAATTAGTAGAAGCACATGTGAGGATGAAGGCAAGAGGTGGGAGTGAGTGTCAGCAGCGACTGTAGCATGTGGCGAGTCTGCCAGCAAAGCATGTGGGGATGGCCCCTGGGCCATTCTTGGGAGCACCATCAGTGGAGGCTTCTCACAGAAGAAGACTCAAGCTCTGTGTTTGAGTAGAAGGAAGGGGCTGGCTGAAGAGGGGAGGACAGAGGATGTTCAAAGTAGCAGGGACACCTGAGGCAGAAACTGGGGAGCGTGCAGGAGGTTGGTGTGCACATGGTGATGGGTGAGGCTGGAGAAGTCAAGGGCTAGATTACTGAGAACCTGTAGGCCGTTGAATGATTTAGGCCACTAAGGGGTGGGGAAGGATTTTAAGCAGGGGAGAGAAATGATGAGATTTAGGTTGTTGGGGGCAAGTGGGAAAAAGGAGACAAAGTGGCTGTGTCTGTATTTGGTAACGGGAAGACGGGTCAGAAAAGGGGACCAGCAGTGGAAATGAAGCTAAGTTGGCAGATCACAGTGACTTTTAGAAGGTGTCCTCCATAGAGTCTGGACTGATAGGACAGAGAGGTGACAGGAGAGTGAGACCCAAGGATTTCTCCTAGATTATTAACTTAGGAAACTGAAATGAGAGGTAGTGATGCAATTAATTGAGATAAGAAACAGGGAAAGAGAAATGCACTTAAAAAGAATAGTCATCTACTCAAAATATCCACAGCAGATAGGTGCTTAGTTAAGAATCTGTGAATTCAGCTTTAGGATAAACTAGCTAACTTGGATGGATGGCAGTGGGTGGAAGGAAGTCTTGGTCGTGGATTTGGTCTGAAGGGGGTAAATCAGAAGATATGCCACATCTGAGGAGGTTAAATAGCACCTGGATGAATATAGGGTCCTGCATTTAAGTTCCTAATTTTATCTGCCCAGTATATAATCAAAGAGAGAAAATTTCTTAGTACATATAAAATATATCATATATTTTAACTGGCCACAAACCCTACAATGTTGTGTAGTTTCTACAAAGCTAATGTGATCTCTGGTAGCAGTATTGGAGACATAACGTTCACAATGAACAAAAAGATGCTTCCACTCTACCCTGAGCTGCTCAGTCCACTTTCGGAGTGTTGTATCCAGTTTGGATGCCTCAGATGAATGATAGCACACACAGACTAGAGTGTATTCACAGGAGAGTATGAAAGATTATGAAATATTTGAAGCCATAGACAAAGAGAAATTTTTCAAGGAATCGGAGATGTTTGCTGAGAAGAGAGACTTTGTGCTGGCGTATCGAGGGAGATTTATAATATTATATAAAGGCTTGCCACATGGAAGGAGGATCAGTTTTAATTTATATTATCCCAGGTCACAGAACTGGCTGCGATGAAAGTTCTGTGATGAGGAGGTCCAGGGACTGGGAAACATTGTGTTGAACAGACTTGTGTGGAACAGCTTTGCAGTGCATACTGAATAGAGTAGCACACTTCCATCACACATAGAGGACGACTACTCAAGTCACTAGTTTTTCCAAAGTTGAAAGAGGTTGCCTCCGTTTAATACCTCTGGAAGCTCATAAGTGGAGGATTAGCTGCAATATCCAGAGGACCACTGGACAGAATGGCTACATGTCTCTTTTGTTTCTGAATGTCAGCTGTTGCGTTGAGGATGCCGACCCGGGTGTATCCGTCTGCTCAGATTGGTTCTCCAGACGAGGGGCGGAGATGAGGGACTAGCAGTGGCTCCGTGGACTCACAACTGTGGTCCTTACCAGTAGCTGAGAGGGAGTGGGCGCTGGAGTGCCCATGAGTGTCTCTGCTTGCCCTCCGTTGTTGGACTGAATGAACTATGACCGGTGCTGAGCAGCTCTGCGGGAAGAAGGAAGAGAGAGCTGTGCACCCTGGAGCAGACCGGTCCCAGGGATGATCTTCGCTTTAAAAACTCATTTAAAAAATGCAGTGTCCTTAGAGGTCAGTTTCCCAGAAGACTTCTGATGAAAACTTCTGGGAATGACAGCGGATTCTCAGAGGTAGGAGTTCCTGAAATGTCTCAGTATGCTAGAACAGTCTTGAATTTAAAAAGAATACTATGTTTTGAATAAAATTGTAATATGTGCACAATTATTTTAACGCCAGTTAGAAATTGTCCTGCTCCTCCCCTTTTGTGGGGTGTCTGATACACAGAAAGACACAATCCCTGTCTGCTTCACAACACGACAGTTTTATATCTTTGAATATATTTGCTTGACTTTAGACAATTTTCTTAGCTTCTGGCAGCCCCCTCCAATAGCATCTTACCAGGGGGAACTACAGAGGGGATGCAGGGATTTTTCTCTTCCCCGGGCTTTGGGAACCACATTATTCTACTGAAGACGAGCCCTAGTTCATTGTCTGTTGCTGAAGGGACCGGCCGTCTCTCTCGGAGAGCTGCCATGGTGACGTGAGTCCCCTCATTTACCCCGGAAAGTGGGGCATTTGCTTGCGAGACAGCTTGAAAACAATTTATCTGGCATTTCAGAAAGGTGGAAAATGAGCTGCCCTCCCCCTCCCCCTCCCCGGCCCTCCCTTCTGCCCGCTGTTTGACAGTCTGAATGAAGGTGAAGAACACTGCAGCAGTAGGGAGGCTAATTAAACCCAATTACAGCCTGACTGACCTGTCACCACAATCAAATTACCAAAAGAACAGTGTAGCGTGTTTGGAAAACAGTTTCTTCCCGAGCCTGATTTGGTGACATTTTATTGTAGGGATCTCAGTACAATAATCACTTAGCTGCAACAACAGTTGTCCCTTATTTCTCATGTACCTATTTTTTAAACACTCGGATGCTGCTCTTGGGAAACCTAAAAGGAAGTGAGGAAAGCAAATAAGAGACAAATGGGAAGGTAAGATGAGGAAGTCAAAGTGGCCTTAGAATAATTGGGACGGCCTAGCTTTCTGTAGGGCTTACCTTTCAATGTTATTCTTTTTATCACGTGGTTTGTAGAGTCTTCAAACTCATTAGCATGGAGCAGGGAGCCTGTGTCTCACTGGAACACACTTCTCCAACCTCAGTTCTCTGTCACAGAATTCACTCCAGTCACACTGACATTGTATCTGTATCAGTTCATGAAAGTTCCCCAAATCTCCAAAAGCTGGAATAGGTCTACTTCATTCTTCTTGATGGCTGCATAATATTCCATGACATGAATGAACCATAATTTATTAAAATATGAGGAGGGACCCCCAAAACAGACTTTATTTATAAAAAATTTCATATTTATTCTTACATGTTTGAACTTTAGTCACCTTAAAAGTACCCTCCATTTCATGTAATACACTTATCAAGACTTTTCCCCCACTGCTCAAAACAGTTTTTGAATTCATCGATTTTGATGCCTTTTAGTATTTATGATGTTTTTTGTTTCACCTCTTCCACGTTGACAAAACATTTTCCTTTGAGGACTTTTTTCACCTGGGGAAGCAAAAAGAGAGTCAGTTGGGGAAAGGTCAGGGGAATAGGGAGGGTGGGGAATAGGGATCATGCCATTTTTGGTCAAAAATGGTGAACACTCAGCGTAGGGTAGGTAGGTGCATTTGAAAACCATCCATCATGAAATGGGCAGACACATTGAAAGTGTTTCAGAAAGATTCACTGAAGCTGAATGCAGCCTCTCACAACAGCGCCAGCTGGTACACTGATTACAGGTGGGTTTCTAGAACACTCACCTGGGGTGAGGGGGGAGGAGCCTATACTACAAGGGTCCTACCCTCCAGAAGAGCATTCTGTTTTTTTTTGGTCCCCCCTGGTATTCCCTTATTGTTGAGTGTGTACATTGCCCTCAGTTTTTGTCACCACACACAAAGCTGCAGACAGCATCCTTCTCTAGAGGGTGTTAGGCATTTGGGATCTTTAGGCACCTCCGGGAGTGGGGTGTCTGGGTATAGGAAGTGTGCTTTTTTGTTTTAATAGATGTTGTCAGCATACCCCCCCAAACACAGTAACATTTCATGTAACATCATTTAAGTAAGTGCAATTTCCTCACATCACCACTAAAAATAAGTAATACAGGTATTTCCAATTTTTGTCAGTTTGATGAAGGTATTTACATTCTCCTCAGTATTAGAAAATTTGAGTATTTTATAACCTTTTTTGGCCATTCGGATTTGATTTTTAATGAACTGTCCATTCAAATCTGTTGCCTCTTTGTGTACTGAATTTTCATTTTCTTGCCAGGTTATAAGAATTATTTGTATACAAGGTGGGCAAAAGGAGGTTAAGTTACCAGCCATAGTTACCTAAAAGATAAATCATGAGTAAGGATGTGATATAATAACAACAATAATAAGAGAAATAATAAATAGTTAATGTATAAGTAATTATACAAGAATAAACTCTGTGTTTCACAACTGTCAACCTGCTTTTGCCCAGCACTGTGTGATGCCCATTACTGATCTGTGACAGAATTTCCCAATCATTTGTGTATTGGTTGTTGATACTGTCATTCATCTTATACACATTAAAAATATCTCTATATAGACAAATACCTTTGTTTTTTTGTATTTTAAAAGTATCCTTTGCCTTTCCAATCTTGATTACAAGGCTTCCCTTACTTTTGATTGTTAGTTTCCTAAATATTCTTACAATGTTTTTGTCATTTGAGGCAGTTTCATTGATCAGACAAGCTATGTTTTATCTCCATTGAATTGAAGTACTACATTTTTCATATGCTACATTTTTACACATTCTGGGATTACTCCCTATTTCTATGCTAGCGCCATCCTGGTTTGATTAAATGGCTTTATGGTATGTTCTGATCCCGGGTTAGGTCAGTCTTCTCAACGTTACGTACGTCATACTTATAGGTTAATTTCAGGTGCTCACTGACTTTTTTCTGAGTGACTTTCAGCTCCCAGAGCCTGTCCCAAGGTCTTGCTCCCAAGTATCTCCTTTCAGCCGTGTCGTGTGGGCACAACTGTCACAGGGCTGACCTCTCACCATATTATATTCACAGGTTCTGCTCACACTCAAGGGGAGGAGATTTTACAAGGGCAAGGGTCACTCTGGGGTAGGGGGCCGCTTTAGAATTGTACCTGCCACACATCTATATGTACACCAGTGACTCCAGCTTTGCGTTTTATGGGGCTGCTTTTTGTCAGAGAAATCTGCATTCTGGACTGTGGTCAGCTACTCTGGCTTGTCTGATTATTACTGTTTTGCCACTTGGTTTTATTCACCTATTCCTGGCCTTAAAGTACTTTTGGGGAAGGAGGCACACTCTCCCTTTCTTCCTTTTGCCTTATTGGTGCCAGTATTCCAGGCTTAATTTTCTCCCCCTCATTTCCACACCAGAAACTCCTTCAAGGTCCACGGGAAATAAACAGCTTCTAGTTCCATAGTATTTAAAATAAAGTGCCCATGCTTTTTTCCTCGTAGAAATATTTTTGGTTCAGAAATTTGTACAGAAACACACTGTATTGGTTCCCTTCCCTTTTTCTTGTAATGAAACAATGTCTGTCCCTTCATCTTCTCGGGTTCTCAGAAGAGCACACTATCTGACATTTTTCGAAGTGAGTTTGCTCGGCAACAATCCACACTCATTCCTGCATGATAATGTCCCCATATTTTAGTGGAAGGTACAATTTTCTTGACTCGTAGGATTTGCTTCCATTTTTTTGCACACATTTTCTCAGAAGGAGCATATTGAGGCTGGTGAAGATTGCTGTACAGAGTGGGTTACACTTCCATTCCGTTTTGGCCTGTGTTTATTGGAGAGAAGACCACCCACTTGCCAAGGTTCTTTGATGAGTTTAGACAAATGCATCTGAATATTTTCCCTCAAGTGGGAGGTAGAGGATAAAGCTTGGATTTCCTCTCTATGGTACTTCTGGCAGGCGGCTTTTGGAGTAAAATTTATGATTTCTTCTCCAACTCGGTAACCGCAACATCTGCTTGTCTTTGTGAGCTTTTGCCAATGGCCTACCGTCTTCCGTAGAAGACTCCCGTGAATTCTCGTGAGGCTGAATGGTGACGAGAAACAGGTAGTTATCAGGTGATTTTAGTCATTGAACCGGGTATAGCCGAAGCATGCCCTGGTTACCTCCCCTAAATTCATGGAAAAGGGGCTTAATTTTATGTTTTTCTCTGATTTGGGGGACTGAATTATTAATAATTCCTACTTTTTTAGGAGAGAAAGGTCAAGAGATTTATTTATTTATTTTACTTTCTTTTTTAAAAAATGATTGAATTTACTGGGGCAACATTGGTTAATAAAATGACATAGGTTTTAGATGTACAATTCTATGATACATCATCTGTATATTGTATTGTGTGTTCGCCACCCAAAGTCTAGTCTCCTTCCACCACCATTTAGCTCCTCTTTGCCCCCTTGTACCTCCCCCCACACCCCATTCACCCTGCTGTTGTCTGTCAATGAAGTGTTCTTTGTTGTTGCTTTTTGCTTAATCCCTTCACTGTTTTCACCAGCTCTTCAAGTCCCTTCCCAGAGAGCTTAATGATTTTGTGTTAATGCTTCTCATCCAGGAATGGTGATGTTTTAAAAACATATTCAGATCTCATTTAAAGTATTTCAGTAATACTTTACTTTAATAATATTTACGATAATAATACTTTATTATTGTATATGAATTCTTCATCTTTTGTGTTAAACATAACAAAAGACTTTTGAATTTTCCAGTGAATGAAATAGTTTTTGTTTTCATTTTCACTCGACACTTTTTACTTTAATAAGACTATCTTAAAAATACATGTGTTAGTTTTAAATCCACCCATGCAATTTAAAAAAAATTAATTCTAGGTGTGTTCTTTTTAACTGCAATATATTATTTCTGTCCCTATCTTGACTGATATTTTGACTTGTTATAGAATTCCAGACTGAAATGGCTTTTCTTCATAACTTTTAAGGCATTTTTTTTGTCTTCTAGTACTCAGTGTTACTGGTGAACCCGACATCAGTTGGAATTTCATTTATTCATAGGTGGATTTTATTTTTTCTCTGACAAATCTTTTAGGCCATTTCTCTTCATTGATGGTGTTCTGAAAGTTTATAGTTTTTGCTTTGGCCATTTACTCTATTGGAAATCAAGTGGGCCATTTCATTTTAGAATTTTTTCTTTTTCTTCAGCTCTCTCTATATTTAAAAAAAGTCTTTTGGTTTCTTTCATCTTTTTTCCTGTTTTTATTTTCTTGAACTCATCTTAGTGTAATATTTAGTCTCCTGAATTAATTTCCTATGTTTCTAATCCTTTCTTTTCTGTTTTCTAGAAGCATGGTTTTGGGCATGGCCACCCGCTCCCCTCCCCCTAGCAGATGGGCATTTTGTTTTCTGATCTCTGTTTCCGATCTGATCTTTCACTGAGGATGGAGCCCCATCCACAGGTTCTGCTGTAGACAAGGGTCTCAGGTTTATTAACTGGTCAAAGGTCCCTTGTCTGTGACCATAAGCCCTGATTTTTCTGGGTTTCCATCACTATCACTTGCCCACAGAGAAGTCTCAGCTTCTGTATTTACTTACCGCTCATTTTACAATAAAAGACTAAATTTTTTGGTCTTTGGGATTTCTCTCACTTTCTTTTGAGCTCAAAAATGGCCTTTAAAACCATATTAGTTATAATTTATCTAGCATCTAGATAGTTTTCAGTGAGAGGGATTTTTCAGAACAGCTAGTCTAGAATACTGCTCAGAGGGAAAATCCTGTCTTGCCTTTTAAACTCTAGTTTCATTATTAACCAGTGACTTTGGGCAAATTAATCTCTACAATCCTCAACTTCTTCACCTATAAAAGGAAATGCTAATCTCTACCTCACAGTTTTACGTCAAGTAAGCTATATAATTTATATTGAAAATATTTAGAAAGTGTCCAACACATAATAAGCACCCTGTAAGTGGTAGCTAATCTTTTTCTATGGTTTACAATATTAGTAAATATTATGTAGTTTGTATTGAATAAAGTGAAATCATAAAGCATTTGCTGCAGGAGTTGGTAAATGACTGCTTGCAGGCTGGACACTTGTGTTTACAAATAAAGTTTTATTGGAACATAGCCATGCCCATTTGCTTGTGTATTGCCTGTCACTGCTGTTGCATTATGTTAGATTGAATTGTTGCAAAGGAGACCGATGCAAGCTTCAAATACTGTCTGGCTTTTGAAGAAGAAGTTTGCCTATCTCCATTGTAGTTCATAGGAGCTATGAATTTCAAGACAGGGCTGAATGCTAAGCTTCCTGGGGATTTATACAGAATCTGGATCAGACCCGCTGTTGCACTGTTTGGCATTAACCTTTTAAAGTAATTCCCTCAATTATTTCCCTTTCATTAGCTTTAAACTTTTTAAAGGTTCCACGATCTTAAATCCTGAATGTCCTTCTGACTCCTCCCATGGAGTATTTCTCAACAGTGTGTTTTATCTCTTTCACGATTAATCTTTTTTTTTTGCTATGTATCTTCTTTTCGATTGTCTTATTTTTTCATATTTTTTAATTGCGTCTCCTTTATTTCACCTTTTTGCTTCACACAGGAACAAAAGCCACAAAATCAACTAATATAAAGCATTATTTGATCCGTTTCCTCACTGTGACAGCTGTTTTCTAAGTTGGCTGCTGCCCTTGACACTGTTGACCCCTTTTCGTTTCACCTTCTCCTGCTCTAGCTTGCACCTTTATTCCTTCAGGTCCGGGTAATTTTCCTGATCTGGGCTGATCTTTCCATTCCAGCCTCAGTTCCCACTATAATCTTCATACACTTAAACTCTGTATTCTTGCAGCTGTTTAAACACCTCCTTGTCTTCCATCCCTTTCTGCCTTTGTTCATATGATTGGACCTGGAAGTCTGTCAACTTCATCATTTGTCCACCCATGAGCATATTCCAGTTCATCTTTCAAGGCTTCACGCAAACTCCCTCTTCCTAGAATTATTTCGCTGTCCCCCCAGGCAGACTTCCCTTCCTGCTTTCAATACCCAGGGCTCCTGCAGTACGTTAGAGGGTTGAACCTATTCATAGTATTATTCTTTCTCTAAACATCTGTCTCTGCCATTAGATTGTAATCCACTTTAGGTTAAATGTGTCATCTCATTATCTTCGTATTTAGTATGGTGTTTGGCACAGAAGCATGTCCAATAAAATTTTGTGAAATAAAGGAGCAAATTTAAAAGCATTCTAAATAATGTTCATCAAATTGTGAATAATTGCTCAGGCTTACTTTTCTGGATTTGATGACAGAAAAACAACCACAACCTCCCACACAAACACTCGAGACTCTTGGACTGAGCTATCGCCGACCTTGGATGGCAAATTTCTACATCCATAAATAATCCTCAGCAAGCTGCTCTGTGAAAATTTATTTTTCCTTGAGGGAGTTAGCAAGCCAAAGATGTTAATTATAAAAATGAAGAGAAAAGTCATAATCTGTAGAATTATAGTTTAGAAATCTTGAACTTTGGCTAAAAATAAGTTTTTTTTCAGACAATTCTGCTCACATTGAACAGTATAAAAGCCTTGTGATCAAAGGTTCAACTGATCATCGTCCCCTGAATGGTAGATGGTATTTGGACACATATCACATATCATCTTTACAATGGAGGTGTCTAGAAATGCCATTTCACAGATGGGTCAGTCTGATGTCCACGAAGCTCCCTGGGCCAGGTGAGCCTAGTGCGTGCTTGTGGAGCCCACCGTGGAGCACAGGTGATTTGAAATGCATGGAGGACCTTCTGGCTGGTTTATGGCTTGAGCCCACTGGAACTGGGTCTGACCTCAGAGTGGACTGCAGCCAGTGGCTGCCATAGTATGATTGAGTATTGAAGCAGAGTCATTTAGAAAACACGGTGAGATTGTCAACTGAATTTTCAGGTGAGGAGACGAAGGCTGAGTATCTTCCTAAGGTCATCTAGCTAATAAATGACTGAGCCGGATTTGAACACAGTTCTGTTTTACTCAGAGGTGTGTATTTTTAATTGGTATGATTCCACATTTCTGATATATACATGCCCATACACATGTGTGTTTACATATACATGCACATGTATGTATACATTATTTGCAATATGTGGTAAGAGTTTAAATGGCTCACTGTATATAAGGAACTCGGGAATCTGATTTCTATCTGGTCGAGGAGCCTTTGTGTTTGATTATTGCTGTATAACAAATTACCCCCAAATTGTGGCTTAAAACAGCAACTATTTTTTTGTAGTTTCTGTGGGTCAGAAATCTTGGAGGGGCTTATCTGCATTCTCTGGCTCAACATTTCTGATGAGGTTACAGTCAGTCCATTGATTGGGGTCGTGGTCTCATATCGAGTATAGCCTGGGAGGGAGTTCTGCTTTCAGCTCACTCGTGCGATGGTTGGCAAGCCCCTGTCTTTCACTGCAAGGCTCTCTTCACAGGGCGGCTTCGCAGCACGACAGCTGGCTTCTCCCAGGGCAAGCCATCCAAGAACAGACAAGCAAGAGCCCTGCAAGACAGAAGCCACAGTCTATTATATTCTAATCTTTTCAAGTGACATACCATTACTTTGCCTCAGTCACTTCGTTAGCAGTGAGTCACTGGGTCCAGTTCTCACTCAAAAGGAGGAGAATTACTTAAGGGCATGCATACTCAGAGATATGGATCCTTGGGCCGTCTTGGCTGCCCGACACAGGGATGTTTCTTAGTGTTTCTTATTATTAGTCTCTTCCAAGACCATGTTCAGTCTCCTGGGCTCAGCAGTACTTGTGTTGAGAGTATTGCCTAATTGCTACTGCAGGCATCAGACAGAAGTCAATAAAATATGGCATCACATTATTATCATTCTGAGCAATCCTCACAGCTAGTATTTCTTTCTGATGACAGATCTGTAGGTGGTAAAGCATTTTGTTGGGATGAGTAAATTAGGTTATCATTATTACAAATGTCTTTGGCAAGACCAGAGGCACGATAATATTTACCTGTTCGTTGCACTCAGTGAGGTGTTAAATAGCGTGCATCCGTAAGTCCAGTAGATATTGTTAAGGACAAAATTTAGGAAAATCAGTAGCGTGGCACGGGTTAGGAGACTGGGACCCAGTCCTTGTCCTGGCCGTGTGGACATGTCATTTAGTTGCTCTGGTTCTCAGTGTCCGTATCTGTGACATAAGGAGGCTGACAACCTCGAAGCCTTCAGGGATCAGGCTGGTAATGTGAGAGCGTGAAGCGTGTAAGGTGTAAGAGAGAAGTGAGTGGCAGGCCGTGACAATGGCAGAGAGCGGGGACTGTCCCCGGGATGGGCCGTTATCCCCATGGGAAGGTATGGGCACGGTCCTGCCATCTTTTGACTTTTCAAAGGAAGTTAGAAATCAAGCCTTTTTGTAACATTTTTCTATTTTTAAAACTCTGTATAGGTCAAACACTATTATCCTGTGGGTGGTCAGTTTCAAATCCACATGGCACCGATTCTTGAGAGCCTTTCAGTCAAAAAATGCTTCTGTTTTTTCCTGACAACATAAACTTCGGAATACCGTGATGCAGAACACATTGCATGCATTGGACAAACATCTCATTGGCAGTGTCATTGCTGTAGGTACACATAAAAACATTCTTTGTCTTCCTTTAGGTGGTTTGTTTTTCTAACACCTCAATTGCTTTAGAAAAAATCTATATTTCTGCTCCAAGGAATCAATAAAAAACAGTTAGTGTGAGAGGCACTTCTCATTTCATTTATAGTTGACCCTTTGTGCTGCCAAGGAAATAGAACAGGAATTACAAAATGAGAAATTTAAATGAATCTTGATGCTATCTGGTAGGAAATCTTCACCACCTCAGGTCATGGACTCAGTGATAACATCTATCTAGTACTTGTTAAAATTGAGTCATAAATTATATTCATAAAGATTTTTAAAAATAACCTCACACAGGGTCAATGTCAACAGAAGAAATTAAAAAAGCAATTGAGGAGCCCTGATGAATGAGCTTGTGGGCCCTGGAATTGACTGCATGATTGTCAGGACCCAATTTTTACCTAATAAACACACAAATGCCATCGTTAATATTGACACAGGGAAGTTAAATGGAGATACTCTTTACGATAAAATGTCATTTTGGGAGAATTAATATGAAGATCACGCGAACAGACATGAAATGGAAAATTCTGGGCCCTGCAAGTTGTGGAAGTGATAATTGGGAGGGAGCTATTTCTAGAAGGTTCTGTGCATTTTTTAATTGGCTAGGTGAAGCGGACTACTGTTGTGCTAATTGCAGGGAAACTGTTGCCTTCATTGATGTCAGGCGTCAGAGAAAGCCTCCTAACCCCCGTGAAATATGTTGCCTTTCCTGCCTTTGTATCAGCAGCAGACCCCGACTTCTGGCTCTGCGGGGAGGACAGTGCCCAGCGCAGCCTGAGGGGCTTGCCCTCCAGGGTCCGAGTTTGCAGATCCTCCTGCACTCTCACTCCCGTGAACCTCGTTGGACAGCACTGTTGGTTTGGAGGCCACCTAGCAGAGAGAGTCTCAGCATGAACTTTGCACGGAGTCCTTCCAGGTTTATCTGCTGTTTAGATCCCTTGCTTGTTAGCTCTGTGACCTTGGCAAGATACTTATACGTCTCTCTGCCTTGGTTTTCTCATCTATCAAATGGGGGCAATTTTTGTGTATGGAATTGGTGCACGTAAAGTATAAAAGTACTCATAACGCACAGGAAGCATTCAGTCTATCTTAGCTATTACTGTTATCGTTGTTTTCCCCGGTGCCTTCGCCAGACTCACGGGACTTCTCCCCTTGTTGGCCATGCCTGCTGTGTTCACTGCCAGTGTCTGGTGCTGAGCTTACTGCAAGGTGTGTGTTTGTGTTTAGGAGAGGTCCTGTCTAGTCATCCCCTTCAACATCATCAGTGGGTCAGAATTTCTCATCGATGGTGGGGACCCGGATTGTACCTAATAGATGGAAGGGTCCCCTGGCTGTGTTTCAGGCAACTGGCCTCCTGTCGAGCTCCGTGAGTGGGCCGCAGGGTTCTGGTACCAGGACACCACCATGGGTGTGGGTCTTAGTACTAAAATCTGTGGTAAAGTTCAGTCTCTCTCTCTCTGTCTCTTTCTCTCTGTGTGTAATCAGGGAGCAACGGTCACTTCTCTTTCCAGGTTTAGCTCGCGTTTCATCATCTTGTGAAATGTTTTGAGAGCCATTGTTCCCCACATGGAATCAAACACTTCATCCTTGGTGCTGTTACTGTATCCTGCTCCAACTTTTACCCCATGAACCACCTCATTTTAGCTCAACTTCTGTGTCCGTGTATCATTGCCTCCCCTTGTGAGCCCCTTGAGTGTATCTCCGGGACTTAACAGAGGCCTGGCATAGAACAGACCTTTAAAATGCATCTTTTTTAAAAAAGATTTTATTTATTTATTTTTAGAGAGGGAAGGGAGGGAGAAAGAGAGAGAGAGAGAAACATCAATGTACAGTTGCTGGGGGTCACGGCCTGCAACCCAGGCATGCACCCTGACTGGGAATCGAACCTGCAACACTTTGGTTCGCAGCCCGTGCTCAATCCACTGAGCTATGCCAGCCAGGTAAAATGCATCTTGAGTAAGGATGAAGAGCAGGATGGCTGCCAGGAAAATGGAAAATGGCTCTGATGGTGAGCACTTTTGATGGAGGCACATGCAAGAATCAACCAATGAATGCATAAAGAAGTGGAACAACACATTAATGTTTTTTCTGTCTCCAAAAAACAATAAATAAGAAACCCAAAACCCCATCAATCATTGAGACCTTTGAATTAGATGATTAGATCCTTTCTGCTTTGAGCTTGAAGTGGATTTGAATAAGGAGGCAAGTGGAAGAAAAGTCTAGAGACGGCAGTAAGATTGAGTGGCAGAGAGGACTTGGGGGACAGAGAGTGCCGTGAAAGGAAGGAAAGTAATAGAGCGTTGATACTGTGTCATAGACTCAGAGCTGGGCTGTTTGCCATATTATCTTTTTCCACTTTTACAACCTGCGAGTTACACTGCTGAGAAAAATGGGGCTCTCTCCGAGAGGCAAGGCACTTAGGAAACATGTAGCAGGGAAGAGAAAAAACTTGAGTGATGGAAGAGGGATTGATCTAAAGTTCCTGTGCTGGGCCATGGGTTTTCTCCAGGGGAAGAAATGAGGGGCTTTACTTTTAGAGATATTAGTCCATGTGCAGTGATGTGATAGCGTTGGTCTCCAAGAAAAAGAGTCCAAAGAAAAAAATTCTTACAGTCTTTCCAAGTGTTTCACAAAACAGATGATTTCTTAGATAATTTAAGAGACAATATTTCATTGGTTTCTAGGTTTTCTTTTTCATTCAAAATTGGCCAAAAGGGAAATGTCAGGCTAAGGTGTGCTCAGGCACTTAGTCTTTTTAAAATAGCTTGATGCCGGCCCCGCTTCACCCATCAGAATGCCATGGGAACTGATGAGTTTCTGCTATGTGCCGAGCACTGTGCTGGGCCCCGGGAATACACAGGCGAGCAGGTCTTTGCCACCATAGGGCTCTCACTCTTGGTAGGGAGACAGACCTACAATAATTACACAGATAACTCTGTAATTACAGTAATGAGAAGAGCTATGGAAGAAGAGTGAAGGTTATTAAGGTAATTATAAGAGGGAGAATAACTATATAGAGATGAAGAGGGAATTTTCATGAGATTCTCTCCCAAGGCTATGGTATTTCAGCAGAGACCTGCAAGAGGAGTAGAATTTACCCAGTTGAAGAGTAAGGAGCTCTCCAGGCAATGCACACACTTGTCTGTCATCTGGCATGGTAATTCCTGCTTGTGCTTTGGAGTTGGTACCAATCCCACCCTACTCTGAGCACATTCCATTTAGGATAGGAGGTAGTTGACTTGGGCTCCAACCAGTCACTGTTCTTTGCCTCTCTCACTGGCTTTGGAACCGGTTCATACTTCCTTCTGTGTTGCCTTTGCTATGCCTCCTGGTTTTCACTGTCTTCTGTTTGCTTTCTACTTGCACATTAAAATCAAAGAGATGTTAGAAAAGTACTTTTTTTTTCATTTTAGAAAATGCCCATTATATTGAAGAGTGGTTCCCTGAGATGCAAAGCCAATTTGAATGACATCTCTGATTTGATATGACTGCTAGTGAACATAAGAAAATAGCATCCATTTATTAAGGAAGCCATGTGCAAATGCAGGGCATGTTTGCAAGGCTTATTATAGCATGAGAGGTGATTGCTGCTTTGTTTGTTTGGTTTGTGGCTAAGTCATTACAATGCTCCTCTTCTAGAAAAGAAAATGTATGTAGACTGAGATGTTTCTGGCAGAGTAATTGCTTCCAGGTTATTTAAAGGTAATCCAAATTCTGAAAACCATTGTTGCAGTGGGTGTTGCTTATTTTGGGCTGTCCAACGTCTATTTGCCCTACCGTTGGAAACATCACTCCAATATGCTTTGCAGTATTGTATTAGTTAAAGTAAGGCTTACTATAGCAATAAATACTAATGCTCACTGTTGTAATGCCTAATCACTATAAAAATGTATTTCTTACTCATGTCATAGTCTAATGTGGGTGGGTATTCCTGGCTTCTACTTTCTCGTTTGGAGATTTCTGCATTTTCTACCTTCTAATATTTTAGAGTCTTCTCCTTTTAGTTTCAGGTGGGAAAAAAGAGAATTAAAGGTGGGTTGATGGCTCAGGCAAGGGTTTCATGTTATTTGCTATGAGTCAGTCACATGACTGTACCTACCTGCAAGAGAAGCAGAGAAATGCATTCTAGTCACCTGTGTGGGAGGAAAAGGAAGTACCACTCTATGCTGTAGTTACCTATCTCTTCCCCATGTTTCAGAGGATGCTGACTCCACTCTGAAGCCCAGAATAGGTTATTCTGCTCAGGCGTGGACATATGACCTCAGCTAGTTGGGTCAAACCTGGATTCCAGACTTGCGTTGAGTGGTTGGGTGGCATACTGTTCCTTATGTAGATAAACAAGAGGACGTGTAGTTCTGTGGCAGCCATCCTGAAATGAGAGGAGAGGCAGTGCGGGGGGGTGTGTGTGCCTTGGAGATTGAAGCCAACCCCCAAAAAAGTGAACCCAGAAACAGACACAGAGAAACCAGATCTGGTCATTGTTTTAGCTGTTGGGCAAGCATCTCCTGAAGCCATGGCTAGTTTTCCGGTCAGAGGAGCCAATTAGCTTCTTTTTCATTTTTAAAGATTTAAAAAATATATTTATTTATTTATTTATGAGAGGGGAAGGGAGGGAGAAAGAGAAACATGAATGAGAGAGAGAAACATTGACCAGCTGCCTTTCGCACACGCCCTGCCCAGAGACCAAGCATGTGCCCCGACTGGGAATGACTCAGTGACCTTTGTGCTTTGTGGGACAATGCCCGACCAACTGAGCCACATCAGTCAGGGTACATCAGTTCCCTTTTTACATTTAATTCATTTGTAGTTATAGTTTATCTTTTTAAAAACTTCTAGTCTTGAAGATTATATCATAAGTGATATAATCAGCCATGCAAAGAGTTAGGGAATACATACTATTTATGTGACTTCATTTGGTGCATAATGAATGGGAGAAATGGGCTCTTTTTTTCATTCTTTAAATGTTTTTTGTTTATGCTGTTACAGTTATTCCACTTTTTCCTCCTTTTCCCCCTTCACCCAGCCTACCCCCCATGGCAAGGGGACTGATTATGTAAGTGGGGCCCATAGGTCCTTCATGCATGTTCTTTGACTAGTCCCTTCACCTTCTCTCAATCAGTCCCCACTGCCCTGCTCCCCTACTACAGCTGTCAGTCTGTTCCCTGATTCTATGCCTCTTTCTTTTAAAGTATTATAATTACGTGTGATTACACACTGGCTAGTTTAACAAAGGCTTTATATCATGTGCTTATTGTGTTTTTTTTTTAAATAAAGATTTTATTTATTTTTAGAGTGAGGGTAAGGGAAGGAGAAGGAGAGGGAGAGAAACATCGATTTGTGGTTGCCTTTCATAGGCCCCCTACTGGGGGCCTGGTCTGCTACCCAGGCATGTGCCCTGACTGGGAATTGAACCGGCCACCCTTTGGTTTGCAGGATTGCTCTCAATCCACTGAGCTGCACAAGCTGTACGCTTATTGTGCTTTTTAAACCTCACCTGGGGCAGTTTCCATTACAAGCACTGACTTCCCTGCTGGCTAGCATTTTGACATCCCTCTTCTTGGCAATATTTCAGTGGTGGCACTCTTTCAACTCGTATTTACACTCATACTCAATTTAAATAAATTGAGATTTAAACAAAGCCATGGTAAAGCAGGGATCAAATTTATCCCCTTGTAGGTGATAGCATTCAGTGTTTTCATCTAACACTTCCTAAGAACTAACAGTTAGTGCAATGGTGTGTGCAAATACATTTATAAATGCTTAGGTAAAGCACCGAATTTCAAATGTACAATGTTGTGGTAACAAAGGAGGCTTTCTGGGTTTCTTCATGACTGATGAGTAAGCAACCAGCCAGAGAATGCATGGCCTACTTTATTAATTAGGATGTAGATTCAGCTCTAACAAAAATGGAAGCTTATTTCCTTTTCACAGAAAAATTTGACCTGATATTATGGCTTTGCTTCATGAATTCTTCAGAGACCCAGGTTCTTCCCCTTTTGTTGCTCTTGTATCATGACGATGTTGTTCACGGGATCCACGTGGGTTCAGCACCTGTCTGTGCTTCAGCTAGGGTGAACATGGAGATGGGAAGGGGAGGGAGTATTGGTTGGAACAGGCTAGACTGTGTTATGGTAATAATCACCTTCAAAATATTAGTGACACATTTTTGGCTCATGTGATATGTTTGTATGGGTCATTAGGATATCTGTTTCATGTTTCTCTCACTCAGGGATACCAGAGGATGGACATGCGTCATCTGACGCATGGGTAGGGATTGTGGCAGGGGAAGGGCAAGCTGGAGCATCGGAAGGGCTTTGCCTTTCACCTATTGGCCAGGCCGATCACATGACCACATTCAACATCAAAGAGTCAGGAAGTACAACCCATCAGTAGAATGGAAGTGAATAGAGTCCTAATGACTACCGTAAAGCATGGTCC
Source organism: Phyllostomus discolor (assembly GCF_004126475.2). NCBI lineage: Eukaryota > Metazoa > Chordata > Mammalia > Chiroptera > Phyllostomidae > Phyllostomus > Phyllostomus discolor. The sequence goes on from NC_040903.2 coordinate 9,355,247, forward strand.
TTCAAAGCATGTCCTGAGAGTTACACACATCAGGTCTTCTCACATCCTGTCAGTAAAAACTCAGGCACGGGGCTTCCCCTAACCAAAAAGGAAGTGGGTAAATGCTAGTCTTCATTTCTGTTACAATGGTTATGATTCCTGGCATTTCTGTTTGATTCTTTCTTAAGGTTTGCATCTCTCTGCTTGCATTTATATCTGTTCTTTCATGTTCTGATTTCTCATTACAGCCTCAGCATATTAATCATAGTTATTGTTCCTGGTGTGATAATTCCAAAATATCTGTCATATCTGAGTCTGGTTCTGTTGCTTGCTTTGTATCTTGTGTTTTTCCTTGCCTTTTAGCATTCTTTGAATAATTTTTTACTGAAAGCCAGACATGATATATTTGGCCATATAAACTGAGATAAATAGGCCATGGGTGCGAGACTTTATATTCATTTCCCTGGGAGATATGCTCTGTTGCTGTTTGCACGAGCTGTGTGTGCATGTGAGGCTTCCATTTTCTCTAGTGTCCTTAATTTTGTCTCCTGGATTGTCTATGGGTTCCCTCAGGAATTCCTTCTTAAATAGACTCTTACTTAACCTGTATTCCTTCCCATAGTAGTCTCTGCTGTTACCCAGGAGCCCGGTTGAGGTGGCAGTGAGGTGTGGGAGGAGGGAAAGCATTCTGTACTCCTGCGGTCCACTCTCAGCCTTTTAGTGAGCATGTGCTTCTTGGCTGCGACCCTCCACACGCTTCTCAGCTTTTTGTTTTCCTTACTTAGGTGAGACAAGAAGGGCAAGGGTGCTTGAGGTGGGTTTGTCCTTCCTTCCATGAGTCAGGCTGTGATAATGTAGCTGATCTTAATGGAAGATGAAGATAAAACTCTGGATGTATTTCACACTGGCTCCTTTCCCCCCCTCCTTGCTGGAAGCACAAAATGAAATGTTTCCCGTTTTCATCATGAGAACTTGATGGGGCTCCTGGAAGTGACACGTACAAACGCATGCTGTTCCTCCATACGACTGGGCCCCTGGGAGTCCTTGACTCTCATAGCCGTCCGCACGCAGCCTCCAACAGTTCATCATTAGGTGCTACCCATTGGTGGCCCCAGCAGCGTTCACTCTTGGTGAGTTGTGGTTCTCAGTATTGACCTGTCTGTCTCTTGAGTTTTCAGGGCACCAGTTTGCCCTGGGACCTCAAGTCTCTGATGATTCCATGCAGAGCTGTTGACTTTCACTTTGTTCAGCTGTTTTCTCATTGTCGAGGGAGGGAGTGACAACTTCTGAGTTGTTGACACGGCCGTCCAGTGATGGGGCAAGAGGAGCGGGGGTGAAGCAGTGCAGAGGCTAATCTTGTCCTGGCCTTCAGTGCACAGGGGGGAGGCTTCGGTGAGGTGAGGGCTCGGAGTTTTAATGTGACAATGGACAAATCCTTTTACCACCTGAGTGTGGCCAGAGGACAGCTGAGTTACTAGAAGAACTATGCAAGCTGTGACAGAGACCACCATTTGCCTGTCCACTTTCTCCTCCTCACTTTGTGACAAATCTAGATTTTCTACTGGGCACTTTGCACCCTACCTAAAAAGCTACCTCATACAGGCTGCTGGTCAACAAAACAAAGTTTTGTATTGTACTTATAGTCAGTTTCCTTAAGCATTCCTTTCCTTCCTTTTTCCTTTATCCTGCTCCTTGGAATGTGGACATGTTAGCTAGACCTCCAGCCGCTCTTCGGGCTGTGAAGGCAGGGAGAGGTTTGGGGGAGCAGGGAGCTAGAAAGAACCCAAGTCCCCGAGGAACATGACGCTGTAACCCCATCCCTGGACAGTTCATGCCAAGGCTTGTTTTATGTAATATGAATAGGTTTCTAGCTTATTTAAGCCACTTATTTGCAGGGTTTCTATTTCTCCCAAGAAAACTTAATTCTAATTATATAAAACCCACCCAGGATCACACACAGGGGGTGGAAAATGCATCCATGGGGAAGGTTTGCAGGTCTGCCATAGAGAGTGAGAGAGAATACATTTGATTTGTCTAAGGTCTAGCTCATTCAATAAACAAGTTACAATATATGAAGCTCACAGCTGAGCGAGGTCTACCCAAACAAAGAGGAGGGGAACTGTGTAAGTTCAGGTCCTTTAAGAAGCAGACATCAACATGAGATGAGCTATATAAGGATTTTATTAGGAGAAACTCCTGAATGAGAGAAAATAATGAGAGATCCTGGCAAGACTGGAAGGGCCATCAGCCTGCAATGCAAATATGACTCCTTCCTCCCTGCCCCATGATGACAGAAGGGGGTAGTGTTGAATGTACGTGTGGCAGACAGCCATGCAGTTGAAGGGAGGTTGGGTGGAGCCATCAGGGAGTCCTGGAGCCCAAGCTGACCCTGAGAGGAATCCTGTGTCTCTCAGACACAGGCTGTCTTCCTACCCTTGCCACACTCAGTCCCTGGCTGGGGCGGCCCATGCAAGGCATGGCCTCACACAAGCCTTGCTGAGATTTTCAGAGCAAGCAGCTAGAGTTCTGTCAATCACACCCCTTAAACTGGGTGCTCTGTGAGTGCATCCTTATGGCCACCACAGAAGCTGAGAGTAGGCAGCTGCAGACAATAGGTACCTAAACGTGCACAGTGTGTCCCATGCAAAGGGAATACACTTGTGCAAGTGACAGAATCACCCGGCACCAACAGTTGGGTGCCACACTCATGGCTCCTGTGGGAGGCGAAGGAACACGTCAGTCATGTCAACCCAGGTGGCAGATGCCGAAAGACCTTGATGTTGATGCAAACATGGACTACCAGGCCCTGGGTGGAGGTTGAATGCACTCAACAGCAGCTGCAGGGCAGCAAGGCTCTCAGGGTTGTACTGCCACGTAAGACATCCACACCACCAGTGCACTCGCCAAGATCTTACATGTAAACGTGAGGTGGCTTTAAAATTCACCCGGCAGTTTTCCCGAAGTGTTATATGAGTAACAGTGTTACTCATTAGGAGATTCACAGTTAAAATTATTTTAATAGTTATATTTAAGGTTCATGGATAGTGATACATTTCCAATTACACGGTGATTTAAAGTTTATCATTAAAATTTTAGTTTTTTAATTTAAATTTTACTGACATTTAATGTAAAATATTCAGTGCATGCAGATGGTTGCAGATGTAGCAAAGATGTTGAGGTGAGGGGGCCTCTATGAGGCTCTTGCAGTGGGCCAAGGGCAGGACGGCGGCAGGACCAAGACCCCACTCTTCCTAGGACATGTCGTTGGTTCCCCTAGAAGGACTGCTTCCAGAAGAGGAGAGCTGACTGCAGCGGGATCTGGACAGCATGGCTCTTAGAGAAGCAGGCCCACTGTGGAGTCATGCCGAAGATTTAAAGGGTGTCCCAACCGCCATTTCTCTGTGCATGCCCAGGTAAATCACATGTGAGGAGAGGAAATGAG